>NC_090405.1:34280848-34616160 GCF_036365525.1 Heterodontus francisci | reverse complement strand
CCTCAGAGGATGGAGATCAGACACAGCCACACTCAGCTCGGCGGAGATGCACAGCTTCAGATGTCTCACACACACACTACCTGGAGCAACAGTATGAGATGTGTGCCCACATGTCAGAGTTCCCTGAGACAGTGTGGAGTCATGAGAGATGAGAATGGAGGAGTCCATTCATCAAATGTGCTCTGCTGTGTCTCAGGCTTTTGAGTGCATGAGCTCCTTCATTGAGAGAACAACCAATCTCGTGGAGAGCCATGTGCAGCATCAATCTGAATAGATGCAGGACTATGCACAGAATGTATGCCGGTTTGTGTAGCATTGACTAGTGGTACTAATGGTTCAAAGATGCATGGAGTGAATGCCAATAGTGACCCAGCTGGTGGTTCCCTCTAACAATCAAGTGTGCCATGAAAAGGCTGAGGCAGTTACAGATGATGATGAGGGGGGGGGGGGGGGTCATCTCTCACAGGATACCATCATCCACTTCCTTGGTCCCTCAGAATGAGGCTGATGGAGACTTGTCCCATCCAAGGTTGGTAACTATGGAAGTATTCCATTGCGTGCATTATGGATGTGTTCTCTCACTCAGAGGGAGGTGACTCATAGAACCAGCTGTTCTACAGGATGAGTAAAGCTCAGGTGAAATGTGCCTGGACCAGAGTGGCGCTCACGTCCCTGCCATCCTGATGAATACCTTGACTCCTGAGGTGGCCCTGGTGAACTCCCTCCAAAGCATAGGCAACATTCTCCACTGCATCTTCCTCCTCCTCCTTCTCATCCAACAAACTGTGCCATTACAGTGCCACTCTCTCTTTAAGGTCCATACTGCTCTGGAGGGCGATGTTATAGAGTGTGCAGCAGACCACCACAATATTCGACACCCTTGAGGGGGTGTACTTAAGGGCGCCACTTGACCAGTCAGGGCACCGGAACCATATCTTCAAAAGTCCAACGGCCTGCTCGATGGTGGTCCTGGTGACCAGATGGCACCAGTTGTAGCGCCTCTGTGCCTCCATTGCAAGGTTACGCAAAGATGTCAGAAGCCAGCTCTTCAATGGAATATCCCTTATACCCTAGCATTCATTCACTGATTCTTGCTACTTTACTGAAGAGCTGCAGCTCCCGTGATTGTCGGAGGATGGAGGCGTCATGGCAGCTGGCAGGGTGGCATGCGCACACCTGCATAGAGTTCTTGTTGTGTCGCAAACCAGCTGACTGTGTAGGGAGTGGAAGCCCTTCCTATTGATGAATCTCCCTGGCTGCAGACTCGATGCCTTGATAGCGCATGGGTGCAATCGATGATACCCTACACCTGAGGGGATCCAGCAATGGAGAGAAATCCCACTGTTGTCTGTGCCTGCATTGCCCCACCCATTTGGAACTCTGTGTAATCTCCTGCCCTCTTGAACAGGGTATCTGTGACCTGCCTTATGCAATGATGTGCTACTGCCTGAGAAACGCCACTGCTGCCGATCCTTGAACAATCCAGAGGGGAAAAAAGTCAATGCCACTGTGACTTTTACAGCCACTTTTTTTTTATTCATTCATGGGATGTGGGCGTCGCTGGCCAGGCCAGCATTTATTGCCCATCCCTAATTGCCCTTGAGAAGGTGGTGGTGAGCTGCCTTCTTGAACCGCTGCAGTCCATGTGGTGTAGGTACACCCACAGTGCTGTTAGGAAGGAAGTTCCAGAATTTTGACCCAGCAACAGTGAAGGAACGGCAATATAGTTCCAAGTCGGGATAGTGTGTGACTTGGAGGGGAACTTGCAGTGGTGGTGTTCCCATGCATTTGCTGCCCTTGTCCTTCTAGTTGGCTGAGGTCACGGGTTTGGAAGGTGCTGTCTAAGAAGCCTTGGTGCATTGCTGCAGTGCATCTTGTAGATGGTACATACTGCTGCCACTGTGCATCAGTGGTGGAGGGAGTGAATGTTTGTAGATGGGGTGCTAATCAAGCTGACTGCTTTGTCCTGGATGGTGTCGAGCTTCTCGAGTGTTGTTGGAGCTGCACCCATCCAGGCAAGTGGAGAGTATTCTATCACACTCTTGACTTGTGCCTTGTAGATGGTGGACAGGCTTTGGGGAGTCAGGAGGTGAGTTACTCGCCACAGGGTTCCTAGCCTCTGACCTGCTCTTGTAGCCACGGTATTTATATGACTACTCCAGTTCAGTTTCTGGTCAATGGTAGCCCCTAGGATGTTGATAGTGGGGGATTCAGCGATGGTAATACCATTAAATGTCAAGGGGAGATGGTTAGATTCTCTCTTGTTGGAGATGGTCATTGCCTGGCACTTGTGTGGCACGAATGTTACTTGCCACTTATCAGCCCAAGCCTGGCTATTGTCCAGGTCTTGCTGCATTTCTACACAGACTGCTTCAGTATCTGAGGAGTCACGAATGGTGCTGAATGTTGTGCAATCGTCAGCGAGCATCCCCACTTCTGACCTTATGATTGAAGGAAGGTCATTGATGAAGCAGCTGAAGATGGTTGGGCCTAGGACACTACCCTGAGGAACTCCTGCAGTGATGTCCTGGGGCTCAGATGATTGACCTCCAACAACCACAACCATCTTCCTTTGCGCTAGGTATGACTCCAGCCAGCGGAGGGTTTTCCCCCTGATTCCCATTGACCTTAGTTTTGCTAGGGCTCCTTGATGCCATACTCGGTCAAATGTTGCATTGATGTCAAGGGCAGTCACTCTCACCTCCCCTCTTGAGTTCAGCTCTTTTGTCCATGTTTGAACCAAGGCTGTAATGAGGTCAGGAGCTGAGTGGCTCTGGCGGAACCCAAACTGAGCGTCACTGAGCAGGTTATTGCTAAGTAAGTGCCGCTTGATGGCACTGTTAATGACACCTTCCATCACTTTATTGATGATTGAAAGTAGGCTGATGGGATGGTAATTGGCTGGGTTGGACTTGTCCTGCTTTTTGTGTACAGGACATACCTGGGAAATTTTCCACATTGCAGGGTAGATGCCAGTGTTGTAGCTGTACTGGAACAGCTTGGCTAGGGGCATGGCAAGTTCTGGAGCACAGGTCTTCAGTATTTTTGCCGGAATATTGTCAGGGCCCATAGCCTTTGCAGTATCCAGTGCCTTCAGTCGTTTCTTGATATCACGCGGAGTGAATCGAATTGGCTGAAGTCTGGCATCTGTGATGCTGGGTACTTCAGGAGGAGGCCGAGATGGATCATCTGTGGGGCGGCACAGTGGCGCAGTGGTTAGCACCGCAGCCTCACAGCTCCAGGGACCCGGGTTCAATTCTGGGTACTGCCTGTGTGGAGTTTGCAAGTTCTCCCTGTGTCTGCGTGGGTTTCCTCCGGGTGCTCCGGTTTCCTCCCACATGCCAAAGACTTGCAGGTTGATAGGTTAATTGGCTATTATAAATTGCCCCTAGTATAGGTAGGTGGTAGGGAAATATATAGGGACAGGTGGGGATGTGATAGGAATATGGGATTAGTGTAGGATTAGTATAAATGGGTGGTTGATGGTCGGCACAGACTCGGTGGGCCGAAGGGCCTGTTTCAGTGCTGTATCTCTAAACTAAACATAAACTAAACATCAACTCGGCACTTCTGGCTGAAGATTGTTGAAAATGCTTCAGCCTTGTCTTTCGCACTGATGTGCTGGGCTCCCCCATCATTGAGAATGGGGATATTTGTGGAGCCACCTCCTCCAGTTAGTTGTTTAATTGTCCACCACCATTCACGGCTGAATGTGGCAGGACTGCGGAGCTTAGATCTGATCCGTTGGTTATGGGATCGCTTAGCTTTGTCTATCGCATGTTGCTTATGCAGTTTGGCACGCAAGTAGTCCTGTGTTGTAGCTTCACCAGGTTGACACCTCATTTTGAGCTATGCCTGGTGCTGCTCCTGGCATGCCCTCCTGCACTCTTCATTGAATCGGGGTTGGTCTCCTGGCTTGATGGTAATGGTAGAGTGGGGGATATGCCGAGCCATGAGGTTACAGATTGTGGTTGAGTACAATTCTGCAGCTTCTGATGGCCCACAACACCTCATGGATGCCCAGTTTTGCATTGCTAGATCTGTTCGAAATCTATCCCATTTAGCACGGTGGTAGTGCCACACAACACGATGGATGGTATCCTCAATGTGAAGGCAGGACTCCACAACGACTGTGCGGTGGTCAGTCCTACCAATACTGTCATGGACAGATGCATCTGCGGCAGGAAGACTGGTGCGGACGAGGTCAAGTATGTTTTCCCCTATTGTTGGTTCCCTCACCACCTGCCGCAGACCCAGTCTAGCAGATATGCCCTTTAGGACTCGGCCAGCTCGGTCAGTAGTGGTGCTACCGAGCTACTCTTGGTGATGGACATTGAAGTGCCCCATCCAGAGTACAATCTGTGCCGTCGCCACCCTCAGTGCTTCCTCCAAGTGCTGGTCAACATGGAGGAGAACTGGGTAAAAGGTATTATGGCGGAGAACTGACTCATCAGCTGAGGGAGGGCGGTAGGTGGTAATCAGCAGGAGGTTTCCTTGTCCATTTTTTGATCTGATGCCATGAGACTTCATGGGGTCTAGAGTCGATGTTGAGATCTCCCAGGGCAACTCCCTCCCTACTGTAGGCCTCTGTCTCGCCACCTCTGCTGGGTCTGTCCTGCCGGTGGGACAGGACATACCCGGGTATGGTGATGGCAGTGTCTGGGACATTATCTGTCAGGTATGATTCCGTGAGTATGAATATGTCAGGCTGTTGCTTGACTAGTCTGTGGGACAGCTCTCCCAACTTTGGCACAAGCCCTCAGATGTTAGTAAGGAGGACTTTGCAGGGTCGACAGGGCTAGGTTTGCCGTTGTCATTTCCGGTGCCTAGGTCAATGCCGGGTGGTCTGTCCGCTTTCATTCGTTTTTATTGACTTCGTAGCAGTTAGATACAATTGAGTGGCTTGCTAGGCCATTTCAGAGGGCATGTAAGAGTCAACCACATTGTTGTGGGTCTGGAGTCACATGTAGGCCAGACCAGGTAAGGACAACAGATTTCCTTCCCTAAAGGACATTAGTGAACCAGATGGGTTTTTACAACAATTGACAATGGTTTCATGGCCATCATTGGACTAGGTTTTTAATTCCAGATTTATTAATTGAATTCCAATTCAGTTGCTACTGGCAGGGCATGCCCACAAGAGCTGCAAGGCCTGAAGTGATCCTCAAATAGGGCACACATGCCTGGATAGGCAAAGCCTCCTGCGGCACTGATGCTCTGACATATCAAGGTAGCTAATTCTTCAGCAGTACACCCTATGCTGAGGGTATTGCCTTCAATGTCTTCCTGCCCCTCAGTCCTCGCCTCTGTGCTTCCAATGCCCAGGGCTCCATAACTGCTGCTGCAGATGCTGCTCCTCCTCGCTACCCGTCCCTATTGCAGAGTAGCTTATTCCCATGTCTAGGTCTGACTTTGCTTGCCATCAGCACGACTGTCCAGATTTCCTGAACTGCTCCCCCCACCATGCCCTCGTGATCTCTGCAGGCTCACGATTCCCCCTGCAGTGCTCACAGTCCATAAGCTCAGTGGGGTTCTGCTCACATGATGTCAACTGTGTGCCAATGCATGAGTGCCTCTCTAAGCCTTCCGCCTTTTATGCTGCCTTATGATTATCTCCTGCAGCCACAACTGGCTCCCAGCTGTGTTACCGCTTCCTCTTCATGATTGAGACCCTTTGTGGTTCCTGTGCCTCCTGTCAAATTGATCAATTAATCATTTGGGTGAGTTGCTGGGTTCCGCTTCCTGACTTCATTTCCAAAATTGCTGCGCATTGATATCACGTCAGAAAGCCGTCACGCCACTCGGTGGCACGAAATTACGGACCGCCTGTTTCCATTTCCATACCCAGCGTGCATTAAAAATTCAGCCCATAGAATCTTACAGGACAGAAGGAGACCATTCAGCCTATCGCACCTATGCCATCCCTTTGAAAGAGGTAATACAATTGGTCCGACTCCTCAATCCTTTCCCTGCAAGGTTTTCCTTTTCAAGTGTACATCTTTCGCGTCCACCTAAGAGGGAAGAAGGGGCTTTTGTTTCATATCTCATGAGAAAGGATGGCACCTCTGACAGTGTAGCAATGGAATGTCAGCCTAGGTTACGTTCTTGGGGTCAATTTAAAATTGGTCCAATTAGTATTAACAAGGTAACAGCCTCAAAATGGGCTAATGCCTTCTTTCCGGAAGGTGCCATTCTTAAAGGGCTAACACTGGGCAGTCAAGGGATTCAGGCAGTAGGTCCCTTTAATATGCAAATTGGAGTCCTATGACAAAACTAGGATTGCCGTTTTAGGGCCAAGCTGAGTAAGTGGAGCATGTGGCATTTTTTTGACAGTCCAACAATAAGTTTTAAATTATATTTACGGAGCCAAGAGAAGCAGGTGTGTTCCTCTGGGCTCCACAAGAATAAACTGGGCTGCTGCCATCCCGGGCTCCCACCCCACATCCTGGAATTTACTTGGCCGCTGGCAAGGGAGCTTCTGGACCATGCAATGTTGCACTGGTCCAAGCTGCAGCACCACAGCTCACTGGTTCTATTTGAATGAGGCCTCGGCCTCAAAAATTTGATCTGTACACTCCCGGCATGGGATTGGGTGAGGCGGGAATCAGTTTGTCCTCCCTGTCGAGTGGCGCTTAACCCATGACCATCTGATTAACATTACAACAGTGACTGCACTTCAAAAAGTACTTCATTTACTTGAAAGTGCTTTGGGATGTCCTGAGATTGTGAAAGGTGCTAAAAAATGTAAGTTGTTCCTTTCTTTCCATGCTGCTGCCCCTCTTGCACAGTTTCTCCCCATGTGCAGAACCCTCTCTCCGATTATATAACACACTGCATGTGCTGGTGGCTGGGAAAGATTGAGCGAATTCCTCCTCTGAGGTTTCTAGCGGACGAATCTCTTCCTCCTGTGAAGTACCTGGAAGAACAGGAATAGCTACATGAGTTAGGATGGCAGAAAGAGACTGGACATTTGGAGGTGACAGTCTTGAGATTGTAAATCTGAAGTTAGAAATCATAGAAAGTTTAAGGCACAGAAAGAGGCCACTTGGTCCATCATGTCTGTGCCGGCCAAAAAAACGATCCACCTATTCTAATCCCACCTTTCAGCATTCGGTCCATAGCCCTGCAGATTAAGGCACTTGAGGTGCATATCCAGACTCCTTTTGAATGAGTTAAGGATCTCTGCCTCAACTATCCTTTCAGGCAGTGAGTTCCAGACCCTCACCACCCTCTGGGTGAAAAAGTTTTTCCTCATCTCCACTCTAACTTTTCTACTAATCACTTTAAATCTATGCCCCCTAAGTCACTGACCTCTCTGCTAAGGTGAATAGGTCCTTCACCTCCACTCTATCAGGCCCCTCAATCTTTTCTACATTTCAATCAAATCTCCCCTCAACCTTCTCTGTTCCAAGGAGTGCAACCCCAGCCTATCCAATCTTTCCTCATTGTTGCATTTTTCCAGTCCTGGCAACATCCTTGTAAATCTCCTCTGTACCCTCTCTAGTGCAATTACATCCTTCCTGTAATGAGGTGACCAGAACTGTACACAGTATTCAAGTTGTGGCCTAACCAATGAGTTATACAGTTCCAGCATAACCTCCCTGCTCTTATATTCTATACCTCGGCTAATAAAGGAAAGGATTCCATATGCCTTCTTAACCATCTTATTGACCTGTCCTGCTGCCTTCAGGGATCTGTGGACATTCACTCCAAGGTCACTTCCTCTATACCTCTCAATATTTTCCCATTAATCATGTACTCCTTTGCCTTGTTTGACCTCCCTAAATGCATCACCTCACACTTCTCCAGCTTGAATTCCATTTGCCACTTTTCTGCCCATCTGACCAGATTATCAATATCTTCCTGCAGCCTACAGCTATCCTCCTTGCTATCTACCACACGGCCTATCTTTGTGTCGTCTGCAAACCTCTTGATTATGCTCCCTGCATTTAAGTCCAAATCGTTAATATATACGACAAAAAGCAGGGGACCCAGTACTGAGGCCTGCGGAATGCCACTGGGAACAGCCCTCCGGTCGCAAAAACACCCATCAACGATTGCCCTTTGTTTCCTGCCACTGAGCCAATTTTGTATCCACCTTGCTGCATTTCCCTGGATCCCATGGGATTTTATTTTTTTAACCAGTCTGCCATATGGGACCTTGTCAAAAACCTTGCTAAAATCCATGTAGACCACATCAACTGCACTATCCGTATCTATCTTCCTTGTTACTTCTTCAAAGAAATTCGATCAAGTTGGTCAAACAAGATCTTCTGTTAACAAATCCATGCTGACTATCCTTGATTAACCTATGCCTTTTATCCTGTCTCAGAATAGATTCCAATAAAACATTGTGAAACTTGCTGCAAGTTTGCTGAGGTGAATGAAAGGTTCTGAGTATTACACCTTACTCAAGTAAGCCACTAGCCTTACCTTCCCCAATGCTTGTAGCTTGCAGGTCACTGATCTCAAGGTGTCCTGGCTTAGAGCAATGATGTTGAGTGTTCCTTTCCCTGACACCATGCACTGGTCTGTCTTGCAGAAAGAGAGAGTGAGCGTTAGTAAGTACATGTTGAGAAGATGAGTGGAGATGTGTGGGCTTGTGCATATGATGCATCGAGAGGTGAAGAAGAAGCAAGATGTGAAAGAAAGTATATGTAATATGAGGTGAGGATGGGGTAGTTAGAGTGGTTGTGGAAGTGTTGGGATGTGAGGAGAATGGTGTATTGTGTGATGTGAAAAAAGGAAAGGAAGTGGTGACCTTGCTTGGAATGAGAAAAGGAGCTTTTACAGTGTGACCTTGGGATTGTCTGCTGAAGGATGTGATGGCAGCATGTTGAGAGTGGGAGAGAGGGGGTGAAAGGAATGTTGTGACATTCTGCTGGAAGAGGTGAAGAGATGGAGAATGAAGAAGTGGAGAGAGGAAACAGTCAAGAGATGAAACACTGAAGAGATGAAGAGGTGGAGAGTGAACATATGGAAAGACCAAGAAGTGAATTCACCCTTCTTGCTCTCATGAGGTCACTATACTTCTTCCAACATTGTAGCCATGTCTTGGGGTGATGCTGGTGGCACTGTCTCTCATGGATTTATGAGGCTGTAGAAACCACTAGAATATAGAGGAGTAATATAAAAGCAAAATACTGCAGATGCTGGAAATCTGAAATAAAAATGAGAAATGCTGGAAATACTCAGCAGGTCTGGCAAGTTGTGGAGAGAGAAGCAGTTCTAATGAAGGGTCACTGACCTGAAATGTTAACTCTGCTTCTCTCTCCACGGAATATAGAGGAGGCCTGGGCAGGCTGCCCACGGGTAGAATCTGAGGGGCTGCAGTGAGGAGATCTTTCCCAAGGACAGGAAGAAGGGGGCAACCTCTCCAACCAAGCAGGTGTTGCGGGAAGTGACCAAGGAAGTCAATACCAGAAGTGTGAGAGGATCCAGGACCTCAGGAGGCGGGAAAGGTGAGTAGCATTGCAATTTCCAACACTCTGAGTTTCCCAGCATTCCCCTGCATGGCACTCCTCAGGACAACACATCTTGCAGCTGCACTCATTCCTCTCTTTCCAGGTACCTCACATCCCCATCCGAACAGCCAACACTCACCCTTATCCTCTCACAAGCATGCCTCACAGTCACCGTCCACAAATGTTGTCCTTCTCTCTTTTCCACACAAACCATTACTAACACTGTCACTGTCACTGTCACTGACCTCATCTCCTCTGGAGATCTTCCCTCTACAGCTTCCAACCTCATAGTCCCGCAACCCCGGACAGCCCGCTTCTACCTCCTTCCCAAAATCCACAAACGGGACTGTCCCGGCAGACCCATTGTGTCAGCCTGCTCCTGCCCAACTGAACTTATTTCTTCCTATCTAGACTCTATCTTTTCTCCGCTGGTCCAGTCTCTTCCCACCTACATCCGTGACTCTTCTGACGCCCTACGTCATTTTAACAATTTCCAGTTTCCTGGTCCCAACCGCCTCCTCTTCACTATGGACGTCCAATCGCTCTACACCTCCATCCCCCACCAGGATGGTTTGAGGGCTCTCCGCTTCTTCCTGGAACAGAGACCCAACCAGTCCCCATCCACCAACACCCTCCTCCGCCTGGCTGAACTTGTTCTCACATTGAACAACTTCTCCTTCAACTCCATGCATTTCCTTCAAGTAAAAGGTGTCGCTATGGGTACCCGCATGGGTCCTAGTTATGCCTGTCTTTTTGTGGGATATGTCGAGCATTCTTTGTTCCAGTCCTACTCAGGCCCCCTCCCCCAACTCTTTTTCCGGTACATTGATGACTGTATCGGTGCCGTTTCCTGCTCCCGCCCCGAACTAGAAAACTTTATCAACTTTGCTTCCAATTTCCACCCTTCTCTCACCTTTACATGGTCCATCTCTGACACTTCCCTTCCCTTCCTCGACTTCTCTGTCTCCATCTCTGGGGATAGGTTGTCTACCAATATCCATTATAAGCCCACTGACTCCCACAGCTACCTCGACTACACTTCTTCACACCCTACCTCCTGTAAGGACTCCATTCCATTCTCCCAGTTTCTCCGTCTCCGACGCATCTGCTCTGATGATGCTACCTTCCATGACGGTGCTTCTGATATGACCTCCTTTTTCCTCAACCGAGGATTTCCCCCCACTGTGGTTGACAGGGCCCTCAACCGTGTCCGACCCATTCCCCGCACCTCTACCCTCACCCCTTCCCCTCCCTCCCAGAACCGTGACAGGGTTCCCCTTGTCCTCACTTTTCATCCCACCAGCCTCCATATCCAAAGGATCATCCTCCGCCATTTTCGCCACCTCCAGCGTGATGCCACTACCAGTCGCATCTTCCCCTCCCTTCCCCTGTCAGCATTCCGAAGGGATCGTTCCCTCCGCGACACCCTGGTCCACTCCTCCATTACCCCCACCACCTCGTCCCCGTCCCAGGGCACCTTCCCTTGCAATCGCAGGAGGTGTAATACCTGCCCATTTACCTCCTCTCTCCTCACTATCCCAGGCCCCAAACACTCCTTTCAGGTGAAGCAGCGATTTACTTGTACTTCTTTCAATGTAGTATACTGTATTCGCTGCTCACAGTGTGGTCTCCTCTACATTGGGGAGACCAAGCGCAGACTGGGTGACCGCTTTGCGGAACATCTCCGCTCAGTCCGCAAGCAGGACCCTGAGCTTCCGGTTGCTTGCCATTTCAACACTCCCCCCTGCTCTCATGCTCACATCTCTGTCCTGGGATTGCTGCAGTGTTCCAGTGAACATCAACGCAAGCTCGAGGAACAGCATCTCATCTACCGATTAGGCACACTACAGCCTGCCGGACTGAACATTGAGTTCAATAATTTCAGAGCATGACAGCCCCCCACTTTACTTTCATTTTTAGTCATTTTTAGTTATTTTTTCTTCCTTTTTTTTTGCATTCCTTTTTACATTTTTTACAATCTTTTTATGCATTTATTTCATTTCATCTTAGTTTGTTCAGTTTGCTTACCCACTGTTTTTTTCAGGTTGTTTTTCTTCAGGTTTGCACTTACTGATGTTCAATATTCAGTATATTCCCACCTAATCTGTACTAATGCTTTGTCTTTCAACACACCATTAACATATTGTTTGCCTTTGCTCCGTGACCTTTTGGTCAGCTATGTGGCCTGGTCCAATCTGCACCTTCTCCTTTGTTATCTCTTGCCCAACCCCCACCTCACTTGTTTATAATCTGTGACTTTTCTAATATTTGTCAGTTCCGAAGAAGGGTCACTGACCCGAAACGTTAACTCTGCTTCTCTTTCCACAGATGCTGCCAGACCTGCTGAGTGAACCCAGCATTTCTTGTTTTTGTTTCAGATTTCCAGCATCCGCAGTATTTTGCTTTTACATTACTAATACTTGTAACTTTCTGCTTTCTCTCCTTGCAGAAGAGAGCACACAACTTGAGGGAGAGGAAGAAACTGGGTGGGTAGCTCTCCAGTGACAGGCACCTTGGTGGTCACTGGCAATGCGTGCCCACTGGCCCACTGGGAAGGAGGTCTAGTTCCAGGAGACTGCCGATGTCAGCAACAACCTACTGTGAAAACTTGAGCCTCCTGTAGCACTGGTGCTCACACATATCAAGAGAGCTGATTCTCTGCCTATAGACCCTGTGTAGAGGTTCTTGCCCTCATTGGAGGTGGATCTCAGTGACCATCCCCTCTTCCCTCTGGAGCACCATGTGCCTGAAGAGAAGGCAGCTGGAGAAGGTGCCAGTGTTGCTACTGTTGTTGGTGTTGCTGGTCCTCTTGCTCTTCATCAGAGCTGCATGGTAGACATGCATGAGCTGCTCCCAAACTGTGGTGAAGGCAGGCAGTATGAAATGCAGCTGAAGGTGAGTGAAGTGCAGAACAGGTGAAGTGACTTCCAAGAAGTCGGCAAACACCCATCAAGCACAGAAAGCACTCTCTGAGAAAGAGTGTGGTGAGCAGCAGCATCTCACCTGGCCAAGGCTGAAGCCCTTCAGTTCCACTGAGCAAAGGCTTCCCAGCCTGTCAGTTTCACTGACCAAGCACTCTCTGCTGTGCACTCGCCTTGGTGACTGTGGTGCATTGCTGACAGCTCAGGAAATAGGTCAGCTGGCTGTAAAAGCCAGAATCCTTGGAAGTACAATTTAATGACCTATTTGAGTATTTAAGTATCTTACCTGACAGCTGCTTGGGGGTTCCCCACTCACCTTCATACCTGCCCAAGTGAAACATGGAAAAGGATGGGATGATGTTGCATCACTTTTAGGGGATTTAGCTCCCTTCTGCGCCCAAACTCTCCTCCTCTTGCTTGGGAAAATTTCACCCTCTGTCTCTCTTTTGCTCATAAAAATTCTCTTTCTCTGTATCTGTCTCTCCTCTTTCTTGTCAGAAACTGGAGTTTAGGAAAAGCCTTGCTCCCAGAACAATCAAATGAAGTTGTATGGCAAAAAATGCAAGCAGGGGCACAGTCTCCCTTTAACAGGTGCATGTCAGCTTGAAGCGCAGTTCAGAGAATAGACCCAGGAGTGGCACATGAGAGTCCAATGGTTGTCTGATTCATGCCTGGATCAGGAGGGGCAGCCGCCATGAGGCCTGGGTGTTAAAATGGTCCAGGACTTACATTAGCAAATGGGGAGGGAGGGAGCCTTACACAGGCCCCACATCCTAATGGTCTCCCACTCACCCCTCAGCCTCATGCTCGCCCCTCAATCCCACATATGCCCCACACTCGCCCCTCAAGTTTGTATACGCCTCTCGCTCACCCTGAGCCCCACAGTCACCCCTCAGACCCACACTCACCCATCAGCTGCAGGCTCGACCCATGCTAGCCCCTTGGCCCCACGCTCACCATTCAGACCCATGCTCGCCCGTCAGCCCCAAGCACATCCCGCTCTGCCCTATGCTTTCCCCACAGCCCCACACTCACCCTTTGGCCCCACACTCACCATTCAGACCCATGCTCGCCCGTCAGCCCCAAGCACATCCCGCTCTGCCCTACGCTTTCCCCTCAGCCCCACACTCACCCCTTGGCCCCACACTCACTCCTCAGCTCTATGCTCACCCCGTAGCTCCAAGCTAGCCCCTCAGCTCCACTCTCATACCATACTCACCCCTCAGCCCCAGACTTATCCCTGGTCCCGCATTTGCTCCTCAATCCCATGCTCACCCCATGCTGACCCTTTAGATCCACACTTTCTCCTTAGCCTCTCACTGATCCCTCAGTCCCACACTCACCCCTCAGATCAACACTTGCTCCACACTCTCCCCTCAGTCCCCTGCTCGTCCAAGACTCGCCCCTTCAGACCCAAACTCACACCTTGTCCTCCCAATTAAAATCGGGGCTTCAGTCTTCTAAAAATGATGAAAATATTTGATTGCACACTCTAGGGAAATATCACAATCTATATTTGGAAGTTTTCTTGAGTATTGCCATCTCCAAAGATCATATTTATATTTGCGTGCAAAAGGCATTTTAGCGTGGGAGTTACGCAGTGCGATCTTATCATAGCAGCTTAGGAATGTGAAGAATTGGAAAAGGCTATCTGACTGGGCCAGAGTGTGTTCCCATAGGAAAATTTAATAGTATCCCTCTCTCTGCTCTTTTAATGGAGTTGTAATTTTGCATTTTAATAGACAAGTTGAGCAATTATACCATTAATGCTGCACAACAAACAGGTAGGATTGTCAACTCTGATTGGACATATCCCTGGAGGTTTCATCACATAACCCCTTGCCTCCAAGAACCCTGCTCAGTCAAATTGAAAAATACCAGAGGTTGGGCCGTGGGGGGCGGGGGGGGGCTGCTAAAACTTACCCCCATCTCTAGTATTTTAATAAATAATAAACAAAAATGTTCAAAGAAAATGATCAAAACATCCAATTTTAAATGTTCCTATGATTTTTCTCTTAGGGTTGCTTATAGCAGTTTCCAGGAGATTAATCTTTAATTCCTGGGGATTCCAGGACAATCCTGGAGAGTTGGCAACCCTACGAACAGCTCTGAGTCATATTTATGAATAATTTTAACTTTGACACAACAGGGCCTTACAGTGGTCACTTGTAGTCGCAAGGTAGTTTACTGAAGTATTTCAGTAAAATGGTACCAGGGATGAAGAACTTCAGTTATGTGGTGAGACTAGAAAAGCTGAGATTGTTCTCAGAGCATGGAATTTTAAGGTGAAATTTAATAGGGGTATTCAAAATTATGAAGAGTTTTAATAGAGTAAATAAGGAGAAACCTTCCACTGGCAAGTGGGTAACCAGGGGACACAGATTAAGATTGGCAAAAAAAACAGAGGGGAGATGAGGTGCAATTTTTTCAACACTGTGGGTTATGATCTGAAATGCACTGCCTGAAAGCCTGGTGGACGCAGATTCAATAGTAACTTTCAAAAGAGAATTGGATAAATGCTTGGGAGAAAATTGCAGAGCTATGGGAAAAGAGCAGGATATTGGAATTAATTAGATAGCCCTTTCAGAGAGCTGGAACAGGCTTAATGGACCAAATGGCCTCCTTCTGTGCTGTAAGATTCTATCATTCTGTAAAATTCAAGAACCTTTGTTTAAACAGCAGATGGGGAAACCTACTCACAAATCCATGTCTTCTTCCCTATGCCCATCTGTCCCAACTCCATCAATCTCACAATCTATAGCATTTGCTTTCTCAGTCCCATGCATCAGTTCAGATAATTTCACCTGAGGGTTTAGGGGATTAGATACTGTCAGTGAGCTTGTGGCATTGGGTGATTCACAAGGCATGAGGGAGATGAAGGAGTGGGAAGTGGAAGAGGGTGCATGACTTTCTGGGGAGACGGCTACCCGTGGCCTCTGGGTTGTGGGACCCAGATGTGATGGTTACTTTCCCGAGATGAAGGATGTTCAAGAAAAAGCAGAAAGAAAGACTTGCATTTTTATGGCGCCTTTCATGACCTCCCAAAGCACTTTGCAGCCAAGTAAAGTCACTGTTGTAATGTAAGGAAACATGGCAGCCAATTTACGCACAGCAAGGCCCCACAATCAGCAATGTGATAAATGACTGGATAATCTGCTTTAATGATGTTAATTAAGGGATAAATATTGGTCAGGACACGGGGAGGAATCCTCTGCTCATCTTCAAAATAGTGCTTTTGGATCTTTTACATCCACCTGAGAGGGTGTATGGGGCCTTGGTTTAACTTCTCATCTGATAAACAGAACTTCCAATACTACAGCACTCCCTCAGTACTGCACTAAAATCTACAAGCTGCTAACTCAGAGGCAAGCATGCTACCCGCAAAGCCATGGAAGCTATGAGCATTAAACTTGCAAGCAGGCTCTGAGGTTAGTTTCCAAGGATGTGAAGCAACTTACTGGTTAGACTCTAGAATCTACCGCTTTCATTTGTACCAGCATCTTCATTGCAGATATCAATGGAAGCTTCATTGGAATATACAACAGATTTCCACCTAAAGAAACAATTTGGGGCTGTATCTTCCATGGAGGAAGAGGATGATGCTCTGTTGGCAGTAGGAGCTAGAATGGGCAGTACCCTGCCTTAAAACCTGAGAGTTGGGATGCAGTCTCTCTGGGTTTTCAGGATCTCATTGCCATTAGAGGAGCCACCCTGCTGATCAGGAGGGGCATACATAGAGCCCAGTGGAATGGCAGAATTAACCTGCCTCGTCCTGCCATCTCTCACAACAGAAGCACATGCCTGGCCTCAGACTCCTCTCCCTCAGGCCATCATTGCATGTGGCAGATGGGAGGTGACAACACACTGCAGAGAAGTTTCAGATTGCAACCTCGGAAAACAACCAATGAGAGGAGCACCTCAGTCCCAGGAGACTTTTGTAGAACATGAGAAACCAATCACCTCTCATGATGCTGGCCTTCAGGCTGAATCTAGGTGGAGCGCTAGAATAGGAGAAAGAACGTCATGTGTAGGCACCATGGGCAAGCACGGTGTGAGAAGTGTGTAAGATGGCTTATGGTCACCTTATAATAAAGGAGAATATGCCTTATTTTTATGATTTCGGAAAGGGTTATTTCATGACATTACTAAAACAAATGATTTTATCTGGTTATTACATTGCTGTTTGTGGGAGCTTGCTGTGCGCAAATTGGCTGCAGCATTTCCTACATTACAACAGTGACTGCACTTCAAAAGGTTGCTTGCCATTTCAACACTCCCCCCTGCTCTCATGCTCACATCTCTGTCCTGGGATTGCTGCAGTGTTCCAGTGAACATCAACGCAAGCTCGAGGAACAACATCTCATTTACCGATTAGGCACACTACAGCCTGCCGGACTGAACATTGAGTTCAATAATTTCAGAGCATGACAGCCCCCCATTTTACTTCCATTTTTAGTTGTTTTTTCTTTTCTTCTTTTTTACATTTTTTACAACCTTTTTTTTGCATTTATTTCATTTCATCTTAGTTTGTTCAGTTTGTTTACCCACTGTTTTTTTTCATGTTTGCACTTGCTGCTGTTCAATATTCAGGTGGTTAACACCTATTCTGTACTAATGCTTTGTCTTTCAACACACCGTTAACATATTGTTTGCCTTTGCTCCATGACCTTTTGGTCAGCTATGTGGCCTTGTCCAATCTGCACCTTCTCCTTTGTTATCTCTTGCCCCACCCCCACCTCACTTGCTTATAACCTGCGACATTTTTAATATTTGTCAGTTCCGAAGAAGGGTCACTGACCCGAAACGTTAACTCTGCTTCTCTTTCCACAGATGCTGCCAGACCTGCTGAGTGGTTCCAGCATTTCTTGTTTTTACTTAAAAAGTACTTTATTGGTTGTAAAGTGCTTTGGGACATTCTGAGGTCATTCAAGTCTTTCCTTTACATAAGAAATGAACAGTTTACTAATATATCAGAAATGTTTGCATTTGTCCATCACACTAAAGGTGCCACACTTTTCTAAATGCAACACAGTGCTCCAGTTCAGGTCTGACCAAAGTTCTGTAGAACTGAAACATCACTTCCTCTCCTTTATATTTCTGCCTCATTGAGAAAAAGGCCTTTTTAGCCTTTTCAATTGCTTTTTGTACCTGTGTATTGGCTTTTAGTGATTTGTGATTTGGACTCTCAAATCCTTTGCTCCTCTACAGTTTCTGGAATCTCACTATTGAGAAAATATTATGATTTATCTTTTTTGGACCCAAGATCACCTCACACTTTCCAACATTGAACTCTGCCAGTTTTGATCACTAACTCATTTAATCTGTTTATGTGCCTTTGCAACTTCCTGCTCCCATTTCCACAATCTACTCTTCCCCTAGCTTCAGTCATCTGCAAATTTGAGTATACATCTTCTCCTGGCACATTATCAAGTTTTGCTGGGTCACGATAATTAAAGTACTTTCTCTGGTTACCATAATTAAAGTTAAATAGCTCAGGGAAGCAAATTAAATGAGTTTGGATTTGAATATCATTCCATGGATGCTACTGTGTTATCATTAGATTTTGGAGGCTGAATTCCATGTAGTTCAACAGTCCTTAGAACCTCCATTCTCTGGGAGATCCTGTGTCATTGCACACCCTCAGCCAATGATGGTTGCCATGGAAATGCCACGATGGTTGTAAAGCAGCAGCAGCAGAGGTTAATGAAATCCATGTAATACAGAACAAAGCAGTGGGAGAGTGGCAGGGAATGTCAGTTCAACCAAATTTCAAGGATAGGATGACTAACAAACTGCTCAGGAATCTGAACTTCATCAAATCACTCCCACACTTCAGCTACTCTCTGTTTATGTAGTGAGAGTTTCTCACCAAATTCTCAATACTTATGAGCACAGAGATTAAACACAATTACTAGTATTTCAGTTTGTGATTGAAGTTTGGACCGGTGCTGTGTTTTGTCTTCACTGCTTGGAATTTAACCTCTGATTTTAGCTCAGACCAAGTTTTAGGAATGCGGACAATTTGAATTCCCGGGCTTCATTACCATCTCCCAAGTGAGTCTACCATCTGATTCCAGTACCTGTAGAGCAGCCGGGCTGGGGCAGGAGCTCAGGTGGCAGGAAGCCTCTGCCGGGGGCCAACCAATTGGGGTCAGAGGCGAGGGGGGTGTTGAGGGAAGCCCAGGGTAGGGGCGGCTTAAGGTTTCCTTATGGAGTTTGGTGGAGCACTTCTCCCCTTCGTTTTGGTCCAGAAGGAAACTTAAAACTTAAAAAAAAGTACCCTCCCATTTTCCATCAGCCTGCTCTTGCTTGTGGGCTTGGGATACATCACGGAATGTACAATATGAAATTAAAATGGTGTCAGGTGCACTATTAATGTCATAGGGTCCCAACTCTTGCATTATAATGAGGTCTCTGGCATTGCCCAAAAATGGCCTTTTAAAATGCTGTGGAGCACAAACTCAGCAAAATAAAGGTGAGTTCCTTGCTGTCCTGGTTTTAAACCCTTGCAGTAAACCCTACCTCTGCACCCGCCCCCCCCCCCCCCCACCCCCACCTGCATGCATTGTTCTTGTCAGGAGCAGAGGGTTAAAATCGGGCCTTTAGTAACAGATTCAGGCATGAGACCTTCGGACCATTTAGCCCACCTGTCCACACTATTCCCTACCTGCATTCTTACCCCGAATCCCACTTGTTGACCAAAATCAGTCTAATTCCTTCTTGAAACCCATTACTATTTCTTGTTGCATGACCCTTCCCAATAATTACCACCCATTTAGTATAAAAGTTCCTCCTGCATTTCCTTAAATCCTGTAAATGTATAGAAAGCTTGCATGGATCCAATTTGTCCAAACCTTTCATAATTTTAAACACCTCTATCATATCTTCTCTCAGTTTTCTCTTCTCAGACAGAAAATCCCTAGTGTTGTCAATCTTTCTTCAAATGTCGTTCCCCTAAGTTCTGCAATTGACCATGGAGCATTTTTCTGTTCTCCCTCCAATAACTGAATATCTTTCTTTGTACCCCCTCCAACCACTGAATAGCCTTCTCTATACACCCTTCAATAACTGAATACTCTGCTCTGTACCCCTTCCAATAACTGATACCCATCTCTGTACCCCTTCCAATAGCGGAATACCCTTCCCTGCATGACAACCAATAATTTAACATTCTTTTTGAAACAGGGAGACCAAAACTGCACACACAACTCCAGATGTGGTGTCACAAGGGCCAAATGCAGTTTTAAAATGACCTCTCTGGATTTATATGTTAAAGCCTTTGCTATGCATCCCAACATTCTGTTTGCTTTCTTAACAGCCTGGGAACATTGTGCTGATGGTTTTAGTGAGCTGTCCAGTAAAACCCCAAGAAGTTCCAAAACATCTGCCTGTGATTTGATGTAATAGGCTCTGTGCTCAGCAAAAAGGGGTGGGGATGTATTTGTGGCCAATAATTTGTGTGATCTATGAGTAAAACCATTAAAGTTACCACAGATTCAGTGGAAAGTTGAAAAAAGAACTCCCTTAACTGTTTAGGCATTAGTTGTTTCATGAAGCTAAATCAGCAACAGTACTCTGCTCAGAATAATCCCCAACACTTCACACAATGTTCTGAATAAAGTTTCCAATCAGAAACTCCCTTTACTTTAAACTGGTTTCTCTCCATCCCAACCCCACCTACCGACCTCTTACTGTGCCACCTGGCAAGGCCAGGAAGTCTAACGTTGTTTGGGCCTCCACTAAGGGGTCCTATTAACATCTTGCATTTTAATAAGGTCTCCAGCACTGTCAAAAACTCGCTCTGAAACCAGAGAGAAACTCCACCAATGGGGGCTGGCAGGTGGCTGCAGTGTGCCCCTAATAGTGCTGGTGCCCCTTGGCCCACATTAATTTGATGCCTTCCCACCGACCCTCTGATTTCCAGGCCAGTAATTCCAACTCCCAACAACACCTTTGTCTGTGGAATACTAGCAGCAGCCTGAACTTCCATCACTTGGATATTCAGTTATTGGAGGGTCTCCTCCTGCAACATCGTTCCCATACAAACAAGTTCTGAGGGTCAATATCCTCGGACCAATCGTGTGCAGCGTATGTATCCTGCACGGGGTGGGGGGAGCACCTGGAAATGGGTACTTCCAAATTTCTAATACAATTACATCTTTATGGGAAGATTAAAAGCAGAAGAAGGTACAGAGTTATGGGGAGACTGCAGCACAGTGGGATTCACTTTGGATTGCTCTGCAAAAAACCAACACAGGCACGTATCAGCCAAATGGCATCCTTTTTAGTGGGTCTTACCACTGCTTTGATGCTCACAGGCTTCTGGTTATGTCTTGTATTATTGCAGAAGGCACTATATAAGTGAAAAGAAGAATCTCTGAATGTAACAGTGATGCTATACTCACGGTGTGGGGGATGATCAGAAAGCTTTCTGTTGTGTTAAGGAGAGAAATCTAATTAAAGTATGGAGCCTGGAGTTTTTAAATTTCCCCCCAGCCTTGTCCATCCCTATTTCTGCCACATCATTCCGCAGAAACAGTGCTCCTCTGACTCTAGCCTTATGGGCAATCCCCTTCCCATTATCCCATCAATCCAGGCAGAACCTTCACCCTGTCTCCCTGACTCGAATATCTTCTCAAAACCCCTTCCATCTCTGACAATCTTTATTTTGATTAGACAGGAAGAACAGACATGTTTTTCTTACATTCATTCTTGGGATGTGGGCATCGCTGACAAGGCTAACATTTATTGCCCGTCGCTCGTTACCCCTGAGAGGGTAATGGTGATGGGCCTTGTGCCATTTATTGTCACTATGAGATCAAACACAACTCTTAGTGTTACATGTTTTCACACTGCTCTGACGTGTTTGGAAATAAAAGATTTGTCAGCTGAAAGCTGCTCCCTTTTAAAGCTTTCAATCCTGTTCTTCAATCCATAGACCTCTTCTGACCAGTTGATCAAATTTTACCCTGTGACCTTTTCAGTTTTGAACACCAGAATACAAATCACAAGAAAAATAATGCTTGTATTTAGCCAAAGTACAAATGTGAATGCTTATTTGTCAAATTCCTTAGTGTTAAGTAGAATGTGGGATAACTCAGCAGTGTGTGTGTGTGCTATAAATTGATTGAAGTGGTTTATTTAATCTTAAACAGGAAACCCACATAGCTTCCTCCTTATTAGTATGAAGCTAGCAGCCTATTTCGTGGCTGGTAAACTTATAGAAACTTTCCTACAGTTTATTCTGAAAACACGATGATTCTCATTGCCTTACACTGGCTGGCATTTCTCACTGAAGCTCACGGTACAGTTTTATGTTTTAATTTACTGTTAATTTTTTACACTCAGTTTTATGTATTTCTTTTGTCTCATTCTTAAACAGCTCTGAGTAATTTTGAAACGTGACATGTGCTAAGGTAGCAGGCTTGGGAGGAACAAGTGACTTTGGACTGACGGTTCCCAAAGCTCTCCACCACCAGGATTTTCCTCTGCTCGTGTCTGGGTCTGTGATAGACTAATTGATAGAGATTGATTGCTATGATTAGTAAACAACTCCATTATTATTGTACCATGTAACTACTAGGATGGTAGAAAGGTGAACTCAATGGACCTCTGTCTTTTCTCGATTAGCAGTTCCGATCTTCCTGAGTTTATGTTGGTTATGTTCTCTGTCAGGCTGTAGTACCTTACTGCAGAGTGGGGATGGCCTAAGTGTTGGACAGTGTCTAGGACTTATCTTGATTGGATAGTTATGAAAGTAGCAATGTTTGGCTCCCAAAATGATCACATGATGTACATCCTGGCTTCAACTAGGCACCACAGGACTGCGAGCTGATTGGCTGTGGGAGCCATGAACAAATGAGAGGACATGAGGGCACACTTGAATGTCTGTAAACCTATAAATTTAGAACAGATATTCTGTCAAATAAATAAAGGATAATGAAAGGTAAACACAGACAGAATAGTTAAAAATAAACATTAGAAACAGTAGTGACATAAGTAAAAATGTAATGGGTACATTTAATGGATGAGAAAGGACAGTCAGAGGATATATTATAGATCTAGAAATAAAAATCTTGTATCAGTAAAAAAGTGGCTGTGAAGCTGTCGGATTGGCGTAAAAACTCCATTGGTTCACTAATACCCTCTCAGCAAAGAAGTCTGCTGTCCCTACTCCTTCTGGCCTATGCATGATTCCAATTCCACACCAATGTGGTTGACTCTTAACTGTCCCTGAAGCAGCCTAACATGCCATTCAGTTGTATCAGGGTTGGGCACCCCAAGAATGAATTAGACAAAAGATCTATTAGTTAGTCCTCCTGGAGGGGAGCCTTGAGGATAGCGAAACAAACAGTTGGGGCAGCGGTTAGTGTGTTTAATATGTGGCCTTCCTGATTCTTTTGGGTCATTGAAATTAATAACTGGCAAATTAGGAAGGCCACGAATCTGGCACCTTCAAACCTAATTGTCTGATCTGGTCCGGGAGCACCAACAGTTAATGTTTACCACTAAATGTTTAAAATGCTGAGATAATTGTAAGCAAATTGTAAGAAATGAATGGCATCCATTTGAAAAGAATGGGCCTCAAGTGAGATGAGAGATTAGAAAAAAAAACTTCCCTTTCACAACCTCAGGCCATCCCCAAGTGCTTTGCTTTTGAAGTGTAGTCACTGTTGTAAGGTACGAAGCTTGACAGCCAAATTGTGCACAGCAAGCTTCCAGAAACAGCAATGTGATAATGACTAGATAATCTGTTTTATTGATGATGGTTAAGGGATAAATATTGACCAGGACTTTAGGGAAAACTCCCCTGCTGTTCTTCAAAGACGTGTCATGGGATCTTTTATGTCCACTTAGAGGGCAGGCAGGGCCTCAGTTTAACGTCTCATCTGAAAGACAGCATCTCTACAGTACAAAGCTCCCTCAGTACTGCACTGGAGCGTCAGCCTTGATTTGTGCTCAAGTCTCTGGAGTGAGACTTAAATCCACAACCTTCTGACTCAGAGGCAAGAAGACTACCATTGAGCCCCCAAAAGGTAGAATTTTGAACACATTCCCAGCACATGTTTTGTTTCTGTGTCAATCAGCTGCTTGCAACAGCAGCCAGATAAATATCTGTCTGGGAACAGGATTGGAGCCAGGTGACTCACCCATTAGATTTTAATTCAGAAGGTCGGGATTTGGAAGTAATTTTCATGACTAGAAAGCTGAATAGAAAGTGTCCGTTTTTTGCCTCCAATTTAAAGTTCTCATCCTTGTATATAAATCAATTCATTGTCTCGCCCTTCCTTAAACCCTTAAACCCTTCCATGTCTCCACCTCCACCTTCTCCTCAAAGACCCTTCTCAAAACTCATCTCTTTAACTGAATATTGATCACCACCCCACCGCTTTTCAAGATGGTCATCCACCTTTTTGTATCTCACCTCCATGAAGCATCTTGAAACATTTTTCTACATATAAGGTGCTGCATGAATGCAAGTTGTTGTTGTTAGTGGCCTCCTTCCAGTGATGGCAATCATAGCCCCTCCCACACTGGACCCAGGTCTCATCTGGGCTAGGTTGGTAGCTCACACATTTCTGGGTTTCTCTGCCACATCCCTGGCTGTGCTTGTACTTGCCCCTTTCCTATTTCCAGGTGATGCTAAGTGCCCCCGTTCATACACAGAATTATACAGCACAGAATGAGGCCATTCTACCCATTGTTCCTGTGCTGGCTCTTTGAAAGAGCTGTCCAATTATTCTCACTCCTCCTGCTCCTTCCCCATATCCCTGCAAATTTCTCTTTTTCAAGTATTATCCAATTCTCTTTTTAAAGTTACTGTTGAATCTGCTTCCACTACCCTTTCAAACAGTGCATTCCAGAGCAGAACA
This sequence comes from Heterodontus francisci, assembly GCF_036365525.1. NCBI lineage: Eukaryota > Metazoa > Chordata > Chondrichthyes > Heterodontiformes > Heterodontidae > Heterodontus > Heterodontus francisci. Next base: position 34,591,902 of record NC_090405.1, on the reverse strand, counting down.
ACTTGCTGTGTAAATAAAATTCTCCTCCTTTCCCCCTGATTCTTTTGCCAATTATCCTAACTCTGTGTCCTCTGGTTACCGGCCCTCCTGTCAGTGGAAACCGTTTCTCCCTATCTAATCTATCAAATCCCCAAACAATGTTTAACACTTCTGTTAAATCTCCCCTTAACATTCTATGTTCTAAGCAGAACAACCCTGGCTTCTCCAGTCTCTCCACATAACTGAAGTGCCTCATCCCAGGTACCATTCTAGTAAATCTCCTGTGCAACCTCTTCAAGGCTTTAATGTCATTCCTAAAGTGTAATGTTGCCAGCCCTCCTAGATTTCTCTGGAGTCTCCAGGAATTTCAGATTAATCTCCTGGACAGTGTTTGAGAGCACTCATTTTCTCTGAATATCTTTGCTTGTTAGTTATAAAAATATTCGAGATCGGAAAAAGACTGTGTGACTGGGTGAGCAGCTGAAGGTGGGAGGTCATGTGATGAAACCTCCAGGAATACTTCCAACCCGAGTTGGCAACCCTACTAAAGTGTGATGAATTGTACAGAATACTCCACTTGAGATCTAACCCATGATTTATAATAGTTTAGCACAACATCCTTGCTTTTGTACTGTATGCCTTTATTGTTAAAGCTAAGGATCCCGTATGCCTTCTCAACTTGTCCTGCCATCTTCAAAGGTTTGTGTTTGTATGTACATGAGCAAATCTATTGGCATCATTCGAGCATGGGATACAAGAGCCACCCACTAGACCCAGGCATCTGGTGATGTGAGGTTGGCAGAACTCTTTCACCAGCTTGGGATTTCCCAAATACACAGAGAATATGGGGACATGCACAGGCCAAAGAGGAGAGGGTAAATGTTTCTTAAAACCCTCCCATCAATGATTTTAGAAGATCCCTGGGTAGAGTCCAGGTTGCCCCTGCTTCCAGATGTAAATGACCCCCAAAGGCCTGACATTTGACCAGGGGTAAGGGTAAGCATTAACATACGCTTTGCCTTTGTCCCAGGATAGCTTTGTTATTTAATCTTTCCTGTCCTATCAAACACCTTCCCTTTGTTCTCTCCCCCACCCTCATCCCCTTCACTTACTTAAAACCTAATTCTTTTCTAACCTTTGCCAGTTCTAATGAAAGGTCACTGACCTGAAACGTTATCTTTGCTTCTCTCTCCACAGATGCTGCCAGACCTTCTGAGTATTTCCAGCACTTTTTGTTTTTGTTTTGGATTTCCAGCATTTGCAGTATTTTGCTTTCATTTAAGAGTAACATCTCTGGTGACTGGAGGGCTTAACCATTGGAAATCTTTCAAAAGTAAATCATTTTAGAGGTAATCACTGAAAGAGAAAAATGAAATAAAGTGGAAGCTATATGCTCAGAGGGAGCATAAATTAATTAACTCAGGACAGGGGTTGGAGCTAGTTTATGGAATAAAGCTTCCTTCAACAATCACAAGCAAATTAGGAACAGAAGGAGGCCAATCAGTCCCTCGAGTCTGCTTAGCCATTCAATTATCATGGCTGATAAGAACGTAAGAAATAGGAGTAAGAGTAGGCAATATGATCTTTCAAGCCTGCTTTGCCATTCAGTTAGACCATAGCTGAACTTTGACCTCAAATCTGCTTTCCTACCTGATCCCCATATCCCTTGATTCCCCTAGAGTCCAAAATTCTATCTATCTTAGCCATGAATAAAATCAACAACTGAACATCCATAGTCTTAACATAGAACATAGAACCGTACAGCACAGTACAGGCCCTTCGGCCCACGATGTTGTGCCGAACCTTTAACCTACTCTAAGATCTAAGTAACTACCTACCCTTCATTCTACTATCATCCATGTACCTATCCAAGAGTCGCTTAAATGTCCCTAATGTATCTGCTTCCACTACCACCGCTGGCAGCGCATTCCACGCACCCACCACTCTCTTTGTAAAGAACCTACCTCTGACATCTCCCCGAAACCTTCCTCCAATCACCTTAAAATTATGCCCCCTGGTGATAGCCCTTTCCACCCTGGGAAAAAGTCTCTGACTATCCACTCTATCTATGCCTCTCATCATCTTGTACCCCTCTATCAAGTCACCTCTCAGCCTTCTTCGCTCCAATGAGAAGAGCCCTAGCTCCCTCAATCTTTCTTCATAGGACATGCCCTCCAGTCCAGGCAGCATCCTGGTAAATCTCCTCTGCACCCTCTCTAAAGCTTCCACATCCTTCCTATAATGAGGCGACCAGAACTGAACACAATATTCCAAGTGTGGTCGAACCAGGGCCTTATAGAGCTGCAGCATAACCTCGCGGCTCTTAAACTCAATCCCCCTGTTAATGAAAGCCAACATACCAAACGCCTTCTTAACAACCCTATCAACGTGGGTGGCAACTTTGAGCGATCTATGGACATGGACCCCAAGATCCCTCTGTTCCTCCACACTACCAAGAATTCTGTCTTTAAGCCTGTATCCCGCATTCAAATTCGACCTTCCAAAATGAATCACTTCACACTTTTCCAGGTTGAACTCCATCTGCCCTTCTCAGCCCAGCTCTGCATCCTGTCAATGTCCCGTTGCAACCTACAACAGCCTTCCACACTATCCACAACTCCAGCAACCTTCGTGTCATCGGCAAACTTGCTAACCCAGCCTTCCACGTCCTCATCCAAGTCATTTATAAAAATCACAAAGAGCAGAGGTCCCAGAACAGATCCTTGTGGAACACCACTGGTCACCGAGCTCCATGCTGAATACTTTCCATCTACTACCACCCTCTGACGTCTATGGGCCAGCCAATTTTGTATCCAGACAGCCAACTTTCCCTGTATCCCATGCCTCCTTACTTTCTGAATGAGCCTACCATGGGGAACCTTATCAAACGCCTTGCTAAAATCCATATACACTGCTCTTCCTTCATCAATGTGTCTTGTGGGGTATCTGTTCCTCAACTCCATATTCCTTGATACAATTACCCAACAAAAATCTATCAATCTTAGTTATCAAAGATCTAATTGATCCCTGTATCCACAGTCTTTGGGAGACTGAGGGAAGGAATTTGGGTTCTGGGCTGGGATCCCGACATCGGGGTCAAATGGGGATCCCAACACCGCACAGTGTGGGGAACATTCACCTGGCAGCCATTTTTCCTGAATTAGACAACTAGTGGCCAGAGGGTGCTCTTGATGTCCAATTAAGGATGGTGGGCATGCTCTTAAATCTGGATAGCCAATAGGAGGTCTTCCAGCATGGAAGGTGCTGCAGCCAGCCGTTACAGGTAAGATCCATCTTGAGTAATGCTCTCAGCTACTTTTGAAACTTTTAAATTAAAAAATGATCACAGCTGCCAGGTCCCTATTCTGGAGGGGGATCCCCTCCACTAGGCGGCCTACAGCCACAGCTGTGACTAGGTAGACGGGGAGGGCCTCAAAGCCTGCCTGGAGCACTGGCCCTCTGGTCTGCTGCCAGGAAGCTGCCACCAGGCAGCTGGCCTGTCCCTGATGCCACGGGAGGCCCGCATAATTGGCCTTAATTGATCATTTACTTACTGTTATGACCATTTACATACTTTAATTGTCTACCTGCTGCTTGCATCGGGTTGCCCTCTGCCCCTGATCCCACCTCCTGAAAAATGGCCCAGAGACCTCATATTCATGCCATCACTAAGATCGCTTTTTTCCACCTCTGTAACATCGCCTGACTTCGTCCCTGTCTCAGTTCATCTGCTGCTGAAACCCTCATTCATGTCATCGTTAATGCTAGACTTGACTATTCCAATGCTCTCTTGGCTGGTCTCCCACATTCTTTAGAACCATAGAAACATTTTGGCACAGAAGAAGGCCATTCAGCCTGTTGTGTCTGTGCAGGCCAAAAAAACTTGCTGCCCAATCTAATCCCACCTTCCAGCACCTGGTCCATAGCCTTGCAGGTTACAGGACTTCAGATGCATGTCCAGGTGCCTTTTAAAAGCCGTGATGGTTTCTGCCTCCACCACAATTCCTGGCAGTGAATTTCAGATACCCACCACCTTCTGGGTGGAAAGGTTTCTCCTCATGTTCCCTGTAATCCTTCTACCAATCACCTTAAATCTGTGCCCCCTGGTAATTGACCTCTCCACTAGGGGAAACAGGTCCTTCCTGTCTATTCTATCTAGGCCCCTCATAATTTTGTACACCTCAGTAAACCTGAGGTCATCCAAAACTCCGCTGCTCGTGTCTTAACACGCACCAATCCCATTCCCCTATCACCCCTGTGCTTGCTGACCTACATTGGCTCCTGGTCAAGCAACATCTTTTTTTTTAAAGATACAGCACTGAAACAGGCTCTTCGGCCCACCGAGTCTGTGCCAACCAACAACCACCCATTTTTTTTTTACACTAACCCTGCAAAAATCCCATATTCCCTACCACCTACCTACACTAGGGGCAATTTACAATGGCCAATTTACCTATCAACCTGCAAGTCTTTGGCTGTGGGAGGAAACCAGAGCACCCGGCGAAAACCCATGTGGTCACAGGGAGAACTTGCAAACTCCGCACAGGCAGTACCCAGAATTGAACCCGGGTCCCTGGAGCTGTGAGGCTGCAGTGCTAACCAATGCACCACTGTGCCACCCTGATTTTAATTTTAAAATTCTCATCCTTGTTTTCCAATCCCTCCATAGCCTCACCCCTCCCTATCACTGTAATCTCCTCCAGCCCCACACCCCTCCAAGATATCTGTGCTTCTCTAATTCTGACCTCTTGTGCAGCCCTGATTTTAATTGCTCTGCCACTGGTAGCCGCACCTTAAGTTGCCTGGGCCCCAAGCTCTGGAATACACTCCCTTTCCCTCTGCGCCTCTCCACCTCACTTTCCTCCCTTAAGACACTCCTTAAAACCTAGCTCTTTGACCAAGCTTTTGGTCATCTGACCTAATATCGTCTTTTGTGGCTCAGTGTCATACTTTGTTTTATAACGCTCCTATAAAGTGCCTTGGGACGTTTTTATTACGTTAAAGGTGCTATATAAATAAGTTGTTGTTGTTCTGATTTTGCTTCTGAACAGCCTAGCTCTAACTTTAAGATTATATCCCCTTGTTCTTGATTATTTGACCTGAGGAAATAGTTTCTCTGTATCTACCCTGTTAATTCCTTTATATATTTTAAACAAAAATCAGCACCAATTGAGTAACATGCAAGATATAGTTCAGTTACAGTGAGCAGGAATAAACCCATACGTATCATGCTTACTGCCAGAATCATGGAATATCAATCAGGTCTAACCCAGTAACTGGGACACTGAGGAGAAGTAGTGTCTCTGTCTTGACCAAAACCCAATTTGTTCACAGACAGCAAACTTGTACAATATGACAGACTCATTAACAGGGAAGTGAAAATCCAGATGATTTAAGCTTTCTCATATAACGGTCTGATTAATAACCTTGCTGGGACGCAGCTGGGTAATTGATACCATCAGGTATCCATCCAGACACTGACAGAAATAATTAATGAAAAGCACAGACGGGTAGTGAATTACAAATCAGACACACCGCAGTCACAGACTCCTCCCGCTCTAAGAGAAAGCTTCTTCCTCCTTGAACAGAGTTGTTAAATGGATTTTAAAAAAGCAAAAGCAAAACAGATGCTGTAAATCTGAAATAAAAACAGAAAATGCTGGAAACACTCAGCAGGTCAGGCAGCTATTGTGGAGAGAAAAACAGAGTTAATGGGGTAATTTTAACCCCCCAAAATGGGTGGGTTTGGGTTGGGTGAGAAATTAAAATGTTAAAAATCTGAAACAGGTACCCATCCCTCTTCAAAACCACCCAAGTCTGGATTTAATGGAGGCACAACAAGGGGCAGGCGACCAATCCATTTGCAGGAGGTGGGCCGGTCATTTAAACCTTTCACCAGTGTTACACAAATTAGGGTTTATTCCCTGGTATACTTCTGGTCCTATGTTTCGGGTGCTTAAGCATAAAATCCAGGCTGCTGCTCTAATGCAGTATTGAGGGCGTGCTGCACATTCAGAGGTGCTGTCTTTCAGACGAGACACTAAACCAAGGCCCCATCTATCTGCCTTTTCAGGTGAATGTAAAAAATTCCACGGCACTATTTTGATGAAGAGCAAGGGAGTTCTCCTTGGTGTCCTAGCCAATATCAACATCGCTAAAATAAATTATTACAAATGACATCCTATGTAATTGTAACAAAGGTAAACTATCCGTCCTTGTCCTTCTTGACCTGTCTGCAGCCTTTGAGACAGTTGACCACACCATCTTCCTCCAACCCCTCTCCACGGTGTCCAGCTGGGTGGGACTGCTATCACCTGGTTCCATTCTTATCTATTGAATCATAGCCAAAGTATCACTCATAGAGTTATACAGCACAGAAACAGGCCCTTCAAGGCTTCTCTTCCTGCTCCTGCACCATTACCTCTGGTGTCCCCCAAGGAGCTATTTTTAGCCCCCTCCTATTTCACTTCTACATGCTGGCCCTCGGCGACATCATTCATAGTCTTCACATGTATGCTGACAACAATCAGCTCTACCTCACCATCACCTCTTGACTCCTCCACTGTTGCTAAATTATCAAACTGCTTGGATGACATCCAGTACTGGATGAGCAAAGATTTCCTCCAACTAAAACATTGGGAAGACCGAAACCATTGTCTACAGTCCTAGCAACAAACTCTGTTCCCTAGCTACTAACACCCTGGCAACTGTCTCAGGCTGAACCAGACTGTTTGCAACCTTAGTACTATATTTAACACCGAGATGCGTTTCCTACCACATATCTGTGCCATCACCATAACCGCCTATTTCCACCTCCGCAGTATTGCCCGATTCCACTGCTGCTTCAGCTCATCAGCCACTGAAGCCCTCATCCATGCCTTTGTTACCTCTAGACTGAGACTATGCTCCCAGTCAAGCAACGCCTCAATTTTAAAATTGTCATCCTTGTTTTCAAGTCCCTCCATGGCCTTGCTCCTCCCTATCTCTGTCCTCTGCTCCAGCCCCACAACCCTCCGAGATATCTGCACTCATCTAATTCGGGCCTCTTGAGCATCCCTGATTTTAAACGCTACACCACTGGCAGCCTTCAGCTGCCCAGGCCCCAAGCTCTGGAATTCAGTCCCTAAACCTCTTCCCCCCTCTAATTCTCTTTCTTCCTTTAAGACACTCCTTAAGACCTACCTCTTTGACCAAGATTTTGGTCATCTGCCTTAATTTTGCTTTATGTGACTCTGTGTCGTATTTTGCTTTGTAGAGCTCCTGTGAAGCACCTTGGGATGTTTTATTACATTAAAGGTGCTATAGAAATACATATCACTGTTGTTGAAAAACTCCCCTTCCCTTCTTCGGAACCGTGACTGTTGGATCTTTAACATCAATCTGAGAGGGAAGACAGGGCCTCAGTTGCAAGACAGCATTTCCAACAGTGCAACACTCCTTCAGTGCCACACTGAGAGTGCCGGCCTAGATTATGTGCTCAAGTCTCTGGACTGGGGCTTGAACCAATAACCTTCTGTCTAAAGGCGAGAGGGCTACAATCCTGATCATGCATTTGTGTTTCCTCAGAATCAGATGCCCTGCTCATTTTAATATTGTTTAAATTTCCATGTATGTTCTCTTCAGTCTAAGGAAGGTTGTTGTTAAGGGACGAATTGACTGAATGTCTCTTTCATCCTGTTTTTTTTTCAGCAAATCAGTCGAAGACACGTGACCAAGAGGCATGCAGCCTTATACCCACAGTCAAGTGTGTTGTAATTGTGTCAGGAACACTGACCATAATCATCCTATGGCTTCTGAGGTTTCTAAAGGTTCAACTGTGCAAGGAGAGGTACATCGAAATCTGACGGGGTAAGTTTCATTGTCTTTGCCTCTCTCAGCTTTCAGCCTTGACTCCAGTGCAGTACTGAGGGAGTGCTGTACTGTTGGAGGTGTCGTATTTCGGATGGGATCTTAAAGCAAGGGCCTGTCTGCCTTCTCTGGTGAATGTCAAAGATCCCATAACAACATTTTGAAGAGAAGCGGGGGAGTGGTAGTGCTACACAACACAATGGTGTGTACCCTCAATGTGAAAATGGGACTTCATTTCCACAAGGACTGTGCGGTGGTCACTCCTACCAATACTGTCATGGACAGATGCATCTGTGGCAGGCAGATTGGTGAGGACGAGGTCAAGTAGGTTTTTCCCTCTTGTTGGTTCTCTCAACACCTGTTGCAGACCCAGTTTAGCAGCTATGTCCTTTAGGACTTGGCCAGCTTGGTCAGTAGTGCTGTTACTGAGCCACTCATGGTGATGGACATTGAAATCCCCCACCCAGAGTGCCCTTGCCACTCTCAGTGCTTCTTCTAATTGGTGTTCAAGCACTGATACATCAGCCGAGGGGGAGCGGTGGGTGGTAATCAGTCGGAAGCTTCCTTGGCCATGACCTGCTGCCATGAGACTTCATGGGGTCCAGAGTCAATGTTGAGGACTCCCAGGGCAACTCCCTCCTGACTGTATACCACTGTACTGCCATCTCTGGTGGGTCTGTCCTGCTATTGGGACAGGACATACCCAGGGATGGTGATGGTGGTGTCAGGGACATTGTCTGCAGGGTATGATTCCATGAGTATGACTATGTCAGGTTGTTGCTTGACTAGTCTGTGGGACAGCTCTCCCAATTTTGGCACAAGCTCCCAGATGTTAGTCAAGAGGACTTTGCAGGGTCGACAGGGCTGGGTTTGCCTTTGTCATTTTTGGTTCCCAGGTCAATGCCAGGTGGTCTGTCTAGTTTCATTCCTCTTCTTAGACTTTGTAGCGGTTTGATACAACTGAGTGGCTTGCTGGGCCATTTCAGAGGGCATTTAGAAGTCAACCTTGTGAGAGCTTACTGTGCACAAATTGGCTGTCACATTTCCTACAACACAATAATGATTACACTTCAAAAGTACTTAATTGTTTATGAAGCGCTTTGGGATATCCCGAAGTCATGCTGGTTGCTATACAAATGCAAATCTTTCTTTCTTTAAGAAGAAAACCTGTGCTATGATGTGTCAAAGTTTGTATTGTTGCCTCATTTAAATATTGGAGTGATGCAAAGAAAGAAAATCTTACAGCACAGAAGGAGGCCATTTGGCCCATTGTGCTTGTGTTGGCTCTTTGAAAGCGCTATCCAATTAGTCCCACTAACCTGCTCTTTCTCTATAGTCCTGCAGTCTTTTACTTTTCAGGTTTATACCCAATACCCTTTGGATTTTCTATTCAATCTACAGGAAAGTGGTTCAAAAAATGTCTGTAACTTTCCTCAGTCTGTGTTCACATATCCACAGGTTGTCCTCAATCACATCTCAGGAATTCTTTGTTACATCTGCTTATGGTTTGGCCCTTCCTTATCTCTGTCACATTGTTAATTTGAAAGAAGCTGCGTTAATGACTCTAGGATTCAGAGAAACACTGCAGAACTTGTGGACACAATTAATGAAGAAGAGATTACATAAGATTCTATTCACACAGAAAGCAACTTCATGGCCTTCAAGATATTGATGTATATTTATAAGGCACACAACAGGCTTTGGTCGTTTCAGGTCTGTTCACCATTGAAGCACTGTGTGCCGGAGGTGGTCCAGAGATGGCCCAAGTCACTAAAGCCCCAGTGGATATGATGTGCATATGAGGCAGCTCTGTGGGACAGAACAAACCTCCTGACACAGACAGGACTTTACTCACCATTGCTACACCTCAGTGCTGACACTAAATGGGGAACTTGGTGACAGCACTGAGTATAGAGGCTGTCTCACCCACCCAACCTACCCCACTCTGCCCCACTCAACTTCACCCCACTCTGCCCCACTCAACCTCACCACACCCTTCCCCACCCAACCACACTCCTCTCCACAGACCTCACCCCACCTGTCCCCACCTAACCTCATCCCACACTAAACCAAAATCACAAATGACATCCTCTGTGACTCTGATCGTGGTAAACTATCCTTTGATCGCTCTGCAGCCTTTGACACAGTTGATCACACCATCACCTTCCAATGCCTCTCCTCTGTTGTCCAGGTGGGCGGGACTGCCCTCGACTGGAGTCTATCCAGTCATAGCCAGAGAATCACCTGCAATGTCTTCTCTTCCTGCTCCCGCTTTGTTACCTCTGGTGTCTCTTGGCTTTCTACCTTCCTCATCTACATGCTGCCCCTCAGTGACATCATGCGAGTTTTTACTGACCTGACAACCTGAGCCGCAGGTAGCGATTTGGTCAGAAACTCATGAGGAACTCTACACAATTCGAGATGCCCCCAATGTGCTGTGATGTTTTAACTTCACATTGTGTCTGATGCCACTGATCAGTTCCCAGCCTGGAGGCCAACCTGATAAATAGGGCGAGGAGCCAGTTAGTGAAGGCCATTTCACCATGTAAGTGCACTCCGGCGACAGGGTCAACCAGGGTGGGGGTGGTTGGGGCTGTCAGTGGGAGCCAGCAACTGGGGAAGAGGCTGGTTTGGAGGGGGGAGTTGACCAGGTTGGGGCTTGGCATTGGGGGAGTTGATTGGAGGTGGGACAAACGGGGGCTTGAACGGAGGGGGTGGAGGAGGGATGGGGCGATCAGAAGGAGGGAAAGTCAGGCCCTGGGAGATGGATCGAAGGCACGGGTTCAGAGGGTGGGGGGGAAATCAGATGCCTGGGGGTGGGGGCTTTTCAATTGCGGAGACTTCTCAGGTATGCACCTAGATCCATGAGATCGGTATGAAGGCACTTACCTCCTGAATCTACTGAGTCCTCACCTTGATGAAGCTGCTGGGTTTCCTGACACTTGGAAACCCCAGCAGACAATTAAAGTTTAAAACCTGAATGACAATGAGGCTTATAGCCTCACTATCATAGTTAAAGTTTCAACCCGCCTCTTTGGGGAGGGTTCACTGTCCACTCACTGCACGGCCTCAGATGAAGCCAGAAATGGGCAGGTTGGAGGCAGGTTTGCATCGAGAATGAGATTTTCTTGACTTTAAATCCCAACCCAACCCAAACACGCTAAGTTTTTTTTAGGTTAAAATTCAGCCCATTGTCTTCAGCCTCTACCACAAACTCCATTCCCCAGTCACTGATTCCATCTCCCCCTCCCATTGTTTCAGGTTGAATCCAACGAGGTGGTGGTGTTTCCATGTGCCTGCTGTCCTTGGCCCTTCCAAGTAATGGAGATGCTGTTGAAGAAACCTTGCAGAGTTGCTGCAGTGCATCATATAGTTGGTACTCTGCAGCCATGGTGTGCCAGTGGCGGAGGGAGTGAATGTTTAAGGTGGTGGGTGGGCTGCCAATCAGATGGCTTGGATTGCGTTGAGTTTCTTGCATGTTGATGGAGCTGCACTCATCCAGGCAAGTGGAGTGTATTCCATTACACTCCTGACTTGTGTCTTGTAGGTGATGGACAGGCTTTGGGGAATCAAGAGTGAAAGATTTTTTGAATGTCTGTAGTGCAGGGAGGTGAAATCCTGAAAATCGTTTTGATTCCAACTCATTAGTGAATAAGTCCAAAGAAACAAGTCAATACACAACTCATTAATAAACACCTGAATATTATTTGCCATTGAATATTATGGACCCATAAAGCATTGCTCTTAAACTAATTTGAAAAATAAAAGGCAGTTAAGCATCTTTAAATAGATTCATTGCTTCTGTGCCCTTGACAGTCCCACTTCCTTGGGGCTGGCAGTTCATTGTTGTTCAGATGCCTGCTGGGACACATACGTCACTATGCAAATACAGATAAAGGTCATTCAACTGGGAAAGCTGAAGTGTTGCTTGTTCCAACAAAGCATGTTGGAGGGACGCCACTTTCCCCTATCACTAATAAAGCCCTCAGGCAGTGTGGTAGCTGAGGTCTGTAGCCTATTATAAACAGTATAATGGTGCAAGTTTCAGCTATAGCTTAGTCGGTAGCACTCTTGCTTCTGAGTTAGTGGGTTGTGGTTGCAAGCCACACTCCAGAGACTTGAGCACAAAATCCAGGCTGACTCTTCAGTGCAGTACTGAGGATGTGCTGCATTACCAGAAGTGCCATTGCTCAGATGAGACATTAAACCGAGGCACTGTCTGTCCTCTGAAGTGGATGTAAAAGATCCCATGGTATTATTTTTAAGAAGAGCAGGGGAGTTCTCCCAGTGTCTTGGTCAATATTTGCATCTCAACCAACATAACAACATAACCAATATATCTGGTCGTTATCACATTGCTTTTTGTGGGAACTTGCTGTGTGCAAATTGGCTGCCGTGTTTCCTACATTACAACAGGATGCACTTTTTACTTTATTGTCTGTAAAGGATTTTGGGATGCCATGAGGTTGTGAAATGTGTAATATAACTGCAAGCCTTTCTGAAAGATAACAACATTTAAAAAGTTACATATAATACAAAAACCAGAGTTCAGCAGTGAACACTTTAATAATATTTATTACCATTCAATATACAGGATAGCAGAGATATGATATTAGGTGTTAAATTATTTTTAGATTAAGGTAGGCCATACAATTATATGAGACAGACTGGCTTGTTGATTGTATTTCAAGTTGCAGTTATATATTTTACCAGATGATTGTGCATTTTTTTTATTCATGCGGGGGATATGGGTGTCGCTGGCCAGGCCAACATTTATTGCCCATCCCTAATTGCCCTTGAGAAGGTGGTGGTGAGCTGCCTTCTTGAACCTCTGCAGTCCTTGGGGTGTAGGTACACCAACAATGCTGTTAGGAAGGGAGTTCCAGGATTTTGAACCAGCGACAGTGAAGGAACGGCAATATAGTTCCAAGACAGGATGGTGATGTGGAGGGAAACTTGCAGATGGTGGTGTTCCCATGCATCTGCTGCCCTTGCCCTTCTAGGTGGCAGAGGTCACGGGTTTTGAAGGCGCTGTCAAAGGAGCCTTGGTGTATTGCTGCAGTGCATCTTGTAGATGGTACATATTGCTGTCACTGTGCATCGGTAGTGGAGAGGGTGAATGTTGAAAGTGGTGGATGGGGTGCCAATCAAGCGGCTGCTTTGTCCTGGATGGTGTTGAGCTTCTTGATGTTGGAGCTGCACCCATCCAGGCAAGTGGAGAGTATTGCATCACACTCCTGACTTGTGCCTTGTAGATGGTGGACAGGCATTGGGGAGACAGGAGGTGAGTTACACACCATAGAATTCCCAGCCTCTGACCTGCTCTTGTAGCCATAGTATTTATGTGGCTATCCAGTTCAGTTTCTGGTCAATGATGACCCCAGGATATTGATAGTGGGTTTTTCAGCAATGGTATTCCCATTGAATGTCAAGGGGAGATGGTTAGATTCTGTCTTGTTTGAGATGGTCATTGCCTGGCACTTGTGTGGCACGAATGTTACTTGCCACTTATCAGCCCAAGCCTGGATATTGTCCAGGTCTTGCTGCATTTAGATACGGGTTGCTTCAGAATCTGAGGAGTCACGAATGGTGCTGGATATTGTGCAATCATCAGAGAACATCCCCACTTCTGACCTTATGGTGGAGGGAAGGTCATTGATGAAGCAGCTGAAAATGGTTGGGCCCAGAGGAACCCCTGCAGTGATGTCCTGGGACTAAGATGATTGACCTCCAACAACCACAGACATCTTCCTTTGTGCTAGGTATGACTCCAACCAGTGGAGAGTTTTCCTCCTGATTCCCATTGACTTCAGTTTTGCTAGGGCTTCTTGATGCCTTACTCAGCCAAATGCTGGCTTGATGTCAAGGGCAGTCACTCACCTCATCTCTGAATTTCAGCTCTTTTGTCCATGTTTGAACCAAGGCTGTAATGAGGTCAGGAGCTGAGTGACCCTGGTAGAACCCAAACTGAGTGTCTGAGCAGGTTATTGCTGAGCTGCTTGAGAGCACTGTTGATGACCCCTTCCATCACTTTGCTGATGATCGAGAGTAGACTGATAGGGCGGTAATTAGATGGGTTGGACTTGTCATGTTTTTTGTGGACAGGAAATACCTGGGTAATCTTCCGCATTCCGGGTCGATGCCAGTGTTCAGTGTTGTAGCTGTACTGGAACAGCTTGACTGGGGGCACGGCAAGTTCTGGAGCACATGTCAGAAGGTTGTCAGGGCCCATGGCCTTTGCAGTCTCCAGGGTCTTCAGCCATTTCTTGATATCATGTGGAGTGAATTGGACTGGCTGAAGACTGGCATCTGTGATACTGGGGACCTCAGGAGGAGGCTGAGATGGATCATTCATTCGGCACTTCTGGCTGAAGATGGATCTTGTCTTTTGCACTAATGGGCTGGGCTCCCCCATCATTGAGGATGGAGATATTTGTGGAACCTCCTCCTCCTGTTAGTTGTTTAATTGTTCACCACCATTCACAGCTAGATGTGGCAGGACTACAGAGCTTTGATCTGATCCATTGGTTGTGGGATTGCTTAGCTGTTTGGCATGCAAGTAGTCCTCTGTTGTAGCTTCACCAGGCTGACACTCATTTTCAATTATGCATGGTGCTGCTCCTGGCATGCCCTCCTGCACTCTTCATTGAACTAGGGTTGGTTCCCCCAGTTTGTTGGTAATGGTAGAGTGGGGGATATGCCGGGTCATGCCGGGTAATTCTGCTACTGCTGATGGCCCACAGCGCCTTATGGATGCTCACTTTTGAGTTGCTAGATCCATTGGAAATCTATCCCATTTAGCACAGTGGTAGTGCCACACAACCAGATGGCGGGTACCCTCATTGTGAAGATAGGACTTCGTCTCCACAAGGACTGTGTGGTGGTCGCTCCTACCAGTACTGTCATGGACAGATGCATCTGCAACAGGTAGATTGGTGAGGATGAGGTCAAGTAGGTTTTTTCCTCTTGTTGGCTCCCTCACCACCTGTTGCAGACCCAGACTAGCAGCTATGTCCTTTAGGACTCAGCCAGCAGAGGTGCTACCGAACCACTCTTGGTGATGTACATTGAAGTCCCCCACCCAGAGTACATTTTGTGCCTTGCTACCCTTAGTGCTTCTTCTAATTGGTGTTCAACGTGGAGAAGCACTGATTCATCAACCGAGGTCAATTGTGTTGGTGGTGGAGGGGTGGTGGGTGGTAATCAGCAGGAGGTTTCCTTGCTTCATGGTGTCTGAAATCAATGTTTAAGACTCCCAGGGCAACTCCCTCCCGACTGTATACCACTGCGTCGCCACCTCTGCTGGGTCTGTCCTGCCGGTGGCACAGGACATACCGAGGGATAGTGATGGTGCTGTCAGGGACATTGACTACAAGGTATAATTCCGTGAGTATGACTGTGTCAGGCTGTTGCTTGACTAGCCTGTGGGACAGCTCTCCCAACTTGGGCACAAGCCCCCAGATGTTTGTAAGGCGGACTTTGCAGGGTCGACAGGGCTGGGTTTTCCGTTTCCGGTGCCTAGGTTGATGCCGGGTGGTCAATCCCGTTTCATTCCTCTTCTTAGACTTTGTAGCGGTTTCATACAACTGAGTGGCTTGCTAGGCCATTTCAGAGGGCATTTCAGAATCAACCACATTGTTGTGGGTCTGGAGTCACATGTAGACCACACTAGGTAAGGACAGCAGATTTCCTTCCCTAAAGGGCATTAGCGAACCCAATGGGTATCTACAACAGTCAACGGTGGTTTCATGGTCACCACTAGACTAGCTTTTTAATTCCAGATTTATTAATTGAATTCAAATTCCAGTATCTGCCGTGGTGGGATTTGAACCCATGTCCCCCAGAGCATTAGCATGGGGCTCTGGGTTACTAGTCTAGTGACATTACCATTACACCACCGCCTTCCCTTATAGCCACACACAATTGCTTCCCTTCCTTTCCCCAGTCATTTATCCGTTTTAAATTGTACAGTAACTACATCACTCAAGAAATAATGTGCTGTCATGTTTGTGAATAAATGATCATCTTCTTGCGAATATTAAATGGACTATGAGATACAATGAAACTAAATAGCAACAAAGACAAATTGGCTGCAAGCTTCCCTACATTACAACAGTGACTACTTTTTAAAAAGTATTTCATTGGCTGTAAAGCACTTTGGGAAGTCCTGATGATATGAAAGGTGCTATATAAATGCAAGTTCTTTCTTTCTAACCCTGTATAATGTTCACAGTCCATGGCTACTTCTCCTTCAGCAGGTTTGGTTATCAACAATGCAGTTCGAGGGCTCATTCAGCCTGACTGTGCAAATTCTAATGTTTACCCCTACACCTTCCGATCATCCACACCATTTGATCCACATCCAAAAAACTCAATTGCACTCTGATTGGATGGAAGAGGAGGAGAGGGTGAACGAATCTTAGCACACAATCAATATCAAAATAACACAGTGGGAAGGAGGATGAGTCTGGAGTAAGTCTGCTTGGTTTGAGGATCCTCCACTAAGCTCTCACCCAAAAGGAAAAGGGCCCTGTTGGAGAAGCATAGGAATATAGAAAGGGGACTGGAGTCAATTGCTCACACTGCATACCTTCAGTACGAGTAGTGATCGATGAGCCCAGCACACTGCTTGGAAACTCGCTTCACATTACATGGCGCTGGATATAGTTGTATATCTGATTTATCTCAGAGCAATGCAGATATCACACTTGTATTAAATCACCAACTGGTTTATTTACAGCACTTTAAAATATATTAGTTCTTACACGATCTCAGTACAATGTCTTCTCAGAACAGTGTGTTTCTTTTGCTGTAGAACCTTCTAGTTTCAATTTTAACTCTTAAGCTCCACCCATTGGCTTAAGCAATCAAACACAGTGAACACCGATAAATGGACAGACTAATACAATCAAACCCAGATCAATCAAACACTACAGTGACTTCAGCTGCCTGAGCCCTAAGCTCTGGAATTTTTTCCCTAAATCTCTCTGCCTCACTACCTCCCTTGACTCCTGTAAAACAGTCCTTAAAACCTACATCTTTGACCAAACTTTTGGTCACCTGCCCCAATATCTCCTTGAGTGACTCAGTGTTAAGTTTTGTTTGATAACACATTGATAACCTTGGGATGTTTTACTGCATTAAAGGCACTATAGAAATGTAAGTTGTTAAATGTAAATGTAACCCTGTGCATGTGTCCCAGGACCACCCTAGTCTGCCACCTACCAGACACTTCTGCACACCTCAGGATATTCCCAGTAAAACCTTCTTGGGGCCTAATAACTTCCCTCTGATGTGCCCCATAGATTCCAACAGTGGGTGAATAGGACGGAGGAACCCATCTCAGGACAGCCAATTGACCCCTCGAGGACATGTGCAGCTAGCCTGGTGAAGGCCTTGTTTTATCACCAGTGCATTGAAATGTCCCACTATCCTGGAAGCCATGGTGACTGAAGGGCCCATAGAACAGAAACTTGGGGCTAGCTGACAAAACCCAAGTAACTGGACAGTCACTGGTGATCTCAGCAACGAGGGAACATTTGCTGGAAGGTTTCACCTAGTTTTTTTGTCCATGTTTGTGGCGTTTTTTAAAAAACTTATCTACTTCAGGAAAGTTTCGACCCAGAGGGAGCCTTGACCGCTGGGAAGGCAAAGGTCAGAAGAACCTGTGTGGTGCAGACACAATGGGAAAGGCTGCTGCCGGATTGTGAGATGCCCCCTCGGGATATTGCCTCAGAACTTGCATTGATCACAAACAACTGAAAAAAAAATCCCTGACCTGATTGTTGGTTACTGACACTTCTGCCATGCGATGCTGATATCAATTATCATAAAATTATACAGCAGTGAGGCTACTCGTCCCATCATTAGTGTGCTGGCTTTTGAAAATTATCCAATTAGTCTCACTCCCCTACTCTTTCCCTATAACCCTGCAATATTTTCCTTTTCAAGTATTTATCCAATTCTCTTCTGAAAGTTACTATTGAATCTGCTTTTACCACCCTTTCAGGCAGTGTATTCCAGATCACAGCAACTCACTGTGTAAACAATATCCTCCTAATTTCCTCTCTGGTTTATTTGCCAATTATGTTAAATCTGTTTCCTCTAATCACCAACATTCTTGATAGTTTCTCCTTATTTACTCTAACTAAACCACACATAGTTTTGAATCCCTCTATTAAATCTCCCCTTAAATCTTTGTCCGAAAGCGAACAGCCCCAGCTTCACTGGTCTCTCGATGTAACTCAAGTGCTTCATCCCTGATATCAGTTTAGTAAATCTCCTCTACATCTTATTCAAGGTCTCCATATATTTAATTAAAATTTTATTAATGATGATTCAGGGTTCACGAGAGAAGTGGTGGGCCTGCTGACACCAGACAGCCGGGAGTTAGCAGGAAACTGGGCCCATGCCCTGCGCTGCCTTTGTGTTGTTTAAATCTGTTCTCTCTGTGGCCTAGGTCTGATTAAAAGCTGCTCACAGGCACCATCTGCTGGTGAACATTTGCAACAATAAAAAAGAGGAAGCAGAGAACAAAACAAAAATGTGGGAACGTTGTACGGAGTAGTTGAGGTGACAAAGATAGATGCATTTAAGGGAAAGCTAGATAGGCATACGAGGGAGAAAGGAGCAGGAGGATATGTTGATAGAGTTAGATGAGGAAGGGTAGGAGGAGACTTGTGTGGAGCACAAACATGACCTGTTTCTGTGCTGTAAGTACTATTTAACAAGTGTCACAAGCTCTCCCTTGGATCATTGGCCAAGCCTCACGCAGGCTGAACACGTGAAATGAATATTGCATCCATGACTTTCCTAAGAGCGCAGACTGTGTGGAGGCCCTGGCAACAATCTGTGGCCTTATAAAACTTATCCTGTCAGCGAGAGAGGCCGAAAAACAAAATGGAGCCCATACTGGAATACGTTGGAGACTGGGACCAGTGAACGAAGGCAACAGAAAGACATTTCAATTCGGACGGTCAAAGAGAGGCAATCTGACAAATCCAGAGATAAGAGTTCAATTTATTCCAGGATTTGAGCGCTACCGATGAGTGGCTCAGTTTAGTTGAAGGGGATTTTGACCCATAAACAAAATGGAGGAAGAATCAGAGGCCTTTCTGTTCATTTTAGCTTACAGATTAAGTCAACACTGCTAGAATTGAGCTGCATGTAATGGAAGAGCATGACAGGAATTCGTACAGGGAGATTAGCACACTCTGTGTGGAGCACGCTGATCCACGGGCCCTCATGTGTAGCTCAGCACCAGAAATTTTAATCTATAAAATCAATCCATAGGCAGTGTCCATGGAAAGAGTTGAGAGGCGGTTTCTGATGAGTACACTGGAAGAATGTGAGGGGATTCTACAAAAACTTTGTCACTGTCCTTACAGCTTGGCAGAGACAATGGGTTTTGAATGAATACATAATGAAGTGACTCATGATTGCATCACTTTGAGGTGTTTTTCTACATTTCAACAGCATCTTCCAAACCTCCACCACCTGGAAGAACAAGGGCAGCAAGTGGATGGGAACATCACCCACTCTGAGTCGGGCATCATCTTGACTTGGAAATATATCACCGTCCCTTCACTGTTGCGGGGTCAAAATCCTGGAGCTTCCTCTCCAACAGTACTGCAGGTGCACCTTCACCACAGGGACTACAATGATTTAAGTAGAAGACTCAGCACCACCTTCTCAAGGACAACTAGGGATGGGAATAAATGCTGGTCTTCCCAGCGATACTCATATCTCCAAGAATGAATTTGCAAAAGGCACTATACAAATGCAAGTTGTTGTTGTTGAGGTGAGAAACAGCTGGGAAAGCTGAATCCCATTGTGTTTGTTATACCTGAGAAGCTGATGAAAAGGCAAGGCAGAGGCGAGCTCTTAAAAAGCAAGATGTAGTCATTTGAAACCAGCAGCCTGGGAAAGCAAATATAGATTCTTCTAATTCTTTGAAGTGCTTTGAGTGGCTCACTAGGACACTTCAGAAGGAAGTTAAGAATCATCCCCCACTATCAACATCCTGGGCGTTACCATTGACCAGAAACTGAACCGGAGTAGCCATATAAATACCATGGCTACAAGAGCAGGTCAGAGGCTGGGAATCCTGTGGCGAGTAACCAACAAACAGGTCAGGGATTTTTTTTTCAGCTGTTGGTGATCAATGCAAATTCTGAGGCAATATCCCGAGGGGGCATCTCACAATCCTGGCAGCAGCCTTTTCCATTGTGTCCGCACCACACGGGTTCTTCTGACCTTTGCCTTCTCAGCGGTCAAGGCTCCCTCTGGGTCAAAACTTTCCTGAAGTAGATAAGTTTAAAAAAAACAAACATGGGCAAAAATCTCGATGAAACCTTCCAGCAAAGGCTCCCTCGTTGCTGAGATCACTAGTGACTGTCCAGTTACTTGGGTTTTTTGACAGCTGGCCCAGAGTTTCTGTTCTGTGGGCCCTTCAGTCACCATGGCTTCCAGGATAGTGGGACATTTCAATGCACTGGTGTTCAAACAAGGCCATCATCAGGTTAGCTGCGCATGTCCTCGATGGGTCAATTGGCTGTCCTGAGATGGGTGTCTCAGTCCTATTCACTTACCGTTGGAATCTATGGGGCACATCAGAGGGTAGTGCAGTGGATGTGGTCTACATGGATTTTAGTAAGGCATTTGACAAGGTCCCGCATGACAGACTGCTCAGTAAAATGAGAGCCGATGAAAGCACAGGGGATTGTGGCAAGTTGGATCCAGAATTGGCTCAGGGAGAGGAAACAAAGGGTAGTAGTTGTCAGATGTTTTTGTGAATGGAAAACTGTTTCCAGTGGTGTTCCACAGGGCTCAGTGTTGGGTCCCTTTCTGTTTGTGGTATATATTAATGATTTGGTCTTAAATGTGGGAGGCATGATTGGGAAATTTGCTGATGACACAAAAATTGGCCGTGTAATTAATAGTGAAGAGGATAGCTGTAGACTCCATAAAGATATCAATGGTTTGGTTGAGTAGGCGGGAAGGTGGCAAATGGAATTCAATCCAGAGAAGTGTGAGGTAATGCATTTGGGGGAAAAATAAAGCAAGGAAATACACAATAAATGGGAGGATATTGAGAGGGGTAGAAGAAGTGAGAGACCTTGGAGTGCATGTCCACAGGTTCCTGAAGGTGGCAGGACAGGTAGATAGAGTGGTGAAGAAGGCAAATGGAATGCTTTCCTTTATTGGCCAAGGTATGGAATACAAAAGCAGGGATGTGATGCTGGAACTGTATAAAACGCTGGTTAGGCCACAGTTGGAGTATTTGTACAGTTCTGGTCACCACATTACAGAAAGGACAAAATTACAAGAATGTTGCCAGGGCTTGAAAGTTGAGGCTATGAGGAAAGATTTGATAGTCTAGGGTTGTTTTCCCTGGAACTGAGGAGGCTGAGGGGAGACTTAACTGAAGTGTACAAAATTATGAGGGGCCTAGATAGAGTAGTCAGGAAGGACCTGTTTCCCCTAACGGAGAGGTCAATTACCAAGGGCAGAGATTTAAGGTAGAAGGATTAGAGGGGACATGAGGAGAAATCTTTTCACCCAGAAGGTGGTGGGTGTCTGGAATTTGCTGCTAGGTGGAGGCAGAAACCCTCAGTTCTTTTAAAAGGTACCTGGACATGTACCTGAAGTGCTGTAACCTGCAAGATTATGGATCAGGTGCTGGAAGGTGAGATTAGATTGGGCGGCTAGTTTTTTCAGCCTGCATGGGCATGATGGGCTGAATGGCCTCCTTCTGTGTCATAATTGTTCTATGGTTCTATGGATATTGCTCCTTGCTGTTAGGCCCCAAGAAGGTTTGACTGGGAATATTCTGAGGTAATTGAAGTTTCAGACCCGTGAAACGAGGAAGTTATGTGACACGGCCTCAACTGTTGACTGGACTGCAGGAGGAGATTGAACTGAATCCTGATGTGGATCCTGTCTCCAGCTGTATCCCCTGGTGTATGTCCAAAGTACCAAGGGTGAAAGAGCAACTTGCTGAGATGGCTGGTGTGACTTCTTAGGGAGAGGACTTTGGTGGAGTCCCAAAACCAAGTGGAAAAGGATGAATCTGTATAGATATGTCTCAATAAAATTGACAAGGATACCATGACAAAAAGTTACAACCATTGTGAACTCGGAATTTAGTCCTGTTGGGAACAACAAAGAGCTCTGTGTCAGAAGTCAGAACTAAGTTCCACAACCACTGGATCAGATCAAAGTTCTGCAGTCCTGCCACGTCCAGTCCTGAATGGTGATGGACAATTGAACAACTAATTGGAGGAGGAGACTCCAAAAACATCATCATCCTCAATGATGGCAGAGCCTGGCAAGTCAAGGCAAAGATGAGGCTGAAGCATTTGCAACCATCTTCAGCCAGAAATGCCGAGTGTATGATCCATCTTGGCATCCTCTTGAGGTTCCAAGTATCACAGATGCCAGTTTTCAAACAATTCAATTCACTCCACATGATATCAAGAAATGACTGAAGGCACAGGATACTGCAAATGCTATGGACCCTGACAGCATGCTGGCTGTAGTACTGAAGTCTTGTGCTCCAGAACTAACCATGCCCTTAGCCAAACAGCTACAACTCAGGCATCTACCTGTCAGTGTGGAAAATTGCCGAGGTAAGTCCTGTCCACAAAAAGCAGAACAAATCCAATCCAGCCAATTACAGCCCCATCAGTTTACTCTCAATCATCAGCAAAGTGATGGAAGGAGAGTTGACAATGCTCTCAAGCAACACTTACTCACCAATAATCTGCTCACTGACGCTCAGTTTGGGTTCCGCAGGACCACTCAGTTCCTGATCTTATTACATCCTTGGTGCAATCATGGACAAAAAAGCTGAATTCCCGAGGTGAGGTGAGAGTGACTGCCCTTCACATCAAGCCAGCATTTGACCTAACACAGAGGAAGGTTGTTGTGGTTGTTGGAAGCCAATCATCTCTGCCCCAGGATACCACTGCAGGAGTTCCTCAGGGTAGTGTCCCAGCATCAATCATCTTCAGCTGCTTCACCAATGTCCTACATCATAAGATCAGAAGTGAGGATGTTCACTGATTGCAGTGTTCAGCACCATTCGCAATTCCTCAAATACTGAAACAGTCTGTGCCCACATGTAGCAAGACTAGGAAAAGATTCAGGCTTGGGCTGATAAGTGGCAAGTAATATTTGTGCCACACAAGTGCCAGGCAATGACCATCTCCATCAAGAGATGTCCATGTCCCTTTGTCATTCAATGGCATTACCATCATCAAATTCCCCACCATCAACATCCTGGGGGTTACCATTGACCAGAAACGTAACTGGGCCAGCCATACAAGAGCAGGTCAGAAGCTCAGAATTCTGCAGCGAGCAACTCACCTCCTGGCTTCCCAAAGCCTATCCACCATCGAACAAGGCATAAGTCAGGAATGTGATGGGATACTCTCCACTTGCCTGGATGAGTGCAGCTCCAACAACACTCAGGAAGCTCACCATCATCCAAGACCATGCAGCCCACTTGATTGGCATCCCATCCACCACCTCAAACATGCACTGCCTACTCCACCATGCACAGTGACAGCAGTGTGTACCATCTACAAGATGCACTGCAACAACTCACCAAGACTCCTTTGACAGCACCTTCCAAACCTGCGACCTCTACCACCTTGAAGAACAAGAGCAGCAGATGTGTGGGAATGCCGCCACCTGCAAGGACCCCACAAGTCACACACCATCTTAAACTTGGAACTATATAACTATTCCTTCATTGTTGCTGAGTCAAAATGCTGGAACTCCCTCCCTAACAGCCCTGTGGGTTTACCTACACCACATGGACTGCTGCAGTTGAAGAAAGTAGCTCACCATCACTTTCTCAATGGCAATTAGGGTTGGGCAATAATTCTGACCTTGCCAGCAATATTCGCATCCCAAGAACTAATAAAAATAATGAGCAAAGTGTACTGCAGCTTTTCCCCATCTCCCACACCATTGTCAGTGACTGCTCTGAATGAAGTTGCTAATTTCACACCAATTAGTGAGCAGATTCGAGTCCATCAGAACCTCTATCAACATTTCTTTGGCACGAGGACCCTTGCAGCAAGCAACAGATAAGATATTTATTACATCACATGTGGATGGATATGAAGCCAAGTACCCTGACGAAGAAATACTCCCATATATATCGTCCCTTTCACAGCCTCATGACGTCCCAATGCACTTTATGGCCAGTGAAGTACTTTTAAAGCATAGTCACAGCTGTAATATAGGGAAACCGCAGCAGTTAATTCACACACAGCAAGGTCCCACAAACAGAAATGAGATAAATAACTAGATAATCACATTGTGATTTGAAGTTGAAGGATAAATGTCAGCCAGGATACTGGAGTGAATTCCACTTCTCCATCTTTGAAATATACCTTTCACATCCACCTGAGAGGACAGACAGGGTCTTAGCTTAATTCCTCATCTGACATGGCCCCTCTGACAGTTCTGCACCCTCTCAGTACTGCAGAGTGTTAGCTTAGATTTTGTGCTACCAACTGAGCTACAGCTGGCACTTAAAATGCAAGTTTCACTTCAGACACAAGGAGGCATTTTCTGTCCACATATGACTCCGTTCCCATTGCAAATCAGGACATTTGGCATTTGAAGAAGGTAAACAATCTCCCACCTATCAGATACCTGAAGACTGCCCAACTCAATTTTCGAGTGGGCATCAAAATGGTGTAAGATTTGATAAGTTAGAGGTGTTTTATACCCCCTTCTAAGGTGGGAACAGACTTGGCAGCACAAAGCTTTTTATGAATCGACTTTATTGAGATATAGGTAAGGACAAGTTTTCAGATTAACCATAGTCATTAACTCAGGCAGTGATTAACGGTCTAACACAGATATTACCTGTGTTAGAGACTGGACGGCTGAGCACACCACTTTCTCTTGCAGCTTTTGGTCTTCAAGTTTCTTGATTGGTCTCTCTCCCTCTTGTCTCTTGTTCAAAAATTCTCTGCCATACAGTGTCAAAGACAAGACTTCTTTTAGCCTGCCAGCTTTCCAAGTAATCCTCCCCTCTCTCAATCAGTGATTCGTCTTGTATTAAAGGATGCCTTTCTTAACCAACCAAGGATCATTTTGTGATGGTTGCTAACCTTTCGAATTTGCAAGGTAGTACCACTTTGTGTTGACTACTTTATCTCAATACTTTTATATTTCGAGTTTCCTTATCTCATTACAAGGCAAATCTACACAAAGCCATTTTCACTGTCTTCTATCAAGGTCTCACCCTTTTGCTGCAAGTAAGCATTTTAAAACTTGACATAATGTCCCAGAATCCCTCTACCTTGAAATGTTGTCTAAACTGTGCCCTATATCCTAAGTTTTCCCACTTTACCATACTACAAAGAAGGGATCTAATAAAGTTAAATGTTAGTTTATAATAATAAGTCAATTGTTAGTTTACAATAGCTAGATTTTAAAATTAGTACTCTGGTTAGTAACTTTTAGTAATCTAATAATCTTACAATGGCCTTTAGCGCTTCCACTCAAAATAGGCGGGAACACCCAAACTTACGGAACAAATGCTTCATGTATGATGGGAGATGGAGAGTGATTTTAAGCTAACGTGGCTGGGTTGGGATTTGGGGAGAACCCCATGGTGTAATGCCACTTTTACAGCCTGCTCAAT
The DNA here is from genome assembly GCF_036365525.1 of Heterodontus francisci. Taxonomy (NCBI): domain Eukaryota; kingdom Metazoa; phylum Chordata; class Chondrichthyes; order Heterodontiformes; family Heterodontidae; genus Heterodontus; species Heterodontus francisci. The sequence goes on along the minus strand of NC_090405.1, from coordinate 34,566,404 downwards.
GTTAATCTACGCTGACTTCAATGCAGGATAAAATCAGACACGGTGCAAGATCAGCATTTTACCCGATCCTGTCATTTTGCCGGTGGGTAGGCTAACACAACCTTCCCTATGTTTCAGTAAGTGCCCCACAATCCTTCCTGCATTGGGTGTTGTTCACTGTTCTTAGTGGGCAGTGGAAAATGGCATGTTGGTCAAGTGTGTTACTCACTATTACCCTGGTGCACACTCTCAATGTGCACTTTGTATTTCGGAGCCTCTCACCTCTCCAGTTCCTTCTCTGGTTGGAGGGTTAAATGAGCAGCCCAACTGCTGCATCCAGGCCCATTAGTACAATGCCAGATCACTCATTTTATCTGAGTTGTTCAAAGAGGAAGTTCCGTTTCTCTTCCACACTTCCCTTTTTTCCCCGCACAGATCAGAATGTGATATTCAAACACACACTCAGCTTCTGCAGAGCAAACATGATCTAGGAACCTGAAATGGGGCTCACTGCTCTTTTTGTGGGTCTTTTCCTTCTGTTCCAACATGTTACAGGTAAGGAGCAAAACTTTGCATTAATCTTCAAGGTATTTCTTATCTGGAGATAGCTGTTTCTATCTGTATCTCAACGGAGAAAGATAAAAATTAAAGATATCAATTCCCATTAGCGCTGTTGTTGTGTTGCTTTTAAATGAGGTTGCATCACAGTATTTGCTGTGCCATTTTAACACAGCTTAATCTCGGGACATCAGTTTAAAATGGTCATTATGAGAGTGAGGAGAGTTTAGGAGCAATTTCTTTACACAAAGAGTTTTGCCACAGCGGGTGGTTGCATCTTTTATATGTAGAAATATATATAAATAAAAATACAAGTTGTTGTTTTAAAGGAAAACTGCATAAACATTTGAAAAAGCAAATAAGGAGATGTGGAGAGAGTGGGGCAATGAGTTTGCTCTGGCAAAGAGGCAGCACTGGCACGATGGGTCGAATGGCTTCCTTCTGTGCTGCAAAGGTCTGAACTCCTGTGTTAAAACAGTGCAGAAGGTGGTGGGAGTGCATTAAACCTTCGTACGGGAACAGCGCTGAACCTGTCCCAGGTGCACTTACTGCAGAATTATATCTCACTGTAAGAATTTAATTGTAGAAGAGTTAGAATGATAAGGCAGGGTTTGGTGGGAGGAAGTTCATGTGGAGAATTAACATCAGCATGGACTAGTAGGCTGAATGGCCTATTTCTATGCTGTAAATTCTATATAATTCTGTGTAAACTTTCATGCTCAGACTCGGTCACTCTAAAGTATCAGTTCTATTTGATGACTTGGAAAAGCCTCACATCATTACAAAGTGCGGAGAAGTGTAAAGGCTGAAGACCTCACTGGGCGGGGCCCATGGCAGCAAGCAGACCAGGGCTCAAATCCAGCAGCTCCAGCAAAATGGAGCAGTTAATGTCATTCTGTAAGTTACAAACCAGCTCATTCCGTGATTGTTCCATAAGAAAAGCTGAACCAACACAATGATTGGTCAGGGGGTGTTATAGGGGTCTCTATGAGACTGTGAAATGGAGGGATCTCTATCAGACTGTGTGGGATGGGGGGGGGGGGGGTGCGGGGTGTTATGACCAGGTGAGCAATGTGTCTAGGGAACTTTTGCTTATTGTTTTTATTGTAACAGGGTTTTATTTTTAAACACACTGTGTTTTGAGCTCCCTTTTTTGTGAAGCCTTGTTCACAGTTTCCAATTATAAGACAAAGAAATGAGCACAAACAGGCTTTCTTTGGTTTAAAGCAAAAAGATGAAATTTATTAAACCTTGAACTTAAATTCTAATTCGGTTCATGCCTACGGATATACAACGCCCTCACGCTATCATACACAAGCGATATAAACATGCAGATAGGGACAGAAAAGAGCAGAAGAAAAGATAAGTAGAGCAGTTTGAGGCAATATCTTGTTACTGTTTCTCGAGCTCGCTGTAGTCCTTGATTGAAGCTATGGTCTTGCGTTTCATTGGGGCCCAGTAGCCTTCTTAAAGCCTTGTTCACGTAGGAAACCTTTCTCTCTGAGTTTCATGAGTTTTCACAAGATTCAGTTCCGTGGGAAAAGATGGAAGCAGGCAGACAGGAGAGGAGATGTTCTCAGTCCATGAGCACACAGCGTTCTCTGTTTAAAATCCTTTGTTGGAAGTTCAAATCGAAAAACTTCAGCCAACTAGTCATGTGACTATAACTGGTTTGACCACTTCTGTGTGTTGGGGAAGCAACTGCTAGGTCTCCATTGTTTCAACATTGTCTGGTGCTATGCAAATGTCCTTCCAGTCAGGGCTTGTAATTTTAAGTTTTAATGTTCATGTGGCGAAATAATGTGTGCCTCAGTATTAGCAGGTGAGGTTTGTCTGACAGGGGTGTTTGGGATAGAAATGCACTATACTAATGTGCCTCCTGGCTTGCAATAGTCATGTGACCTCTACCAATGAGGCCCTCTGACTGGGGGCAGCCAGTACTGTCAGTTTCATTAACGACAGAGTCCACACCAGATTGGTGTCCTCTGAGCTCATAACATGGTGTCAGATTGGAGCTGAGACAGAGTGGTGAAGAAGTCCAGCTACGGAACAAAGGCCACAGGAATGATCACAACTCCTAAAAGCTGCAAAAAGCCACAGGAAGCCACAGAAAAGGAACAAAGAAACAGCTGAAAGCACAGGGTAAGACAATGGCCACAAATTTTCCTTTGCCTGTGCTGGTAGAAATAAAAGGTGATATGAAGCAAAACTAGCAGTTTTTCCACTCGCAATGGCAAAACTACGAAATTGCGACAGATTTAACTAACAAACCAGAGCAACTGCGAATAGCTACACCTTTATCATTGGTGTGGAGAGACTGTTGCAAAGTGTATTCCAACCTAAATCTCTATGAAGAACAATAAAAACGGACAGCAGAATTTTTTGAATGCCTTGAAGGCACTCTTTGAACCCCAACCGAACGTAACCTGTTAACGGCATGTGTTCAATATTAGGGTCCAAGGTGAAAAAGAGTCCATTGATCAATATGTGACTGCATTAACACAACTCGTAGAATCCTGTGAATTTGCACAACTATAAGATGATCTAATTAAAGACTGGATTGTATTAGGCATAAGAGATCCTGCTGTGAGAGCACATCTACTGAGAGAAGACAAACTTACTCTCAGGAAAGCGATTGACATGTGCAGAAGTACTGAGGTTGTAAATCAGCAGCTAGAGCATATTCATGGCAGAACAGACCAGGCGTCAAATTATACCAATGGATATTCCAGACTGAAAGGGCAGAAAGATCACGAACAAAGGATAGGATGCAAATACTGCGGAGGACATCATGCACAGGAAAAGAAGGCATGTCCAGCATGGGGAGAGCACTGTTCTCACTGCAAGAAGCCGAATCATTCTGCGCACAAGTGTTTGGCGAGAAAGAAGCACAACAAGTAGGAACAGATGGCCACTGGAGAGATGTCAGCTGAAGATTCTGACAAATTACTGCACACCATACAACAGGTTGGTTCAGTCAGGTCGATAGGTGATAAATGGTTTGTGACTGTTGGAATGATGACTGCAGAAAGAGAATATCAAGTCAACATAAAGTGTCAGGTAAACACTGCGCGTCATGCAACATCATGACCTTCACAGACCTGTGCGAAGTGGCTCAACATTGCGATCCAAAAATGAAGCCCTTGAAAGTAAGGTTGAGGCTACATGATGGCACCATACTAGTGCCAAGAGGACAAGTTACTCTGAGAGCCCAATGCAATGGCAAGAACGAAGATCTGGAGTTCCAGTTCATAAATGGCAAATAAGAGCCACTCATCTCAGCTGGAGCAAGTCTAAAGCTTGGACTGGTAATCCTCAATGTGCAAAAACAGATTTGCAATGTGTTGCAGCACACAAAACCATTGACTACGGAACAGATCCCAGAGGAGTACAATGATGTATTTACAGGTTTAGAATGTCTTCCTGGAGAATATCATCTCTAAGTAGATGAGAGAGTAAGACAATTCAGCATCTGCCGAGGAAAGTTCCAGCTGCCCTCAAGGACAGCCTGAAAGACAAGATAGAAGAGCTGGAAAAGAAGGGAGTAATCAAGAAAGTGACAATCCTACAGAATGGATTAGCAGCATGGTAGCAGTGAAACAACCTGGAAAGCTGAGAGTATGCATCGACCCAAAGGATCTAAATAAAGCTCTGAAGACATCACACCACCCCATGTCAACCACAAGGGAATTTTGCCACGACTTGCAAAGGCAAAATCTTCACTACCCTAGATGTGAAGGATGGTTACTGACAAGTGAAGCTGGGTGAAAGCAGCAGCTTTCTAATTACATCCTGGACGCCGTTCAGGAGATACAGGTGGTTGCGCATGCCGTTTGGCATTTCCACAGTTCCAGAGGAGTATCAAGGCAGACAGCATGAGATAGTTAGTGATCTTCCCAGAGTGGAAGCTATAGTGGATGATCTGCTACTTTATGGATGCAGAGACTCAATGGAAGAAGCCATTGCTGATCATGATCAAGATCTAGTGCGGCTGCTGGACAGAGCTCGCCAGCTGAACAAGAAAAAATTGCAATTAAAAATGCTCAACACCAAGTACATAGGTCATGTACTGACAGAAAAAGGCCTTTGCCCAGATCCTAAAAAGGTGAGAGCAGTAGCAGTGATATGGTGACCAACAGATGTAAAAACAATACAATGATTTGTTGGATTCATCAACTATTTAGCAAAATTCTTGCCCAATTTGTCGTCAGAGTATGAATCATTATGCTAACTCACTGCCAAGGACGTGCAGTGGTATTGGGGCACAGAACAAAAAGCAACATTCACTAAAATCAAGCAACTAGTGATTGCAATGCCAGTGTTGAAATACTATGACGCAAAAGATAAAATTATCCTGCAGCGTAACGCCAGCCGGTTGCATTTGCATTCAGGGCATTAACGCAAATTGAACAGCGCTATGCTCAGATCGAGAAAGAGTGCCTGGCCATTGTCTTTGCTTGTAAACATTTTAATCAACACCAACTTGGAAGAGACAAAGTGACAGTTGAGTCCGACTACAAGCCATTCCAAAGCAGTTTCCCCAAGCCGCTACTATCTTCTCCAAAGCGTCTGCAAAGGATGTTGCTTGGGTTACAGAGATATCTGGATGTCATATAAGCAAGGGAAACAGATGTACATCGCTGACCTGCTGTTGAGCACTCCCTATGAAGAAAGTAGAAGATGCTACGATAGAATGTGAAATCTTCCAAATCTAACGTGAAGCTGCAGCTCAACATGCTCTGGAAGTCATCAACCCAGCAGAGACATTGAATCTGACAGACACGCGCCTTGCTCAAATCAAGCGAACTAGCCAACAAGATCCATCTCTACAAGCGTTGCAAGAGGTAGTGATGAAAGGATGGCCTGACAGCATCAAGGACACTCCTGTGGTCACAAGAGCATATTGGGCTTACAGAGATGAATTGACAGCCCAAGATGGCATCTTGTACAAAGGAAATAGAGTCATTATCCCTAAAGAGTTGAGTGGAGACATGCTAAAGCACATCCAAGCAAGCCACCAAGGGATTGAGTCGAGTCTGAGGAAGGCAAGAGAAGTGCTCTACTGGCCACACATGAGCAATGAAATCAAAGACCACATCAGCCAGTGCAGTGTGTGTAACAAGTACCAAGCTAAGCAAGCTAAAGAGCCGCTGATGACATATGGCATCCCAGACAGACCTTGGATGAAGCTGGGTGCAGACCTCTTCACTCTCACAAGAACTGATTATCTTGTCACCATAGACTACTATTCTAACTACTGGGAGGTAGACCAGCTGACCTCAATGACTACCGGTGAGATTGTAGAATGCCTGAAAGCACACTTCGGTCGTTACGGCATTTCAGACATTGTGATGACCGACAATAGCCCTCAGTTCACGAGTGAAGAATTCGGCCGCTTCATAAAGGATTGGGAAATTGAACATCATACATCATGTCCACAGTCAAGTGGAAAGGCTGAGGTGGCAGTGAAAATCACCAAAGGAATCATAAAGAAATGAGCAAATCTGGCACAGATATATTCAAGGCAATCCTAGAGTGGAGAAACACTCCTACCGAAGGCATGGAAAGTCATCCAGTACAACGACTAATGTCATGCCGCACCCAAACTACTCTTCCAATAGCAAAAAAGCTACTGAAGCTAGAAGTAGTAACAGGCATGAGTGACAAAATCAAGGTGAAACAGCAGTAAGTCAAATTTCACTTTGACAAAACTGCCAAACCATTGCCAGAATTGAGCATTGGAGAGCCGGTCAGGGTACAAACTTTCAATGCTCTCAACAAGAATCAGCCCAAGTGGCAAATTGGGACTTGCATAGAGCAGTTGTTAGCTCGATTGTATGCGATGCAAGTGAACGACCAGAGATACCGTCGCAGCCGCAGACACATACGCACAACTGGAGAAGCTGTTCGGTCAAAGCAGGCAGCCAGTCAGGAAGATGAGAACTCACCAACCTCACTGACCACAGAACAACCATCAGCCCCAGAGCTCCACAGCACCCCAACAATGGAAACGGAACGACAACACTTACCGCAGCAACAAGTAACAAGGGAACAACACTCGCCGAAGAAAGAAAATCAACCAGAGAGCAACCAACAACAACGCACACACACACCATTAAGAGACCGGCATGATTTAATGACTATGTGCGCAATGCATGTGCAGAGACTGACAAGATTGACGAACTACAAATGCATGAGAACAGTTGTGTGCATAGTGGGTGACCTGGACAACTCACAATGTAAATGATACTGCAAGCAAGTTTTTTTTTTTGTTTTTTTGAATGAAAAGGGGGATGTTTGGGATAGAAATGCAATACTGTATTCATGTCTGGCTAGTCATAGTCATAGTCATGTGACCTCTCCAATGAGGCACTCTGACTGGGGGCAGTCATTACAGTCAGTTTTATAAAGACAGAGTCCACAACCAAACTGGTGTCCTGTGAGCTTGTAACAGGGGGAACGGGCTCTATCAGGCTGTGTGATGGGGGAGGGGGCTCTATCAGACAGTGTAAATGGGAATGTTCTTGCAACGTTTTGAAAATGTGTAAGTGTGAGAATGGACGTGAGTTTGAGGAGGAAGAGGGTGAATAGAAGTGAAAATGGGATTGAGGTTCATAATTATCAGCAGTGAACTGCAGCAGAGACTGCAGTGAACTAGACCAGATGGCTCCCGGTTATCTGCCTGCTCGGATGGCGGAGATTTCAGCCAGATTGTGCAAAATCTCCCTGTTCCTGCATTCACGTGGCTACGCTCCCGCAAGGCGGTTCGGAGCAGTCTAGGCCCTGTCACTACTGTCTTGGAATTGGCATCCAAGAAGAAGTCGACAGTCCCAGGAAATGAGATGGAAAACTAGGATTTTCACTTCTCAGTTGAATGAGCTGCTGCAGGGTCCTAACGTGCATCCAATTAAAATCTCTCATCTGGCTAAAAGGACATTTTCAATCACCAACTGGATTGACTTTGGATGAGTTTGTTTTACTTAGGCTGACTTATTGAGATGTTTTATTGCGAACACTTGTGTTGAACCTTGTCTGCCTCACACCTGAGGCATGAGAATTTGTATCGCTACTGCGGACAGCTACAGTAAAGTGTTTTGTGTCACTGTTGAATTTGGAAACAGGACAATATGGCTACACCCAGGGGATACATCAGAAGGCTAGGAACATATAAGAGGGCACAAGAATCATTCAGTTCGTATATTGAAAGAATGGACATGTTTTTCAGAGATAATAACATTTTGGAACTTGAAGGTGAAAGTGAGGAAGTCAAGACTCAGAATAAGGCAATTCTTGAGTGCAAGAAAGCAACTTTGCTATTGGAAATTGGTTGGGAAGTGTATGGCATGCTGGCAGACCTTCTTGTTCCCAATAAGGCAAAAGATGTTTAAAACAATCATCACCAAGTTGGAGGAACATTTCAATCCTAAGCCACTAGAGATAGCGAAAAGGTACAAATTTGGAACCAGAAATCAGAAAAGTAGTGAACCAGTTAGTGAGTACATTTTGGCACTGAAGGATTTATCACTATGATCTGTTACTAGCATGACATTTTGAACCAACAAAAACTGGTGAAACCTTTTGATTCCAAAGATGATTCCAAGCACTTCTTTTTCTACCTGCACATATTTACGTTCACTCTTAGTGAGAGTACACTATGCGAATGCTGTTGGCTTATCTTGACTGTCTTCCATGATATGACTGATCGCTGCTTCAACACCATAGTTTGAACTACGCTGATGAGGGCAGCATCAAGGATGCAGCAGTGGGCTGTACTTCTCTCACAGTGCGACTACAACACTGAATATCACAGTTGAAATGAGAATGATACCACTGATGCAAGTCAGTAGGCTGTGAAGATGTAATCTTCACAATAGGAGTCGTAGATAGTGACTTTCCAATCATTGCAACTGAAATTGCAGCTGAAGCTCAGAAAGACTCAGTGTTAAAAAAAGTCTATGAACAGACATTGAATGGATGGACTGAATTTGACCAGTCTACAGACAAGGAACTGAAACCGTTCCACAATCATCACAGTGCCATGTGATTAGGGCTGCATTGAGTGGGGTCACAGAATGGTGGTACCTCATTCTTTGAGAGATAGGATTCTGGCAGAACTCCATACTGACCACACAGGAATAGTCAGTATGAAATCCATAGCAAGACGTTTTGTTTATTGGCTTGGTCTAGACAGTGACCTAGAATCACTGGTAAGCAAATGTACTATCTATAGAAATTGTAGAAACAAGCCACCAAAAACCCCTTTGCAATCATGGTCATGGCCGACTCAAATCTTTCAAAGAGTTCATGTAGACTTTTGTGAAAAGGAAAATGACAATTTCTTAGTACTCATCGATAGTCACTCAAAGTGGATCGAAGTAAAGCTCATGAGTCAAAACACCAATGCTGAACGGACAATAGATGTTAGAGGCTATTTTTGCTTGTCGTGGACTACCAGATGAGCTAGTCTCAAATAACAGTCCTCAATTTTGTTCTGCTCCGTTCCAAACTTTCATGAAGCAAAACGATATCAATAATACCCTCACTCCGCCTTATCATCTGGCATCAAATGGAGCAGCTGAAAGATCCGTGAGGATAGTTAAAGAACCACTCAAGAAACAAGTGCTGCATGGGCATTCAAATTTCAGTATGAAACAGCGATTGGCTAATATCCTGCTGAAGTATAGAACAACCCCATACTCCACTACAGGGTATACACCTACTGAGCTCTAGATGCAGAGAAGATTAAGGACACGTTTGAGTCTGGTCAAAAATGTCAGTATGACACAAACAAAAGGGAACAAAGTTTCAAGCAAAATGAGCATGTTTGTGATTTCAGCTCCCTTCACATGTCACACGAGGGATGTGGGAAACATAGTAGAACCAAAAGATACTTGGTTGAAATTAACAGAAAGGTGAGAAACGTTCATGTAGATCACATGATCCCAGCAAGGCATGAACAAAAACATGAATATGATCTGCTAGATCACAAACTCATGTCAGAGTTTGAACCAGTTCAGAGTTCAGTGTCTGTCGTACTGCTTTCCGAGAAAGAAACAAGATCTTCTTTAAGTATTGAACCAAAACTAAACAGTCCAAAACCTGACTCCACACCAAAACTTGTAAGGAGATCTTGTAAGGACTTTGCACACCAGTTAATAAACTTAATTTGTAGATGTAGTTCAAATGAAAAAAAAGCCAGTTGTAATTATGCCAAGTATGAATATCCATGAAGATTTGTTTATTTGCACTGCACTGTTGAAGCTGTATAATCAGTGAAACAAAAATACATTTTTTGAAAAGGTGAAGCAGTATAATGCATTCATGTATTATGTTAATGCGATAGGACGACAGAGTACAAACAGTACACAATTACCGCAGTGACATAATGAACATCTCTGGAATTGACCATGCTTGGAGGAGTTGGTCTTCTTTATTAGTACCACCTGATATATAACAGTTACCTTTAATAAAATTTCAGACTGGAGGGACGCACACTGAGATAAACATTAATTGTTGCTGGAGGACCATCAACTCGGTGAAAGATGCTCTTTGGTCTGCCCAAAGCTTGCTCGTCTTCCACTACAAATAATTGTCCACGACCGAGTGTTGCAGATGGGCACATTCCAAGCTCCAGGACTACGTGCTGAGGGATGCACTAAAGCTTGGGGCAGCTGCTGTAAAGGCTCAATGGGGAAAGGCCACTGTGTAAGGTCCTGCCACCATAGTATACTGAGGGTCTGGAACTTGTATAAAACCCGTCGGGCTGGATGCACCAAAATGTTTTTGCGATGTAATGCAAATGTACATTGCATATAGAATGAAATGGCAAGATTGGTGAGGCACCTCATGTTCTGTATCAAAGGAATCTGATCACTATTGCGCTTTATGAAATGCCAAATTTGAATTAAATGTATTTTTTTTACAAATTTTTATAAATTAAGTATATTTTTGGAAAAAAAATCAGACTGGAATTACTCTCCCAGTGATTGGATCCTGACCAAATATTGATTCATTCCAAGGGACCCCTTGCAAATATTGATACTTTCCAAAGATTTGTGAAAGGAACAACAATAAACTGGCCTATTGGCAGGTCATTGTGAGGTAGAAAAAAAATCAAGATTCCTTTATTCTCTGTGAGAGGCTTTGTTGCACATTGACTGTTTAATGATCTTTCCTGTATGGAATGTTTTTATCTCCATCTGATTCTGTCCTTTCCCTGCAGGATCCACTTATCTCTTCTCCCGAGGATCAGAAGATGTCACCACTCTGCAATGCAACATGTCCACTGGTGCTGGGAATGTAGTAACCTTGTGTAGCACCAGTAATCTTGGAGTCGAAATGGACAAAATAACATGTGAAATTAAAAAGAGCATAAAATCTTGTGAAACAATCAATCCTCGTAAGAATAAATGGCAAAAACAGCCGATGTGTAAAAGATGCAAAATAAATGAAGATGAAATGGAGTCTCAGTCACTGGCTTTCAATGTGAAGCCAGTTAACTCGGTGGTATTTACCTGCACAGTCCAGAATTCCAAAGGAAGACAATTATCCAACTGTCCGTCCTGGTTTGCATTGTCAAGAGATGGATGTGAAAACCATGACTTGTTCATGCTGATAAACTGGAGTGGTATGTGTACTGGGGCAATATTGGGGGAGGTATCAGGGAAATATTGGGCGAAGTATCGAGGGTGGTATCGGGAGGTATCGGGGACGTTTTTGGAGAGGTATGAAAGGAGGTATCGAGTTATCGGGTGAGGGATTACGGAGGAAATTGTGGAGATTTAAGGAGAGATATCAGGGTCAGGTTTGGGCAGATCGTTATCATTGGGTAAATTTTAGAGTCTTTATTAAGATGAAATTGCAACGTATGTAAATAAGTCGATAATAATGAGAAGCAGAGGGCACGAATTTCAAAGGGGGTGATTGGGTCTGACAAACCGTTGAGGAGTTAACAGACATGGGAGGTAGAGAAATGCAGTGGATATAGTTAACATGGATTTTATGAAATCCTTTGGCATAATGTCACATTGGAGATTATTGTAGTAACAAATATTCTTTTCAATGTTATTTACAGATTCTGATGAAATATTTTCTGCTGATAAAAACTCCTTGTCGCTGACAGTGTCAGAGGGAGAGAATGTGACTTTACCCTGCCAGTTTGAGAATAGAAAAAATCGGCCCTTCACTCTGTTTTGGATCACATCTGGAAATGTTAACAAGTGTCTGCACTCTGTTCACATTGAGGATCATACGCTACATTCTGACACACGCTGCTGTGTGGATAAAAAGTCATCACAAAGAATCTCTCCCTAAAGCTCGCACAATCCTACTGATAAACACCAGTCTCACAACCTGACTATTCACTCAGCGGAGGTGATGGACACTGGGAGGTATCTCTGTGCTGTACATGTTTTGGTGTCAGGGAAACCTGTCTGGAAGATTTCAACAAACATCTCCCTCACTGTGACAGAACCGAGTGCAGAATCTTCAGACATTCCAACCTCAACATCTGGAATATCCTCAGTGACCAGCACTGTAGCTCATACAAATACTGAAAGTAGGTGAAACAATCTGGAATATGATTTGAATCATTTAATATAAATAATTCAAGATGAGAGATTGTGGATTAGCTGTACAGTTCCTACCTATTTTAAGTTGGTTCAATTGTCTTCCTTCACCATTGTACTATTCCAGATTCTAACCAGAAAGTTATGTTCCTCAGTCCAGGTAACCAGTGTATTCAGGAGTGGTGAATCTTCAGACATTCCAACCTCAACATCTGCAATATCCTCAGTGACCAGCCGTGTAAATAGTAAAAGTAAGTGTAACAATGTGGAATATAATATGAATCATTTCATATAAATAATTCAAGCTGAGCGATTCAGGATCATTTGTATAGTTTGTACCAATTGGAAGTTGGTTCAGCTGCCTTCCTTCAACATTGTACTATCTCAGATTCTAACCAGAAACTTATGTTCCTCAGCCTGGTAACCAGTGTAATCAGCATCAGCAAAATCGGCAGCAAGCAGAACAAAACTTACTCCAAAATTCTGTTCGAGCTGGTCAACAAGCACCTGCACATTTCTCCAAACAGGATGTACATCGTATTCCAAGACCTGGATGCTGCTAATGTTGGCTGGAATAGCACCACCTTCTGATCCAGAGCATTCCTAAATGATCACTGTAATAAAAAATGTTTGTATAATATAGAATTGCACAGACTGAATTTGTTGCTTTTCCTCTGCAGGTCACAACATTGGATTACCTGTGCAAGTAGCCATAGTGTGCGCCGTTGTGCTAATTTGCATTGTTGGGGTAATTTGCATAATCAGAAGGAAACAACAAATGGTCAAAGGTAAGCAAGAGCTATAAAATGTTGAATTTAAATCTAGAAAATTGTATTTAAGTGCAGACTCCTTACAAAGATTTATTTTTGTCTTTCCAATCTTGTCACATGTATTGTAAAGGATCCTCAGCAGCAGGACCAAGGTAGGGATGGGATTCACACAGTTTTCAGGCGGACTTTCTGTATTGTTTTGCTTATTTAATGAAGCTTACAGGAGGTTTTTCTTTTATAAATGTAGGGGTGCTGATGTGCAGCTGACACAGGAAGATGAATGTAAGTGACTAGTATTACTGCCCAGCTCTCCCGAGCCTGTCCCTTGGAGAGTTGAAACTAAAAGTAGACATTGTGTTCCTATCCTTCTGTCTAGGTTTGCCATACTCGGTGGTTCCCAGAAGGGATCAGACAGATGAAAAAGAGTATGTTGCGTACTCAGTGACGAGAGTTTCAACGCCAATGAGCCAGCCAAGGCCTGGTGAAGGGCTGGAGGGCACCGGCCCAATCTCTGCCTCTACAGAGCATGTGTACTGTTTGATCGAAGAGCCAGAGGTCAAAGGGTAAGCAGGGTGACAGCCATCATCCCCAGCAATGTTCAGTACTGACAACAGGGTTTTTTGCATCAGAGGATTAGATGATTGTTGATAGAGTGAAGGTGAGGGGAGCCCACGGGTGCTTTTCCACTTTGGCCATCCAGTATCATTCGGAGCACTCCAGGTCAGGCACTGTGCAGATTAGACGCAGCGTAAAGCTCTCTCTGCTCTCTCTTAGCAATGCTGCTCAACTCCAAATGTAGGGAGGAGCTCGGACATCACCACTTCTCACACCTCACAGGCTGTTTGAATAAAAGTGACAATTTAGGGATGGATTTGTATTGTGCCTGACACAAGCTGCAAACTGAATCGAGACATTCAAACTCATTTCATCAAGGAGCCTTATAGAGAAAGAGAGGGACAGGGACTGTGACAGAGAGAGAGAAAGACAAAGAGACAGAGACATTTAGAGACAGACAAACAGTTAGAGACAAACAGAGAAAGATTGGGTGATATAAAAAGAACACTTTTATTCCCAATAGACTGGATATGATTTGTGAACAAAACCTAAAATATGAAAGGGAAATACTGAACTATTCCACTACACAGCACAAAGCATTTTCTGATTTTCCAGCCAATTTCACAACCGAACAGTTGTCAGTCCACTAGAGACTGGCAGGAGACTCAGCTCCCTAATCTGATAGTGTTGCTTTATCCCAGAGATTCTGCTTCCTGATCTGATAGTGTTCCATTATCCCGGAGACTCAGCTCCCTAATCTGATAGTGTTGCTTTATCCCAGAGATTCTGCTTCCTGATGTGATAGCGTTCCTTTATCCCAGAGATTCTGCTTCCTGATCTGATAGTGTTCCATTATCCCGGAGACTCTGCTCCCTGATCTGACAGTGTTCCTTTATCCTGGAGATTCTGCTCCCTGATCTGATAGTGTTCCTTTATCCCAGAGATTCTGCTCCCTAATCTGACAGTGTTCCTTTATCCCAGAGACTCTGCTCCCTGATCTGATAGTGTTCATTTATCCCGGAGACTCTGCTCCCTGATCTGATAGTGTTCCATTATCCCGGAGACTCTGCTCCCTGATCTGACAGTGTTCCTTTATCCCGAAGATTCTGATTCCTGATCTGATAGTGTTCCATTATCCCGGAGACTCTGCTCCCTGATCTGACAGTGTTCCTTTATCCCGAAGATTCTGATTCCTGATCCGATAGTGTTCCTTTATCCTGGAGATGCAGCTCCCTGATCCGATAGTGCTCCTTCATCCCAACGTCAGAATAGATCCCTTCACTGTCATGTATTCAGTTCTTTTTTTTAAAACTTTCTAATTACAATATTTTGGCTTATCTGATTGTAATAATCAACTTACACTGAGTAAGACAATTTTATGCTTTGAACAACTTTAATGATCACTTAGTCCAAATATTTTACTGAAAGATGAGCAGTGTTCGGCAAGGAACTGGATTGAGCTTGTGAAAACTCATTGCAAGAGGACTGCTCACATAGCAGAGGCAGAGAGACAAAGAGAGAGGCAAAGAGAAAGAGAGAGAGGCAGAGAACAAGGGAGAAAGAAAGAGGCAAAGAGAGAGAGAGAGGCTGAGACAGCAAGGAAGAAAAACAGAGTCAGACAGCTATAGTGAGAGACAGGCAGAGAGAGGCAGAGAGAGAAAGGGAGAGAGACAGAGACAGACAGGGGGCGAGAGAGAGGGAAGGACAGCAGACTGAATTTTTGGGCCCCGCTGAGCTGGATGGGGCCTGGAAAATACCAGCGCTGGGTGGCGTGCTCATTTCCCAGCCATTCTGGGGAAGGCGAGTTTGGGGCATGGCAAAGCCGCCCATCCTCATGAAGTGGGCAGCCAATTAGGCTCATTAAGAGCTTTGTTAATGACACTTAATGGGGGCCGACTGGGATTTTCTAGTCAGCCTCCAGTTTCCTGATGTGACGGGGAGCAGGTCAACTGCCTGGAGGTAGGGACCCGGTGGCAGGCCAATATGTCAGCACTCCAGGTAGACCTGCAGGCCCTCTCTGCCTGCCTGGGTGGTGGTGGGGGGTGCAACCAAAGGTCGTCCTATAGAGGGATTTCACCCCCACCCCCATCACTAGCACTGTGGTGACCTTGCTGCTATCTCTATTTTTTAACTAAGTTTTTAGAAAGGTCGGTGAGAAGGCACCTTCTTGTTGAAGCATCTTCTCACTTATTACCATTCATTCCAACCGGGTGCTTCTCTGATGCTGGAAGGCCTCTGATTGGCTCTCCAGCCTTGAGAGCTCGCCCGCTGCCCTTAATTGGACAGGGAACCCGTCTCCATGCCAGTTAATGAGTCACCCGGTCAAAATTCCAACAAGTGCCCCCTCAGGGGTGGGTTTGGGACCTGGAAAGAGTTTCCCACCCCCATAACGAAAATGCAGCCCAGAGAGAGAGTCAGGCAAAGAGACAGATATATATAAATATATATGAAGAGAGAGACACACACACAGAGAAAAAAGACAGACAGAGGCAGCGAGTGAGATAGAGGGGCCGAGTGGCCTACTTCTGCTCCTAATTTGTATGTTTGTAGAGAGAGACAAGGAGAAAGTGACAGACACAGGCACATAGAAAGACAGAGTCAGAGATAGAGAGAGAGAGTGGGAGAGACAATGAGAGAGAGAGAGCTAAAATGAATGAGAGAATTTTAGCCTGGGCTGGACTCAAATCCAGGCCCTGGGGAGAAAATGACCGAATGGAGTCTCCACTTGCAGCTGTTTCATATTGTTTGAATCTCATGTTACTGATTATTCACACATAATGTTCTGTTTTCCCAGTGATGGAGACAAAACTGAAATCCAGGGAGTGAAATGTAAGTAGTTTCAGTCTTTCAACATAATCCTCCCAGACAACACTGTATCTGTTCTAATGCTCCTGGACCTTTATCTCATGCAATGGGATCGTCCCCTTTCATGATTTTTCCCTGACTGCGAGTGAACCTCATTAAACATGATCTCTCTTACTATCTAGGCAAAGACCACATGGACCATGGAATCTATGAAGCCACTGAACTCGAACTAAATGGCCAGTCACAGTTCAAAGAGGAGGATCCCGGTGCATTATATACTGACCAGACGTATTCTGTGATAGGCTGTCCTGGGTCAGAGAACCCGGGAGAGGCAGTGACACAGTCCCACCTGGAGGAAAATGACCCAAAACATTGCCCATTAGAAATGGAAGAAAATCCTATTTATGCTAAAATGGAGGACACCTGAGCATAAACGAGTAATAGGAGAAAGACAATGGATAACTTGTTTAAATTCATAGTGTTTTTCCAAGTTTTTAACAAATATGTAAATATTTTACACTCTTCGTGCTAAGTACTGGGTATTGAACACTTTCCCATCGCTGCAACATATTTCCTGGCAGATAATGGATGCAAAAGAAGTCCAATTTAAGAGACCAACCCTCCATACCCAAATAGTGTTGGAAACACTACTGTCACCATATTGTTTCAGTGCTGCAGAGGTGTCTCTGCCGGTCACCTAGAACAGGTGTTAGGCACTTTGGATATGCTAAGAAGGACCTAACTCTTGTTCTAGGACGCAAACCAGAGACTGGTTTTCCCTGAGCATTGCTGACTCGGGGACTGCTGAATTCAGGATGACCAGGTCTCCAAGTGGCCTCACCAGACCTAAGCAGGGTCCTTAAAAAGATGACTGGAGGCCAACATCAAAGCAGTAAGTTTTAAAAAGAATCCATACCTGATTGTGAATCAGGAGGAAAGCAGGAATGCTCCTCCCAGTCCCACATTAAAACCGTGAGCCGCTACCAGCCACTGCCCACGAGCACACCTTCTCTCCCCATCCCACAATCACTTCAGGTCCCAGTCACTCAGGCTTGCACCCTCCCCCTGTAACTGATCAGCTGCTTCTGGGGCTGTGACTGGGCCCACAACCTTCTATTAGATATTAGAGATATCAAGAGATATGGGGATAGTGTGGGAAAATAGCTTTGAGGTAGAAGGTTAGCCATGATCTAGTTGAATGGCAGAGCAGGCTTGAGGGGCCCAATGGCCTACTCCTGCTCCTATATCCTATGTTCCTAAATGAGGTCAGGGGTACAATTCACCGTGTTCCTGCTGCCATCTAATTGGACATATGCAGTGTGCGCTGCACCAGGATCCAATTTCTAGGCCCCATTGTCGAGCGGGCCCAGATCAGGTACAGATGGATTTGGTGCAGAGCCAATTTCGTCCACACAGAACCTACAAGGTGCATTGATCTCAAGCACAGAGAAGGACTCCAGTGTTTCAGTGTGTGAACTTTTGCTTTACTCTTATCACCTGAACTTGTGACCTCTCTGTGCCAGTGCGTGCTATGTTGGTGGCAGTTTTAGCACAATAACCTTTCACCTTTCACCTCTGGCAGCTGGGCTTAAACGCAGTCCTGAATGTCTAGAGGATGGTCTCCTCATTCCACTGCTTGCAGCATTGTGACATGAAATGAGTTTGGCGTGGCCCAGCACTGCCCAGCCCACATGGCCTGATAGCACAGCACTGAATTACTAGTGTGAGTCAGGTGGTGGTGGGGGGATGGGAGGCTGTTGTGATGCTGTTGAGAAGCTGGGATCAACATGCGTTTTTGGAGCAAATACAAGGAGGCATGCTGAAGCTAGGAGTCTGTAGAGATGATTTTACAGATTCAAGCTGCTGCTATGGAACCTCAGATATTAAAAATGCGTATCAGGAAATTTGAATGGCAATCCCGAGACTTGAGCACATAATCTAGGCTGACACTTGACTACAGTACCGAGGGACTGCCGCACTGCCAAAGGAGCTGTCTTTTGGATGAAACGTGAAAGCGAGGACCCAGCTGTTGTCTCAGATCGTCTTAAAACCTTCCATTAATTTTCAGGGAAGGGAAAACATGCAGAATACAAGAGTGCAACTGACTCCCATGAACACAAGTGCATTTTCACTCATTGTAAGATGAAACCTGCTTGAAATGCAGGACTGTGTACAGAGAAACCTTCTCCAACTGTTTCGCAAATGATATAAAACTGCTGGCGGCAGGTCCTTGGCTTTCGCAGATTGTTCTGAAGTTATGTGACAATCGACACAAAACACAGAGGCAGACTCATTGTGAGTTTCCACACTCACCGACACAGGACGTGGGGCGATGGGATCCCGTAGTTGAAGAATAGTCGGGGCTGAAATTGGTCTTCACCAGTTGTGATTTTGATGGAAATGAAACTGTGGCACGGTGTGAAACTGGCTGTGGATTCGCTGTGAGTTTCACGCTACTGACAAACACCAATTTCACTGAATAACCCGCCACCCCCCAACCCAGTCCCCACTACCCCAGATTCTGTTTAGATAGAACAACGCATTGCTGCTGTGTGATACACAAAATGTAACTCATGTGATTGAAAGTTATTCAATAAACATTGTTTAAAATTATAACTAAATGACGAGCTGAGTTATCAGTGGAGCAGGAATTTTACGCCAAACTAATGGAGTTCATGAACTGATCCGAGTGAGGACGCAGCAATCAGGCTCAACCAGGGCTCCCAACACTGACGAGTGCCCAAGTCCTCCTGTTCATACGTACGGCACTGTCCCTAATTGCTACTTCTCCTTCATTCACCCGAGGTCAAAATCCTGGAACTCCGAACCTGAAAGCTTTATGGATGTAGTTACACCACACAGACTGCAGGGTTCGAGGAGAAGGCTTGTCATCACCTACTCAAGGGCAACTAGGGACAAGCAATAAATGGTGGCCACATCCCAAGAAATATATTTTTAATCAAGCTCCAACTGTTTCTTGATAGCACTACCATTGGCCTTATTTTTCAGCCCTTGATTTCAGCACCTCACTCATTTGTAATATGAACACCGCACAACAAGGTCTGGATTGAAGTGAACCCAGATTAATTCAGTACTAAAGCCTCCACCATACATTTTGGCAGGATGTGTTGTCATGATTGTGAAATTTATACTGATGACTGACAGTGAAGCAAGTGCAGAATTCTCAGATAGTTATAGCTTGTGGGTGCAGAAGTGGGTGTGAGATTCAGCCAAAAATACAAATGGATTCAGTCTTTGGATATTTCTGCTACTTAATGATTTGCTCCATTTATACCATACAATCCGCAGTAACAGTTCTCAGGTTTTTCTAGGCTGGTGGGACATTTTCCTCGAGTTTGATTGTATTTATCACATTCAGCAGACTACCTCATTTTCATTTGTTATTTGATTCAAGATTTCAAAGAGAAATGATGACAAAGAGGAACTGGTACAAAATTTGAACTGTCCCCAACATTTCTTCCCTACAGAGATGTGAGCAAAAATTGGAATCTGACCTAAAGGAGGAGCTAATAGGAAGGGCAGTCAAAAGCTTGATCAAAGGAATGAATTTTAAGGCACAAAGGAAGATAGTTGTGGTTTTTGGTGGCCAATCACCTCAACACCAGAGGGACATCATTGCATGAGTTCCTCAGGGCAATGTCCTAGTACCAAACATCTTCAACTGCTTCATTACTGACCTTCCCTCCATCATAGGGTCAGAAGTGAGCATGTTTACTGATGTTTTCAGTGCTCAACCCCTTTTGCAAATCCTCATATAATGAAGTAGTCTGTGCCTGCATGCAGCAAGATCTGGGCAACATTCAGGCTTGGGCTGATAAGTGGCAAGTAACATTTGCAGGTAGGTGAACCCACACCTCCCCTCTTATACTCCTAACTCTAAAATCCAACCTGACCCCCTCCAGGTGGGGAAATGGTCAAGGCTCACAACTCAGTATACACAATACTCTTTTTAACAGTTTATTGTACTCCTGATAACTTACAAACATCAGCTCCCTTCAAGTTAAATCAATACTCACAAACGCTGTCCCTTAATTTCTGAAATGCACTCACCCTGTCGGTCACTCAGAGAGTACGTTCCCATCTGTGTGGATGGTCAATCCTGCCTGCGGTTCCCTTGCAAGTTGCTTCTCTTGTTCCTAAAGACACGTTTCTAATAGTACAAAAATCACACCCGTGACAATAATTGAAGCAACTCTCTCCTGCTTTTAATTGTAACTTCTTAAATCTTGCAACCATTCGAGATCCTGCGTTGTGATTAGACCATTAGCATATGAAGGCATTTCGATGTGGAAGATTCTGGCTTATCAGCATCATCAAATTGGTGAATGAGTTTCACGCTAATGAAACAGTTTTTTTTCACATTTCCAAGGGATGTGGGTGTCCACCACAAACATACTGGAACCCACAGCTTGTTAGCTTGTAAGTGTTATTTACAGTTTGGCTACAGGAGTTCAATGGTCGAGGTAGGTCACTTAAATCTGGACAGACGCATACCATTGTGTGGTCTGATTGCATCAACTAGCTCTTGACTAGTATATTCATGGAGTCACCCCATTGTGTCTGTGTTTCATTTCGATTCCTAGATTGTTTTTATTTAAAGTTGAGTTACAAAATCTCGTGAGATCCTGGGTTGTGAAACGTGGCCAACTTCAGACAATTGCCCATTATAAATGGCCCTTTTGCAATACCGTTGCTTGAACTTAAATTGTTGAGCCCTTTAAGTTGTGGATGGACTGGCTACACATTTGCGCCACACATGTCTTCCATTGACTTACACATTGACTTACCTGAAGACAGGAGCGGCGGCGGCTTGCGGACCTGGGCGGAAGCTGATCCGGAGCGGGAGTGACATCATGGGAAATCTGCAAGGTGATTGGTTGGGTGAGTAGCAGCTGTTAGTGCATTTAAATAGCTGAAAAAAATAAGGGCAAAGTTTTTTTTGTTGAAAAAAATACCTCTGGTGATAATTAGTATTTTGTAATTAAGGGAGTAACTAATTAATCTAAGGTTCAGTTATGACAGGAGAGTTCAGCCCCGTGATATGCTCCTCCTGCGCTATGTGGGAAATCAGGGATGCTTCCAGTGTCCCTGACGACCATGTGTGCAGGAAGTGTCTCCATCTGCAGCTACTGGCTACCCACATTACAGAGCTGAAGCTGTGGGTGGATTCACTGTGGAGCATCCGCAATGCTGAGGATGTCATGGATAGCACATTTAGTGAAGTGGTCACACCGCAGGTAATGGCTGCACAGGCAGAAAAGGGATGCGTGTCCACCAGACGGACTAGTAGGCGCAGGCAGGTAGTGCAGGAGTCCCCTGTAGCCATCCCCCTCTCAAACATATATACTGCTTTGGATACTATTTGGGGGATGACCTCCCAGGGGAAAGCAGCAACAGCCACATTTGTGGCACCACGGAGGGCTCTGCTGCACAGTAGGGGAGGAAAAGGGTTGGAAGAGCTTTACTGATAGGGGATTCTATCGTAAGGGGTGCAGATAGGTGTTTCTGTGGCTGCAAATGAGACTCCAGGATGATATGTTGCCTCCCTGGTGCGAGGGTCAAGGATGTCACGGAGTGGCTGCAGGACATTCTGAGGGGGGAGTGTGAGCAGTCAGAGGTCGTGATACACATTGGTACCAATGACATAGTTAGAAAAAGGGATGAGGTCCTGCAACAAGAATTTAGGGAGCTAGGTAGCAGATTAAAAAGCAGGACCTCAAAGGTTGTAATCTCTGGATTACTCCCAGTGCTACGTGCTAGCAAGTAAAGGAATAGGAGGATAGAGCAGATGAATGCATGGCTGAGGAGGTGGTGCAGGAGGGAGGGCTTCATGTTTTTGGATCATTGGGTCTGTTTCTGGCAAAGGTGGGACCTGTACAAGTTGGACGGGTTGCACCTGAACCAGAACGGGACCGACATCCTTGCTGGGAGGTTTGTTAGTGTTGTTAGGGGCGTGGGGGGTGGGGGGGGGGGGGGGTGGTTTAAACTAATTTGGCAGGGGCATGGGATACAGAGTGGAAGTACAGTAGGGGGTGAAACACAGCCAAATATAGAAGAGAAACTGAGTCAGTCTGGAAGGCAGAGCAAATATAGACCTGTTAAGGCACAAGTGAAAAGTGCAAGGCTGGATTGCATATACTTTAATGCAAGGAGTCTTACTAACAAGGCAGATGAATTGAGGGCTTTGATTAGCACATGGGATTATGATATTATTGCTATCACAGAGACATGGCTGAGGGAGGGGCAGGACTGGCAACTCAATATTCCAGGGTATGGAATCGTCAGACATGACAGTGGAGGGGATAAAAGAGAAGGTGGCATTGCACTGTTGATCAAGGAGTCAATTACTGCAGTAAGGAGGGATGATATCTTAGAAGGTTCCTCAAATGAGGCCATATGGGTAGAACTTAAGAACAAAAGGGGGGCAATCACTTGGCTGGGCATGTAATACAGGCCTCCAAACAGTCAGGGAGAGATAGAGGAACAGATATGTAGGCAAATATCAGAGAGGTGTAAAAATAATAGGATAATAATAGTAGTGGATTTCAACTTGCCTAATATCAACTGGGATAGTCTTAGTGCAAAAGGCTTAAAGGGGGAGAAATTCTTAAAATGCATACAGGAGAGCTTTTTGAGCCAGTACGCAGAAAGTCCTACAAGAGAAGGGGCAGTACTGGACCTAATCTTCGTGAATGAAGCTGGACAAGTGATAGAAGTATCAGTAGGGGTGCATTTCGGGGATAGTGACCATAACTCTGTAAGATTTAAAGTAGTTCTGGAAAAGGACAAAGACGGGCCAGAAACAAAGGTACTGAATTGGGGGAAGGCTGATTTCAATTTGATAAAATAGGATCTGGCCAAAGTGGACTGGGAGCAGCTACTTGTAGGAAAGTCTACATCAGACCAGTGGGAGGCATTCAAAGAGGAAATAGTGAGCGTTCAGTGCCAACATGTTCCCATTAAGGTCAAGGGCAGGACTATCAAGTCCAGGGAACCCTGGATGTCAAGAGATATAGAGTATTGGTTCAGAGGAAAAAAGGAGGCTTCTGGCAGGTTAGGAGCACTGAACACAGCGGAGGCATTAGAGGAGTATAGAAAGTGTAGGGGGGTATTTTAAAAAGTAATTAGGAGAGCGAAGAGGGGACATGAAAAAACATTGGAAGTCAATATAAAGGAAAATCCTAAGGCGTTTTATAATTATATTGAGGGCAAGAGGATAACCAGGGAAAGAGTAGAGCCCATTAGGGATCAAAGTGGCAATCTGTGTGTGGAGCCAGAGGACATAGGTGAGGTTTCAAATGATTACTTTTCATCTGTTTTCACTGTGGAGAATGACAATGTAGGTGTAGAGATCAGGGAGGGGGATTGCGATATACTTGAACATATTAACATTGAAAGGGAGGAAGTATTAGATGCTTTAGCAGGCTTAAAAGTGGATAAATCCCCAGGCCCAGATGAGATGAATCCCAGGCTGTTGTGTGAGGCGAGGGAGGTGATAGCAGGGGCTGACACAAATTTTCAGATCCTCTCTGGCCACAGGAGAGGTGCCAGAGGGCTGGAGGACAGCGAATGTGGTACAATTATTCAAGAAGGGTAGGAGGGATAAACCAGGTAATTACAGGCCGGTGAGTCTAACATCAGTGGTTGGGAAACTATTGGAAAAAATTCTGAGGGACAGGATTAATCTGCACTTGGAGAAGTAGGGAATGATCAGAGATAGTCAGCACAGCTTTGTCAGGGGGAGATCGTGTCTAACTAACTTGATTAAATTTTTCGAGGAGGTGACGAGATGTGTAGATGAGGGTAAGGCAGTTGATGTAATCTACATGGTCTTCAGTAAGGCTTTTGATAAGGTCCCGCATGGGAGATTGGTTAAGAAGGTAAGAGCCCATGAGATACAGGCCAATTTGGCAAATCGGATCCAAAATTGGCTTGGTGGCAGGAAACAGAGGGTAATGGTCGAGGGTTGTTTTTGCGAAGGGAAGCCTGTGACCAGTGGTTTACCACAGGAATCGGTGCTGGGACCCTTGCTGTTTGTAGTGTACATTAATGATTTAGACATGAACATAGGAGGTATGAGCAGTAAGTTCGCAGATGACAGGAAAATTGGTGGTGTCATAAATAGTGAGGAGGAAAGCCTTAGATTGGGCTGGTAAGATGGGCAGAGCTGTGGCAAATGGAATTTAATCCTGAGAAGTGTGAGGTGATGCATTTTGGGAGGATTAACGAGGCAAGGTAATATACAATGGATGGTAGGGCCCTAGGAAGTACAGAAAGTCAGAGGGACCTTGGTGTACTTGTCCATAGATCACTGAAGGCAGCAGCGCAGGTAGATAAGGTGGTTAGGAAGGCATATGGGATACTTGCCTTTATTAGCCGAGGCATAGAATATAACAGCAGGGAGGTTATGATGGAGCTGTATAAAACACTAGTTAGGCTACAGCTGGAGTACTGTGTGCAGGTCTGGGCACCACGCTATAGGAAGGATGTGATTGCACTGGAGAGGGTGCAGAGGAGATTCACCAGGATGTTGCCTGGGCTGGAGCATTTCAGCTATGAAGAGAGACTGAAAAGGTTAGGGTTGTTTTCCTGAGAACAGAGGAGGCTGAGGCGGGACATGATTGAGGTATACAAAATTATGAGGGGCAATGACAGGTTAGATACGAAGAGACTTTTTCCCTTAGCAGAGGTGTCAATAACCAGGGGGCAGATATTTAAGGTAAGGGGCAGGAGGTTTAGAGGGGATTTGAGGAAACAATTTTTCACCCAGAGGGTTGTTGGAATCTGGAACACACTCCCTGAAGTGGTGGTGGAGGCAAGAACCCTCACAACATTTAAGAAGTATTTAGATGAGGACTTGAAATGCCATAGCATACAAGGCTACGGGCCAGGTGCTGGAAAATGGGACTAGAATAGTTAGGTGCTTGATGGCCGACACAGACACGATGGGCCGAAGGGCCTGTTTCTGTGCTGTATAACTCTATGACTCTATGTGCCAGGCAATGGTCATCTCTAACAAGAGAGAATCTAACCTGTTCCCCTTGACATTTAATGGCATTACCATCCTGGAGTGTCCCACCACAAACATTCATTGACCAGAAACCTAGCTGGAACAGCCAAATAAATACTGTGACTATAGGAACAGATCAGAAGCTGGGTATTCTGCAGCAAGTGACTCACCTCATGACTCCCCAAAGCATGTCCAGAATCTACAAAGCACAAACCAGTATGATGGAATACTCCCCACTTGGCTGGATGAGTGCAGCTCCAAAAACACTCAAGAAGCTCAACGCCATCCAGGGCAAAGCAGTCCACTGGTTCAACACCCTATCCACAAAACAGCCCTTAAACATTCACTCCCTCCACCACCACTTCACAGTGGCTGCAGTGTGTATCATTTACAAGAAGCACTATAGCAATTCACCAAGCTTCCTTTGAAAGCACCTTCCAAACCCGTGACCTCGACCACCGAGAAGGACAAGAGCAGCAGGCGCATGGGAGCATCACCACCTGCAAGTTCCCCTTCAAGTCACACACCATCCTGACTTGGAACTATATCGCTGTTCCTTCACTATCACTGGGTCAAAATCCTGGAATTCCCTTCCAAACAGCACTCTGGGTGTAACTACACCACACATATAGCGAGCAGTTTAAGGAGAAGGCGGCTCACCACCATCTTCTCCAGGGCAGCAAGGAATGGACAATAAATGCCGGAATTGCCAGTGATGCCCAGATACTGAAGAGTCATTAAAGAGAAAGTATATTGACCACTGTGCATATTTGAAGATAAGTCAAGATAGCAGAACAATGGATTGGAGCTAACACTGGTGAAAAGAAATTTGAACACAGCTGCTGGGAAGAATGTCTTCACACAAAGACTGATCACCGTGTGGACTGTAGTTGCTGGTACAGTTTGTTACTGTTAATGTGGTGCACACTCAGAATGTACACCTTGCATTTCGGAGCCTCTCACCTCTCCAGTCCCTTCTCTGATCAGAGAGTTGAACAAACAGGCCAACTGCTGTCCCCAGGCCTATTAATACAATGACAGATCACACATTTCATCTGAGCTGATCACAGAGGAAGCAGCTTTTCTCTTCCACAGCCTCTAAAAGTCACACTTCCCTTTTTTTCTCACAGATCAGAATGCGATGGTGAAACAGCCACCCAGCTTCTAAAGAGTAACATCCAGGAATCTGAAATGGCACTTGGTGCTCTGTTTGTGGGTCTTTTCGTTCTGTTCCAACATGTTGCAGGTAAGGATCAATACTTTCCATTAATCTTCAACACATTCCTTATCTGGAAATATCAGTTTCTATCAGTATCTCAATGGAGAAATATAAAAGTTGAAGGATATAAATCATTGTTCTTGTATGGATGTTCAATGTCATTGTATCGTTGTCCTTACCATGCCATTTTAACACAGTTTAATCAGTAGCCATCAGTTTAAAATTGCCATTTCGAGAGTGAGGAGCAAATTCTTTACACAGAGGGTTGTTGGGGGCAGAGAATATTTTGACAGGCAGTGGTTGAGGCAGAGTCCTTTGCATCTTTTAAGTGAGAATTGGCTGAACATTTGAGACTGTAAAAGATAAAGGACTGTGGGGAGAGCGAGTTAGTCAGTTTGTTCTGCTGAAAAGCCACGTTTAAAGTACAGTGCTTACAAAAGCTGATGGTTAATGTTCAGTATTTGAGACTGATCAAACCCCTTTGAATCCAAATACTGATTAATCTCTGCCACTTTTTGTATATGCTCCTAACCCTGACTGAAGAAAGAAAGACTTGCTTTTGAATAGTGCCTTTCACAACCACAAAAAGTTATTTATAATTAAATGTTTCATTTGATGGAATAACAATGATATGTAACAAGAGCTTTGTCTCAAAGCAATATACAGTCAATGAAGTACTTTTGAAGTCCAGTCACTATTGTAATGTAGGAAAAACGGAAGCTAATTTGCAAGTAGCAAACTCTCATAAACAACAAAGTGATAATGATCAGATAATCTATTTTTGCGATATTGATCAAGGGATAAAGATTGGATAACTTCCTTGTTCTTTGTCAAAATAGTGCCATGGGATCTTTTATAGTCACCCGAGCAAACAAACGGTTTAATATCTCATCCAAAAGCAAGCACCTCCGACAGTGCAGTACGCCCTCAGTACTGCACTGGAATGTCAGCCTTGATTGTGTTCAAGTCTTGGAGTGGGAGTTGAACCCAGAACCTTGTAACACAGAGGCACGACTACTACCAACTGTGCCACAGCTGAATTTGACAGCCGTTATGTTTTTGCATTAAAATACAACACCATATAAGGAGCGACTATCTAAACTGAGTCCATGTTCATCATTTTAGATACCAGTTTGTTTCCTAACTAATGAGCTGTTTTCCCGTTCGGCTGATGAAATTGGTACAACTTGCAGGTCGGTACCTTATTAATAATTTTGCTCTTGTTCCATATCATTGTTGTTCCATCAAATGAAACATTTAATTGTAAATATCTTTTTGGTCCTGCACCATTCTGCTCTGGCTAATTCCCTGCTGCTACAGAAACCCCAATTAAAAAGATAATACTGATCTAGATGCTTTCCTTTTAAAGGTCAAACTAGCATCCATAAACCTATTACCAGTTATTCTAATCTTGCTGAAACTTAGGAGGCAGTATTCAATGCTACTTCTTAAAGTAAATTTCTTCAGGAAGTGGATGATTACTTCATATTAATTTTATCATTTCTCAGGAAGTGGGTGTCGCTGGCAATTTCAGCATTTATTGCCCAATCCCTCATTACCACTGAGAAGGAGATATTGGGTTGGCCTTCTTCTGCTACTGTCTGTGTGTTGTAGATACCCCCACAATGCTGCTTGGGATGGAGTTTCAGGATTTTGACGCAGCAACAATTAAGGAATGGTGTTATATTTGAAAGTCAGAATGATGTGTGACTTGAAGGGAAACTTGCAGGTGGTAGTGTTCCTAAGCGCTTGTTGCCCTTGTGCTTCTAGATGGTAGAGGCTGCAGATTTGGAAGGTGCTGTCAAAGAGCCTTGGTGAGTTGCTGCAGTGCATTTTGTAGATTGTCCACACTGCAGCCTCTGTACGCTGGTCGTGGAGGGAGTGACTGTTTAAGGTGATGAATGGGGTGTCAATCAAGCTGACTGCTTTATCCTGGATGGTGTTGAGCTTAAGTGTTGTTGGAGCTGCACCCATCCAGGCAAGTGCAGAGTATTCCATCACACTCCTGACTTGTGCCTTGTAGATGGTGGACCGGCTTTGGGGAGTCAGGAAGTGGGTTACTCGCCTCAGTATTTCCAGTCTCTGATGTTTTCTTATTCGGTCCTGGGATGTGAGTATTGCTGGCAAAGCCAGCATTTATTGCCCATCCCTAATTACCCTTGAGAGGTGTTGGTGAGCTGTCTTCTTGAAGCACTGCAGTCCTTGGCCTGTACATGCACCTATAGTGCTTTTCGGGGGGGAGTTCCAGTTTTCTGACCCAGTGACAGTGAAGGAATGGCGATGTAGTTCTAAGTGAGCATAGTGTGTGCCTTAGGGGGAACTTGCAGGTGTTGTGTTGTCATGCGTCTGCTGCCCTTGTTCTTCAATGTGGTAGAGTTTGGAAGGTGCTGTTGAAGGAGCCTTGGAGAGTTGCTGCATTGCATCTTGTAGATGGTACACACTGCAGCCACTGTGTGTTGGAGGGAGTGAGTGTTGAAGGTGATGTATGGGATGTCCATCAAGCGGGCTGCTTTGACCTGAATGGTGTTCAGCTTCTTGAGTGTTGTTGGAGTTGCACTCATCCAGGCAAGTGAAGAGTATTCCATCACACTCCTGACTTGTACCTTGTGGCCAGGCTTTGGGGAGTCACGAGATGAGTTACACGCCACAGAAGCCCAAACTTCTGACCTGGCTTGTAGCCACAGTATTTATATGGCTGGTCCAGTTAATTTTCTGATCAATGGTAACCCCCAGAATGTTGAAGGTGGGGGATTCAGCAATGGTAATGGCATTGAACAACAAGGAAAGATTGTTAGATCCTCTCTTGTTGGAGGTGGTCATTGCCTGGCACTTGTGTGATGTGACTGTTACTTGCCACTTACCAGTCCAAGCCTGAATGTTGTCCAGATCTTGTTGCATGCAGGCAGTGACTGCTTCAGTATCTGAGGAGTCGCAAATGGTACTGAACATCGAACAATCATCAGCGAACATCCCCACTTCTGACCTTATGATGGAGGGAAGGTCATTGATAAAGCAACTGAAAAGGGTCGGCCTAGGGCACTAAAATAAATGCAAAATACTGCAGATGCTGGAAATCTGAAATAAACACACGATATGCTGGAAATACTCAGCAGGTCAGGCAGCATCTGTGTCGAACGAAGCAGAGTTAACGTTTCAGGTCAGTGACTTCATCAGAACTGGCAAATGTGAGAAATGTAATCGGTTTTAAGCAAGTAAAGTGGGGGTGGGGCAAGAGATAACAAAAGGCAAGGTGTTGATAGGACAGAGGTTCACAAAGAATAATTGACCAGAAGCTCATGGAGCAAAGGCAAACGGCATGTTAATGGTGTGCTGAAAGACAAAGCATTAGTGCAGAGAGGGTGTTAATTGACAGAAAAATGAACAGCCTGGCCACAAGCACAAGCATGAAAAAAAACAGTGGGTAGGCACATGGTTAAAAAATGTTTGATGAAATAAAGTAAAATAAAATAAACAAATAAAAAATAAAAAAGGAAAAAATAACTAAAAATAGAAAGGGGTGCCATCATGCTCTGAAATAATTGAACTCAATGTTCTGTCAGGCAGGCTGTTGCGTGCCTAATCGGTAAATGAGATGCTGTTCCTTGAGCTTGCATTGATGTTCACTGAACACTGCAGCAAGCCCAGGACAGAGATGTGGGCATGACAGCAGGGGGTAGGTGTTGAAATGGTCTGCAACCGGAATATGGAGGTCATGCTTTCGGACTGAGTGGAGGTGTTCCGCAAAGCGATCACCCAATCTGCGTTTGGTCTCTCCAGTGTAGAGGAGACCACATTGTGAGTTGCGAATACAATATATTAAATTGAAAGAAGTACAAGGAAATCACTGCTTCACCTGAAAGGAGTGTTTGGGGCCTTGGGTGGTGAGGAGAGAGGAGATAAAAGGGCAGGTGTTACACATCCTGTAATTGCATGGGCAGGTGCCATGGGAGGGGGACGAGGCATTGTGGATAATGCAGGAGTGGACCAGGATGTCGCGGAGGGAACGATCCCTTCGGAATGCTGACAAGGGACGAGAAGGGAAGATGCATTTGGCAGTGGCATCACACTGGGCATGGCGGAAATGGCGGAGGATGATCCTTTGGATGCAAATGCTGGTGGGGTGGAAAGTGAGGACAAGGGGAACCCTGTTGCTGTTTTGGGAGGGAGGGGAAGGGGTGAGGGTGGAGGTGCAGTAAATGGGCCGGACATGGTCGAGGGCCTTGTCAACCACAGTGGGGGGGAATCCTTGGTTGGTTGAAAACGACATATCAGAAGTGCTGTCATGGAAGGTTGCATCATCAGAGCACATGCGTCAGAGATGGAGAAACTGGGAGAATGGAATGGAGTCCTTGCAGGAGGCAGTGTGTGAAGACGTGTAGTCGAGGCAACTGTGGGAGTCAGTGGGCTTATAATGAATATTAGTAGACAGCCTATCCCCAGACATGGAGACAGAGAAGTCGAATAAGGGAAGGGAAGTGTCAGAGATAGACCATGTAAAGGTGAGGGCCTAGGACACTACCTTGAGGAATTCCTGCAGTGATGTCCTGCGACTGAGATGATAGACTTGCAACAGCCACAACCATCTTCCTCTGTTCACGAGATGAGAGTCATCAAGTTCTCTGTAATACTGGGGCATGTGGGGACATCTCACACTGTGTGATGGGGATGGGGTCTCTATCAGACTGTGTGATGGGGATGGGGTCCCTATCAGACTGTGTGATGAGGATGCGGTCTCTATCAGACTGTATGATGGGGATGCGGTTTCTATCAGACTGTGTGATGAGGATCTGGTCTCTATCAGACTGTGTGATGGGGATGCGGTTTCTATCAGACTGTGTGATGAGGATGCGGTCTCTATCAGACTGTGTGATGAGGATGCGGTTTCTATCAGACTGTGTGATGAGGATGCGGTCTCTATCAGACTGTGTGATGAGGATGGGCTCTCTATCAAACTGTGTGATGGGGATGGGTTCTCTATCAGACTGTGTGATGAGGATGCGGTTTCTATCAGACTGTGTGATGAGGATGCGGTCTCTATCCGACTGTGTGATGAGAATGCGGTCTCTATCAAACTGTGTGATGAGGATGCGGTTTCTATCAGACTGTGTGATGAGGATGCGGTCTCTATCCAACTGTGTGATGGGGATGGGCTCTCTATCAAACTGTGTGATGGGGATGGGCTCTCTATCAGACTGTGTGATGGGGATGGGATCTCTATCAAACTGTGTGATGAGGATGCGGTTTCTATCAGACTGTGTGATGAGGATGCGGTTTCTATCAGACTGTGTGATGAGGATGGAGTCTCTATCAAACTGTGTGATGGGGATGGGCTCTCTATCAAACTGTGTGATGAGGATGCGGTTTCTATCAGACTGTGTGATGAGGATGCGGTTTCTATCAGACTGTGTGATGAGGATGCGGTCTCTATCAAACTGTGTGATGGGGATGGGCTCTCTATCAGACAGTGTGATGAGGATGCGGTTTCTATCAGACTGTGTGATGAGGATGCGGTCTCTATCAGACTGTGTGATGAGGATGGGCTCTCTATCAAACTGTGTGATGAGGATGCGGTTTCTATCAGACTGTGTAATGAGGATGCGGTCTCTATCAAACTGTGTGATGGGGATGGGCTCTCTATCAAACTGTGTGATGGGGATGGGCTCTCTATCAGACTGTGTGATGGGGATGGGGGCCCTATCTGACTGTGTGATGGGGATGGGCTCTCTATCAAACTGTGTGATGAGGATGCGGTTTCTATCAGACTGTGTGATGGGGATGGGCTCTCTATCAAACTGTGTGATGGGGATGGGCTCTCTATCAGACTGTGTGATGGGGATGGGGGCCCTATCTGACTGTGTGATGGGGATGGGCTCTCTATCAGACTGTGTGATGAGGATGCGGTTTCTATCAGACTGTGTGATGAGGATGCGGTCTCTATCAGACTGTGTGATGAGGATGCGGTTTCTATCAGACTGTGTGATGAGGATGCGGTCTCTATCAAACTGTGTGATGAGGATGCGGTCTCTATCAGACTGTGTGATGAGGATGGGCTCTCTATCAAACTGTGTGATGAGGATGCGGTCTCTATCAAACTGTGTGATGAGGTTGCGGTCTCTATCAAACGGTGTGATGAGGATGCGGTCTCTATCAGACTGTGTGATGAGGATGGGCTCTCTATCAAACTGTGTGATGAGGATGGGCTCTCTATCAAACTGTGTGATGGGGATGGGCTCTCTATCAGACTGTGTGATGAGGATGGGCTCTCTATCAAACTGTGTGATGAGGATGGGCTCTCTATCAAACGGTGTGATGAGGATGCGGTCTCTATCAGACTGTGTGATGAGGATGGGCTCTCTATCAAACTGTGTGATGAGGATGGGCTCTCTATCAAACTGTGTGATGAGGATGCGGTTTCTATCAGACTGTGTGATGAGGATGCGGTCTCTATCAGACTGTGTGATGAGGATGGGCTCTCTATCAAACTGTGTGATGAGGATGCGGTTTCTATCAGACTGTGTGATGAGGATGCGGTCTCTATCAAACTGTGTGATGAGGATGGGCTCTCTATCAAACTGTGTGATGAGGATGCGGTTTCTATCAGACTGTGTGATGAGGATGCGGTCTCTATCAAACTGTGTGATGAGGATGGGCTCTCTATCAAACAGTGTGATGAGGATGCGGTTTCTATCAGACTGTGTGATGAGGATGCGGTCTCTATCAGACTGTGTGATGAGGATGGGCTCTCTATCAAACTGTGTGATGAGGATGCGGTTTCTATCAGACTGTGTGATGAGGATGCGGTTTCTATCAGACTGTGTGATGAAGATGGGCTCTCTATCAAACTGTGTGATGAGGATGCGGTTTCTATCAGACTGTGTGATGAGGATGCGGTCTCTATCAAACTGTGTGATGAGGATGGGCTCACTATCAAACTGTGTGATGAGGATGCGGTTTCTATCAGACTGTGTGATGAGGATGCGGTTTCTATCAGACTGTGTGATGGGGATGGGCTCTCTATCAAACTGTGTGATGGGGATGGGCTCTCTATCAAACTGTGTGATGAGGATGGGCTCTCTATCAAACTGTGTGATGAGGATGCGGTTTCTATCAGACTGTGTGATGAGGATGCGGTTTCTATCAGACTGTGTGATGGGGATGGGCTCTCTATCAGACTGTGTGATGGGGATGGGCTCTCTATCAGACTGTGTGATGGGGATGGGGGCCCTATCTGACTGTGTGATGGGGATGGGCTCTCTATCAAACTGTGTGATGGGGATGTGCTCTCTATCAGACTGTGTGATGGGGATGGGCTCTCTATCAGACTGTGTGATGGGGATGGGGGCCCTATCTGACTGTGTGATGGGGATGGGCTCTCTATCAAACTGTGTGATGGGGATGTGCTCTCTATCAGACTGTGTGATGGGGATGGGCTCTCTATCAGACTGTGTGATGGGGATGGGGGCCCTATCTGACTGTGTGATGGGGATGGGCTCTCTATCAAACTGTGTGATGAGGATGCGGTTTCTATCAGACTGTGTGATGAGGATGCGGTCTCTATCAAACTGTGTGATGAGGATGCGGTTTCTATCAGACTGTGTGATGAGGATGCGGTTTCTATCAGACTGTGTGATGGGGATGGGCTCTCTATCAAACTGTGTGATGGGGATGGGCTCTCTATCAAACTGTGTGATGAGGATGGGCTCTCTATCAAACTGTGTGATGAGGATGCGGTTTCTATCAGACTGTGTGATGAGGATGCGGTTTCTATCAGACTGTGTGATGGGGATGGGCTCTCTATAAAACTGTGTGATGGGGATGGGCTCTCTATCAAACTGTGTGATGGGGATGGGCTCTCTATCAGACTGTGTGATGGGGATGGGGGCCCTATCTGACTGTGTGATGGGGATGGGCTCTCTATCAAACTGTGTGATGGGGATGTGCTCTCTATCAGACTGTGTGATGGGGATGGGCTCTCTATCAGACTGTGTGATGGGGATGGGGGCCCTATCTGACTGTGTGATGGGGATGGGCTCTCTATCAAACTGTGTGATGAGGATGCGGTTTCTATCAGACTGTGTGATGAGGATGCGGTCTCTATCAAACTGTGTGATGGGGATGGGCTCTCTTTCAAACTGTGTGATGGGGATGGGCTCTCGATCAGACTGTGTGATGGGGATGGGCTCTCTTTCAAACTGTGTGATGAGGATGCGGTCTCTATCAAACTATGTGATGGGGATGGGCTCTCTATCAGACTGTGTGATGGGGATGGGCTCTCTATCAAACTGTGTGATGAGGATGCGGTTTCTATCAGACTGTGTAATGAGGATGCGGTCTCTATCAAACTGTGTGATGGGGATGGGCTCTCTATCAAACTGTGTGATGGGGATGGGCTCTCTATCAAACTGTGTGATGGGGATGGGCTCTCTATCTGACTGTGTGATGGGGATGGGCTCTCTATCAAACTGTGTGATGGGGATGGGCTCTCTATCAGACTGTGTGATGAGGATGCGGTTTCTATCAGACTGTGTGATGAGGATGCGGTCTCTATCAGACTGTGTGATGAGGATGCGGTTTCTATCAGACTGTGTGATGAGGATGCGGTCTCTATCAAACTGTGTGATGAGGATGGGCTCTCTATCAAACTGTGTGATGAGGATGCGGTTTCTATCAGACTGTGTGATGAGGATGCGGTCTCTATCAGACTGTGTGATGAGGATGGGCTCTCTATCAAACTGTGTGATGAGGATGCGGTTTCTATCAGACTGTGTGATGAGGATGCGGTCTCTATCAAACTGTGTGATGAGGATGGGCTCTCTATCAAACTGTGTGATGAGGATGCGGTTTCTATCAGACTGTGTGATGAGGATGCGGTCTCTATCAAACTGTGTGATGAGGATGCGGTTTCTATCAGACTGTGTGATGAGGATGCGGTTTCTATCAAACTGTGTGATGAGGATGGGCGCTCTATCAAACAGTGTGATGAGGATGCGGTTTCTATCAGACTGTGTGATGAGGATGCGGTCTCTATCAGACTGTGTGATGAGGATGCGGTCTCTATCAAACTGTGTGATGAGGATGCGGTTTCTATCAGACTGTGTGATGAGGATGCGGTCTCTATCAAACTGTGTGATGAGCATGGGCTCTCTATCAAACTGTGTGATGAGGATGCGGTTTCTATCAGACTGTGTGATGAGGATGCGGTTTCTATCAGACTGTGTGATGGGGATGGGCTCTCGATAAAACTGTGTGATGGGGATGGGCTCTCTATCAAACTGTGTGATGGGGATGGGCTCTCTATCAGACTGTGTGATGGGGATGGGGGCCCTATCTGACTGTGTGATGGGGATGGGCTCTCTATCAAACTGTGTGATGGGGATGGGCTCTCTATCAGACTGTGTGATGGGGATGGGCTCTCTATCAGACTGTGATGGGGATGGGGGCCCTATCAGACTGTGTGATGAGGATGGGCTCTCTATCAAACTGTGTGATGAGGATGCGGTTTCTATCAGACTGTGTGATGAGGATGCGGTCTCTATCAAACTGTGTGATGGGGATGGGCTCTCTTTCAAACTGTGTGATGGGGATGGGCTCTCGATCAGACTGTGTGATGGGGATGGGCTCTCTTTCAAACTGTGTGATGAGGATGCGGTCTCTATCAAACTGTGTGATGAGGATGCGGTCTCTATCAAACTGTGTGATGAGGATGCGGTCTCTATCAAACTATGTGATGGGGATGGGCTCTCTATCAGACTGTGTGATGGGGATGGGCTCTCTATCAAACTGTGTGATGAGGATGCGGTTTCTATCAGACTGTGTGATGAGGATGGAGTCTCTATGAAACTGTGTGATGAGGATGGGCTCTCTATCAAACTGTGTGATGAGGATGCGGTTTCTATCAGACTGTGTGATGAGGATGGAGTCTCTATGAAACTGTGTGATGGGGATGGGCTCTCTATCAAACTGTGTGATGAGGATGCGGTTTCTATCAGACTGTGTGATGAGGATGGAGTCTCTATAAAACTGAGTGATGGGGATGGGCTCTCTATCAAACTGTGTGATGGGGATGGGCTCTCTATCAGACTGTGTGATGGGGATGGGCTCTCTTTCAAACTGTGTGATGAGGATGCGGTCTCTATCAAACTGTGTGATGAGGATGCGGTCTCTATCAAACTATGTGATGGGGATGGGCTCTCTATCAGACTGTGTGATGGGGATGGGCTCTCTATCAAACTGTGTGATGAGGATGCGGTTTCTATCAGACTGTGTGATGAGGATGGAGTCTCTATGAAACTGTGTGATGAGGATGGGCTCTCTATAAAACTGAGTGATGGGGATGGGCTCTCTATCAAACTGTGTGATGGGGATGGGCTCTCTATCAGACTGTGTGATGGGGATGGGGGCCCTATCTGACTGTGTGATGGGGATGGGCTCTCTATCAAACTGTGTGATGAGGATGCGGTTTCTATCAGACTGTGTGATGGGGATGGAGTCTCTATCAGACTGTGTGATTGGGATGGGCTCTCTATCAGACTGTGTGATGAGGATGCGGTTTCTATCAGACTGTGTGATGAGGATGGAGTCTCTATCAGACTGTGTGATTGGGATGGGCTCTATCAGATTGGGTGATGGGGATGGGGGCCCTATCTGACTGTGTGATGGGGATGGGCTCACTATCAGACTGTGTGATGGGGATGGAGTCTATCAGACTGTGTGATGGAGATGGGGTTTCTATCAGACTGTGTGATGGGGATGGGGGACATATCAGACTTTGTGATGGGGAAGGGGGCCCTATCAGACTGTGCGATGGGGAAGGGCTCTCTATCAGACAGAGTGATGAGGCTGCGGATGGGCTCTCTATCAGACTGTGTGATGGGGATGGAGTCTATCAGTCTGTGTGATGGGGATGGGGTCTCTATCAGACTGTATGATGGGGATGGGCTCTCTATCAGTCTGTGTGATGGGTGTGGGCTCTCTATCAGACTGTGTGATGGGGATGGGGGCCCTATCTGACTGTGTGATGGGGATGGGGGCCCTATCTGACTGTGTGATGGGATCTCTATCAGACTGTGTGATGGGGATGGGGGCCCTATCTGACTGTGTGATGGGGATGGGGGCCCTAACTGACTGTTTGATGGGGATGGGTATGGGGTCTCTATCAGACTGTGTGATGGGGATGGAGTCTCTATCAGACTGTGTGATGGGGATGGGGGCCCTATCTGACTGTGTGATGGGGATGGGGGCCCTATCTGACTGTGTGATGGGGATGGACTCTCTATCAGACTGTGTGATGGGGATGGGGGCCCTATCTGACTGTGTGATCGGGATGTGCTCTCTATCTGACTGTGTGATGGGGATGGGGGCCCTAACTGACTGTTTGATGGGGATGGGTATGGGGTCTCTATCAGTCTATGTCATGGGGATGGGCTCTCTATCAGACTGTGTGATGGGGATGGGCTCTCTATGAGACTGTGTGATGGGGATGGGGTCTCTATCAGTCTGTGTGATGGGGATGGGGTCTCTATCAGACTGTGTGATGGGGATGGGGTTTCTATCAGACTGTGTGATGGGGATGGGGTCTCTATCAGACTGTGTGATGGGGATGGGGTTTCTATCAGACTGTGTGATGGGGATGGGGGACCTATCAGACTGTGTGATGGGGATGGGGGCCCTATCAGTCTGTGTGATGGGGATGGAGTCTATCAGACTGTGTGATGGGGATGGGCTCTCTATCAGACTGTGTGATGGGGATGGGGTCTCTATAAAACTGAGTGATGGGGATGGGCTCTCTATCAAACTGTGTGATGGGGATGGGCTCTCTATCAGACTGTGTGATGGGGATGGGGGCCCTATCTGACTGTGTGATGGGGATGGGCTCTCTATCAAACTGTGTGATGGGGATGGGCTCTCTATCAAACTGTGTGATGAGGATGCGGTTTCTATCAGACTGTGTGATGAGGATGGAGTCTCTATCAGACTGTGTGATTGGGATGGGCTCTCTATCAGACTGTGTGATGAGGATGCGGTTTCTATCAGACTGTGTGATGAGGATGGAGTCTCTATCAGACTGTGTGATTGGGATGGGCTCTATCAGATTGGGTGATGGGGATGGGGGCCCTATCTGACTGTGTGATGGGGATGGGCTCACTATCAGACTGTGTGATGGGGATGGAGTCTATCAGACTGTGTGATGGAGATAGGGTTTCTATCAGACTGTGTGATGGGGATGGGGGACATATCAGACTTTGTGATGGGGAAGGGGGCCCTATCAGACTGTGCGATGGGGAAGGGCTCTCTATCAGACAGAGTGATGAGGCTGCGGATGGGCTCTCTATCAGACTGTGTGATGGGGATGGAGTCTATCAGTCTGTGTGATGGGGATGGGGTCTCTATCAGACTGTATGATGGGGATGGGCTCTCTATCAGTCTGTGTGATGGGTGTGGGCTCTCTATCAGACTGTGTGATGGGGATGGGGGCCCTATCTGACTGTGTGATGGGGATGGGGGCCCTATCTGACTGTGTGATGGGCTCTCTATCAGACTGTGTGATGGGGATGGGGGCCCTATCTGACTGTGTGATGGGGATGGGGGCCCTAACTGACTGTTTGATGGGGATGGGTATGGGGTCTCTATCAGACTGTGTGATGGGGATGGAGTCTCTATCAGACTGTGTGATGGGGATGGAGTCTATCAGACTGTGTGATGGAGATGGGGTTTCTATCAGACTGTGTGATGGGGATGGGGGACATATCAGACTTTGTGATGGGGAAGGGGGCCCTATCAGACTGTGCGATGGGGAAGGGCTCTCTATCAGACAGAGTGATGAGGCTGCGGATGGGCTCTCTATCAGACTGTGTGATGGGGATGGAGTCTATCAGTCTGTGTGATGGGGATGGGGTCTCTATCAGACTGTATGATGGGGATGGGCTCTCTATCAGTCTGTGTGATGGGTGTGGGCTCTCTATCAGACTGTGTGATGGGGATGGGGGCCCTATCTGACTGTGTGATGGGGATGGGGGCCCTATCTGACTGTGTGATGGGCTCTCTATCAGACTGTGTGATGGGGATGGGGGCCCTATCTGACTGTGTGATGGGGATGGGGGCCCTAACTGACTGTTTGATGGGGATGGGTATGGGGTCTCTATCAGACTGTGTGATGGGGATGGAGTCTCTATCAGACTGTGTGATGGGGATGGGGGCCCTATCTGACTGTGTGATGGGGATGGGGGCCCTATCTGACTGTGTGATGGGGATGGACTCTCTATCAGACTGTGTGATGGGGATGGGGGCCCTATCTGACTGTGTGATCGGGATGTGCTCTCTATCTGACTGTGTGATGGGGATGGGGGCCCTAACTGACTGTTTGATGGGGATGGGTATGGGGTCTCTATCAGTCTATGTCATGGGGATGGGCTCTCTATCAGACTGTGTGATGGGGATGGGCTCTCTATGAGACTGTGTGATGGGGATGGGGTCTCTATCAGTCTGTGTGATGGGGATGGGGTCTCTATCAGACTGTGTGATGGGGATGGGGTTTCTATCAGACTGTGTGATGGGGATGGGGTCTCTATCAGACTGTGTGATGGGGATGGGGTTTCTATCAGACTGTGTGATGGGGATGGGGGACCTATCAGACTGTGTGATGGGGATGGGGGCCCTATCAGTCTGTGTGATGGGGATGGAGTCTATCAGACTGTGTGATGGGGATGGGCTCTCTATCAGACTGTGTGATGGGGATGGGGTCTCTATAAAACTGAGTGATGGGGATGGGCTCTCTATCAAACTGTGTGATGGGGATGGGCTCTCTATCAGACTGTGTGATGGGGATGGGGGCCCTATCTGACTGTGTGATGGGGATGGGCTCTCTATCAAACTGTGTGATGGGGATGGGCTCTCTATCAAACTGTGTGATGAGGATGCGGTTTCTATCAGACTGTGTGATGAGGATGGAGTCTCTATCAGACTGTGTGATTGGGATGGGCTCTCTATCAGACTGTGTGATGAGGATGCGGTTTCTATCAGACTGTGTGATGAGGATGGAGTCTCTATCAGACTGTGTGATTGGGATGGGCTCTATCAGATTGGGTGATGGGGATGGGGGCCCTATCTGACTGTGTGATGGGGATGGGCTCTATCAGATTGGGTGATGGGGATGGGCTCACTATCAGACTGTGTGATGGGGATGGAGTCTATCAGACTGTGTGATGGAGATGGGGTTTCTATCAGACTGTGTGATGGGGATGGGGGACATATCAGACTTTGTGATGGGGAAGGGGGCCCTATCAGACTGTGCGATGGGGAAGGGCTCTCTATCAGACAGAGTGATGAGGCTGCGGATGGGCTCTCTATCAGACTGTGTGATGGGGATGGAGTCTATCAGTCTGTGTGA
Organism: Heterodontus francisci; assembly: GCF_036365525.1. Lineage (NCBI taxonomy): Eukaryota > Metazoa > Chordata > Chondrichthyes > Heterodontiformes > Heterodontidae > Heterodontus > Heterodontus francisci. Next base: position 34,525,534 of record NC_090405.1, on the reverse strand, counting down.
TGGGGATGGGGTCTCTATCAGACTGTATGATGGGGATGGGCTCTCTATCAGTCTGTGTGATGGGTGTGGGCTCTCTATCAGACTGTGTGATGGGGATGGGGGCCCTATCTGACTGTGTGATGGGGATGGGGGCCCTATCTGACTGTGTGATGGGCTCTCTATCAGACTGTGTGATGGGGATGGGGGCCCTATCTGACTGTGTGATGGGGATGGGGGCCCTAACTGACTGTTTGATGGGGATGGGTATGGGGTCTCTATCAGACTGTGTGATGGGGATGGAGTCTCTATCAGACTGTGTGATGGGGATGGGGGCCCTATCTGACTGTGTGATGGGGATGGGGGCCCTATCTGACTGTGTGATGGGGATGGGCTCTCTATCAGACTGTGTGATGGGGATGGGGGCCCTATCTGACTGTGTGATCGGGATGTGCTCTCTATCTGACTGTGTGATGGGGATGGGGGCCCTAACTGACTGTTTGATGGGGATGGGTATGGGCTCTCTATCAGACTGTGTGATGGGGATGGGCTCTCTATGAGACTGTGTGATGGGGATGGGGTCTCTATCAGTCTGTGTGATGGGGATGGGGTCTCTATCAGACTGTGTGATGGGGATGGGGTTTCTATCAGACTGTGTGATGGGGATGGGGGACCTATCAGACTGTGTGATGGGGATGGGGGCCCTATCAGTCTGTGTGATGGGGATGGAGTCTATCAGACTGTGTGATGGGGATGGGCTCTATATCAGACTGTGTGATGGGGATGGGGTCTCTATAAAACTGAGTGATGGGGATGGGCTCTCTATCAAACTGTGTGATGGGGATGGGCTCTCTATCAAACTGTGTGATGAGGATGCGGTTTCTATCAGACTGTGTGATGAGGATGGAGTCTCTATCAGACTGTGTGATTGGGATGGGCTCTCTATCAGACTGTGTGATGAGGATGCGGTTTCTATCAGACTGTGTGATGAGGATGGAGTCTCTATCAGACTGTGTGATTGGGATGGGCTCTATCAGATTGGGTGATGGGGATGGGGGCCCTATCTGACTGTGTGATGGGGATGGGCTCACTATCAGACTGTGTGATGGGGATGGAGTCTATCAGACTGTGTGATGGAGATGGGGTTTCTATCAGACTGTGTGATGGGGATGGGGGACATATCAGACTTTGTGATGGGGAAGGGGGCCCTATCAGACTGTGCGATGGGGAAGGGCTCTCTATCAGACAGAGTGATGAGGCTGCGGATGGGCTCTCTATCAGACTGTGTGATGGGGATGGAGTCTATCAGTCTGTGTGATGGGGATGGGGTCTCTATCAGACTGTATGATGGGGATGGGCTCTCTATCAGTCTGTGTGATGGGTGTGGGCTCTCTATCAGACTGTGTGATGGGGATGGGGGCCCTATCTGACTGTGTGATGGGGATGGGGGCCCTATCTGACTGTGTGATGGGCTCTCTATCAGACTGTGTGATGGGGATGGGGGCCCTATCTGACTGTGTGATGGGGATGGGGGCCCTAACTGACTGTTTGATGGGGATGGGTATGGGGTCTCTATCAGACTGTGTGATGGGGATGGAGTCTCTATCAGACTGTGTGATGGGGATGGGGGCCCTATCTGACTGTGTGATGGGGATGGGGGCCCTATCTGACTGTGTGATGGGGATGGGCTCTCTATCAGACTGTGTGATGGGGATGGGGGCCCTATCTGACTGTGTGATCGGGATGTGCTCTCTATCTGACTGTGTGATGGGGATGGGGGCCCTAACTGACTGTTTGATGGGGATGGGTATGGGGTCTCTATCAGTCTATGTCATGGGGATGGGCTCTCTATCAGACTGTGTGATGGGGATGGGCTCTCTATGAGACTGTGTGATGGGGATGGGGTCTCTATCAGTCTGTGTGATGGGGATGGGGTCTCTATCGGACTGTGTGATGGGGATAGGGTTTCTATCAGACTGTGTGATGGGGATGGGGTCTCTATCAGACTGTGTGATGGGGATGGGGTTTCTATCAGACTGTGTGATGGGGATGGGGGACCTATCAGACTGTGTGATGGGGATGGGGGCCCTATCAGTCTGTGTGATGGGGATGGAGTCTATCAGACTGTGTGATGGGGATGGGCTCTCTATCAGACTGTGTGATGGGGATGGGGTCTCTATCAGACTGTGTGATGGGGATGGGGTCTCTATCAGACTGTGTGATGGGGATGGGGTTTCTATCAGACTGTGTGATGGGGATGGGGGACCTATCAGACTGTGTGATGGGGATGGGGTCTCTATCAGACTGTGTGATGGGGATGGGGTCTCTATCAGACTGTGTGATGGGGATGGGGTTTCTATCAGACTGTGTGATGGGGATGGGGGACCTATCAGACTGTGTGATGGGGATGGGGTCTCTATCAGACTGTGTGATGGGGATGGGGTTTCTATCAGACTGTGTGATGGGAATGGGGGACCTATCAGACTGTGTGATGGGGATGGGGGCCCTATCAGTCTGTGTGATGGGGATGGAGTCTATCAGACTGTGTGATGGGGATGGGCTCTCTATCAGACTGTGTGATGGGGATGGGGTCTCTATCAGACTGTGTGATGGGGATGGGGTCTCTATCAGTCTGTGTGATGGGGATGGGGGCCCTATCTGACTGTGATGGCCATGGGCTCTCTATCAGACTGTGTGATGGGGATGGGGTCTCTATCAGACTGTGTGATGGGGATGGGCTCTCTATCAGTCTGTGTGATGGGGAAGGAGTTTCTATCAGACTGTGTGATGGGGATGGGGGACCTATCAGACCATGTGATGGGGATGGGGGCCCTATCAGTCTGTGTGATGGGGATGGAGTCTATCAGACTGTGTGATGGGGATGGGGTCTCTATCAGACTGTGTGATGGGGATGGGGTTTCTATCAGACTGTGTGATGGGGATGGGGGACCTATCAGACTGTGTGATGGGGATGGGGGCCCTATCAGTCTGTGTGATGGGGATGGAGTCTATCAGACTGTGTGATGGGGATGGGCTCTCTATCAGACTGTGTGATGGGGATGGGGTCTCTATCAGACTGTGTGATGGGGATGGGGTTTCTATCAGACTGTGTGATGGGGATGAGCTCTCTATCAGACTGTGTGATGGGGATGGGGTCTCTATCAGACTGTGTGATGGGGATGGGGTCTCTATCAGACTGTGTGATGGGGATGGGGTTTCTATCAGACTGTGTGATGGGGATGGGGGACCTATCAGACTGTGTGATGGGGATGGGGGCCCTATCAGTCTGTGTGATGGGGATGGAGTCTATCAGACTGTGTGATGGGGATGGGCTCTCTATCAGACTGTGTGATGGGGATGGGGTCTCTATCAGACTGTGTGATGGGGATGGGGTCTCTATCAGTCTGTGTGATGGGGATGGGGGCCCTATCTGACTGTGATGGCCATGGGCTCTCTATCAGACTGTGTGATGGGGATGGGCTCTCTATCAGTCTGTGTGATGGGGAAGGAGTTTCTATCAGACTGTGTGATGGGGATGGGGGACCTATCAGACCATGTGATGGGGATGGGGGCCCTATCAGTCTGTGTGATGGGGATGGAGTCTATCAGACTGTGTGATGGGGATGGAGTGTATCAGACTGTGTGATGGGGATGGAGTCTCTATCAGACTGTGTGATAGGGAAGGGCTCTCTTTCAGACAGTGATGAGGCTGGGGATGGGCTCTCTGTCAGACTGTGTGATGGGGATGGAGTCTCTATCAGACTGTATGAAGGGGATGGGGTCTCTATCAGACTGTGTGATGGGGATGGGGTCTCTATCAGACTGTGTGATGGGGACGGGCTCTCTATCAGTCTCTGTGATGGGGATGTGTTATTTATCAGACTGTGTGATGGAGATGGGCTCTCTATCAGACTGTGTGATGGGGATGGGGTCTCTATCAGACTGTATGATGGGGATGGGGTCTCTATCAGACTGTGTGATGGGGACGGGCTCTCTATCAGTCTGTGTGATAGGGATGGGCTCTCTATCAGACTGTGTGATGGGGATGGGGGCCCTATCTGACTGTGTGATGGGGATGGGGGCCCTATCTGACTGTGTTCGTGATGGGCTCTCTATCAGACTGTGTGATGGGGATGGGGGCCCTTTCTGACTGTGTGATGGGGATAGAACATAGAACATTACAGCGCAGTACAGGCCCTTCAGCCCTCGATGTTGCGCCGACATGTGAAACCATCTGACCTACACTATTCCATTTTCATCCATATGTCTATCTAATGACCACTTAAATGCCCTTAAAGTTGGCGAGTCTACTACTGTTGCAGGCAGGGCGTTCCACGCCCCTATTATCTCTGTGTAAAGAAACTACCTCTGACATCTGTCCTGCATCTATCACCCCTCAACTTAAAGCTATGTCCCCTCGTGTTTGCCATCACCATCCGAGGAAAAAGGCTCTCACTATCCACCCTGTCCAACCCTCTGATTATCTTATATGTCTCTATTAAGTCACCTCTCCTCCTCCTTCTCTCTAACGAAAACAACCTCAAGTCCCTCAGCCTTTCCTCGTAAGATCTTCCCTCCATACCAGGCAACATCCTAGTAAATCTCCTCTGCACCCTTTCCAAAGCTTCCACATCCTTCCTATAATGCGGTGACCAGAACTGCACGCAATACTCCAGGTGCGGCCGCACCAGAGTTCTGTACAGCTGCAGCATGACCTCGTGGCTCCGAAACTCGATCCCCCTACTAATAAAAGCTAACACACCATATGCCTTCTTAACAGCTCTATTAACCTGGGTGGCAACTTTCAGGGATTTATGTACCTGGACACCAAGATCTCTTTGTTCATCTACACTACCAAGAATCTTCCCATTAGCCCAGTATTCTGCAATCCTGTTACTCCTTCCGAAGTGAATCACCTCAAACTTTTCCGCATTAAACTCCATTTGCCATCTCTCAGCCCAGCTCTGCAGCCTATCTATGTCCCTCTGTAACCTACAACATCCTTTGGCACTATCCACAACTCCACCGACCTTCGTGTCATCCGCAAATTTACTAACCCACCCTTCTACACCCTCATCCAGGTCATTTATAAAAATGACAAACAGCAGTGGCCCCAAAACGATCCTTGCGATACACCACTAGAAACTATACTCCAGGATGAACATTTACCATCAACCACCACCCTCTGTCTTCTTTCAGCTAGCCAATTTCTGATCCAAAGCACTAATTCACCTTCAATCCCATACTTCTGTATTTTCTGCAATAGCCTACCGTGGGGAACCTTATCAAACGCCTTACTGAAATCCATATAGACCACATCCACGGCTTTACCCTCATCCACCTGTTTGGTCACCTTGTCAAAAACTCAATAATGTGTGATGGGGATTGGGGCCCTATCTCACTGTGATCGTGATGGGCTCTCTATCAGACTGTGTGATGGGGATGGGGGCCCTCTCTGACTGTGTGATGGGGATGGGCTCTCTATCAGATTGTGAGATGGGGATGGAGTCTCTATTGGACTGTGATGGGGATGGGCTCTCTATCAGACTGTGTGATGGGGATGGGGGCCCTATCAGACTGTGTGATGGCGATGGGGGCCCTATCTGACTGCGTGACGGGGATGGGCTCTCTATCAGACTGTATGATGGGGATGGGGTCTCTATCAGACTGTGTGATGGGGATGCGGTCTCTATCAGACTGTGTGATGAGGATGCGGTCTCTATCTGACTGTGTGATGGGGATGGGGAAGGGGTCTCTATCAGTCTGTGTGACGGGGATGGGCACTCTATCAGACTGTTTGATGGGGATGGGGGCCCTATCAGACTGTGATGGGGATGGGGGCCCTATCTGACTGTGTGTTGGGGATGGAGGCCCTATCTGACTGTGTAATGGGGATGGGGGCCCTATCTCACTGTGATCGTGATGGGCTCTCTATCAGACTGTGTGATGGGGATGGGGGCCCTATCTGACTGTGTGATGGGGATGGGGTCTCTATTCGACTGTGTGATGGGGATGGGCTCTCTATCAGTCTGTGTGATGGGGATGGGCTCTCTATCAGACTGTGTGATGGGGATGGGGCCCCTATCTGACTGTGTGATGGAGATGGGCTCTCTATCAGACTGTGTGATGGGGATGGGGTCTCTACCAGACTGTGTGATGGGGATGGAGTCTCTGTCTGACTGTGTGATGGGGATGGGGGCCCTATTTTACTGTGTGATGAGGATGGGGATGGGGTCTCTCTCAGTCTTTGTGATGGGGATGGGCTCTCAATCAGACTGTTTGATGGGGATGGGGGCCCTATCAGACTGTGTGATGGGGATGGGGAAGGGGTCTCTATCAGTCTGTGTGATGGGGATGGGCACTCTATCAGACTGTTTGATGGGGATGGGGGCCCTATCAGACTGTGATGGGGATGGGGGCCCTATCTGACTGTGTGTTGGGGATGGGGGCCCTATCTGACTGTGTAATGGGGATGGGGGCCCTATCTGACTGTGTGATGGTGATGGGCTCTCTATCAGACTGTGTGATGGGGATTGGGGCCCTATCACACTGTGATCGTGATGGGCTCTCTATCAGACTGTGTGATGGGGATGGGGGCCCTACCTGACTGTGTGATGGGGATGGGGGCCCTCTCTGACTGTGTGATGGGGATGGGCTCTCTATCAGACTGTGTGATGGGGATGGGGTCTCTATTCGACTGTGTGATGGGGCTGGGCTCTCTATCAGTCTGTGTGATGGGGATGTGCTCTCTATCTGACTGTGTGATGGGGTTGGGCTCTCTATCAGACTGTGTGATGGGGATGGGGTCTCTACCAGACTGTGTGATGGGGATGGAGTCTCTGTCTGACTGTGTGATGGGGATGGGGGCCCTAACTTACTGTGTGATGAGGTTGGGGATGGGGTCTCTCAGTCTTTGTGATGGGGATGGGCTCTCTATCAGACTGTTTGATGGGGATGGGGGCCCTATCAGACTGTGTGATGGGGATGGGGGCCCTATCTGACTGTGTGATGGGGATGGGGGCCCTATCTGACTGTGTGATGGGGATGGGCTCTCTGTCAGACTGTGTGATGGGGATGGGGTCTCTATCAGACTGTGTGATGGGGATGGGCTCTCTATCAGTCTGTGTGATGGGGATGGACTCTCTATCAGACTGTGTGATGGGGATGGGGGCCCTATCTGACTGTGTGATGGGGATGGGGGCCCTGTCTGACTGTGTGATGGTGATGGGCTCTCTATCAGACTGTGTGACGGGGATGGGGGCCCTATCTGACTGTGTGATGGTGATGGGGGCCCTCTCTGACTGTGTGATGGGGATGGGCTCTCTATCAGACTGTATGATGGGGATGGGCTCTCTATCAGACTGTGTGATGTGGATGGGGGCCCGATCTGAATGTGAGATGGGGATGGGGTCTCTCTCAGTCTTTGTGATGGGGATGGGCTCTCTATCAGTCTGTGTGATGGGGATGCGGGGCCCGATCTGAATGTGTGATGGGGATGGGGATGGGGACCCTATCTGACTGTGTGATGGGGATGGGCTCTCGATCAGTCTGTGTGATGGGGATGCGGGGCCCGATCTGAATGTGTGATGGGGATGGGGATGGGGACCCTATCTGACTGTGTGATGGGGATGGGCTCTCTATCAGTCTGTGTGATGGGGATGGGCTCTCTATCAGACTGTGTGATGGGGATTGACTCTCTGTCAGTCTGTGTGATGGCGATGGGCTGTCTATCAGACTGTGTGATGGGGATTGACTCTCTATCAGTCTGTGTGATGGGGATGGGCTCTCTATCAGACTGTGTGATGGGGATTGACTCTCTGTCAGTCTGTGTGATGGGGATGGGGGCCCTATCAGACTGTGTGATGGCGATGGGCTCTCTTTCAGACTGTGTGATGGGGATGGGGGCCCTATCAGTCTGTGTGATGTGGTTTGGGTCTCTTTCAGACTGTGATGGGGATGGGGGCCCTATCAGTCTGTGTGATGTGGTTTGGGTCTCTATCAGTCTGTGTGATGGGGATGGGCTCTCTATCAGACTGTGTGATGGGGATGGGGTCTCTATCAGACTGTGTGATGGCGATGGTGATGGGGTCTCCATCAGTCTGTTTGATGGGGATGTGGGCCCTATCTGATTGTGTGATGGGGATGGGCTCTCGATCAGACTGTGTGATGGGGATTGACTCTCTGTCACTCTGTGTGATGGGGATGGGCTCTGTATCCGACTGTATGATGGGGATTGACTCTCTGTCAGTCTGTGTGATGGGGATGGGCTCTCTATCAGACTGTGTGATGTGGATGGGGGCCCTATTTGAATGTGAGATGGGGATGGTGATGGGGTCTCCATCAGTCTGTGTGATGGGGATGGGGGCCCTATCTGAATGTGTGATGGGGATGGGGATGGGGATGGGGTCTCCATCAGTCTGTGTGATGGAGATGGGGGCCCTATCTGACTGTGTGATGGGGATGGGGGCCCTCTCTGACTGTGTGATGGGGATGGGCTCTCTATCAGACTGTGATGTGGATGGGGGCCCTATCTGAATGTGAGATGGGGATGGTGATGGGGTCTCCATCAGTCTGTGTGATGGGGATGGGGGCCCTATCTGACTGTGTGATGGGGATGGGCTCTCTATCAGACTGTGTGATGGGGAAGGGCTCTCTATATGTCTGTGTGATGTGGATTGACTCTCTGTCAGTCTGTGTGATGGGGATGGGCTCTCTATCAGACTGTGTGATGGGGATGGGGCCCCGAGCAGTCTGTGCGAATGGGATGGGCTCTCTATCAGTCTGTGTGATGGGGATGGGCTCTCTATCAGACTGTGTGATGGGGATGGGGGCCCTATCTGACTGTGTGATGGGGATGGGCTCTCTTTCAGACTGTGTGATAGGGATGGGGGCCCTATCTGACTGTGTGATGGGGATGGGCACTCTATCAGACTGTGTGATGGGGATGAGGTCTCTATCAGTCTGTATGTTGGGGATGGGCTCTCTATCAGACTGTGTGATGTGGATGGGGGCCCTATCTGAATGTGTGATGGGGATGGGGATGCGGATGGGGTCCCTATCTGACTGTGTGATGGGGATGGGCTCTCGATCAGACTGTGTGATGTGGATGGGCTCTCTATCAGACATTGTGATGGGGATTGACTCTCTGTCAGTCTGTGTGATGGGGATGGGCTCTCTATCAGACTGTGTGATGGGGATGGGGGCCCTATCTGACTGTGTGATGGGGATGGGGGCCCTGTCTGACTGTGTGATGGTGATGGGCTCTCTATCAGACTGTGTGACGGGGATGGGGGCCCTATCTGACTGTGTGATGGTGATGGGGGGCCCTCTCTGACTGTGTGATGGGGATGGGCTCTCTATCAGACTGTATGATGGGGATGGGCTCTCTATCAGACTGTGTGATGTGGATGGGGGCCCGATCTGAATGTGAGATGGGGATGGGGTCTCTCTCAGTCTTTGTGATGGGGATGGGCTCTCTATCAGTCTGTGTGATGGGGATGCGGGGCCCGATCTGAATGTGTGATGGGGATGGGGATGGGGACCCTATCTGACTGTGTGATGGGGATGGGCTCTCTATCAGTCTGTGTGATGTGGAAGGGCTCTCTATCAGACTGTGTGATGGGGATTGACTCTCTATCAGTCTGTGTGATGGGGATGGGCTCTCTATCAGACTGTGTGATGGGGATTGACTCTCTGTCAGTCTGTGTGATGGGGATGGGGGCCCTATCAGACTGTGTGATGGCGATGGGCTCTCTTTCAGACTGTGTGATGGGGATGGGGGCCCTATCAGTCTGTGTGATGTGGTTTGGGTCTCTATCAGACTGTGTGATGAGGATGCGGTCTCTATCTGACTGTGTGATGGGGATGGGGAAGGGGTCTCTATCAGTCTGTGTGACGGGGATGGGCACTCTATCAGACTGTTTGATGGGGATGGGGGCCCTATCAGACTGTGATGGGGATGGGGGCCCTATCTGACTGTGTGTTGGGGATGGAGGCCCTATCTGACTGTGTAATGGGGATGGGGGCCCTATCTCACTGTGATCGTGATGGGCTCTCTATCAGACTGTGTGATGGGGATGGGGGCCCTATCTGACTGTGTGATGGGGATGGGGTCTCTATTCGACTGTGTGATGGGGATGGGCTCTCTATCAGTCTGTGTGATGGGGATGGGCTCTCTATCAGACTGTGTGATGGGGATGGGGCCCCTATCTGACTGTGTGATGGAGATGGGCTCTCTATCAGACTGTGTGATGGGGATGGGGTCTCTACCAGACTGTGTGATGGGGATGGAGTCTCTGTCTGACTGTGTGATGGGGATGGGGGCCCTATTTTACTGTGTGATGAGGATGGGGATGGGGTCTCTCTCAGTCTTTGTGATGGGGATGGGCTCTCTATCAGACTGTTTGATGGGGATGGGGGCCCTATCAGACTGTGTGATGGGGATGGGGAAGGGGTCTCTATCAGTCTGTGTGATGGGGATGGGCACTCTATCAGACTGTTTGATGGGGATGGGGGCCCTATCAGACTGTGATGGGGATGGGGGCCCTATCTGACTGTGTGTTGGGGATGGGGGCCCTATCTGACTGTGTAATGGGGATGGGGGCCCTATCTGACTGTGTGATGGTGATGGGCTCTCTATCAGACTGTGTGATGGGGATTGGGGCCCTATCACACTGTGATCGTGATGGGCTCTCTATCAGACTGTGTGATGGGGATGGGGGCCCTACCTGACTGTGTGATGGGGATGGGGGCCCTCTCTGACTGTGTGATGGGGATGGGCTCTCTATCAGACTGTGTGATGGGGATGGGGTCTCTATTCGACTGTGTGATGGGGCTGGGCTCTCTATCAGTCTGTGTGATGGGGATGTGCTCTCTATCTGACTGTGTGATGGGGATGGGCTCTCTATCAGACTGTGTGATGGGGATGGGGTCTCTACCAGACTGTGTGATGGGGATGGAGTCTCTGTCTGACTGTGTGATGGGGATGGGGGCCCTAACTTACTGTGTGATGAGGATGGGGATGGGGTCTCTCAGTCTTTGTGATGGGGATGGGCTCTCTATCAGACTGTTTGATGGGGATGGGGGCCCTATCAGACTGTGTGATGGGGATGGGGGCCCTATCTGACTGTGTGATGGGGATGGGGGCCCTATCTGACTGTGTGATGGGGATGGGCTCTCTGTCAGACTGTGTGATGGGGATGGGGTCTCTATCAGACTGTGTGATGGGGATGGGCTCTCTATCAGTCTGTGTGATGGGGATGGACTCTCTATCAGACTGTGTGATGGGGATGGGGGCCCTATCTGACTGTGTGATGGGGATGGGGGCCCTGTCTGACTGTGTGATGGTGATGGGCTCTCTATCAGACTGTGTGACGGGGATGGGGGCCCTATCTGACTGTGTGATGGTGATGGGGGCCCTCTCTGACTGTGTGATGGGGATGGGCTCTCTATCAGACTGTATGATGGGGATGGGCTCTCTATCAGACTGTGTGATGGGGATGGGGTCTCTATCAGACTGTGTGATGGGGATGGGCTCTCTATCAGTCTGTGTGATGGGGATGGACTCTCTATCAGACTGTGTGATGGGGATGGGGTCTCTATCAGACTGTGTGATGGGGATGGGCTCTCTATCAGTCTGTGTGATGGGGATGGGCTCTCTATCAGACTGTGTGACGGGGATGGGGGCCCTATCTGACTGTGTGATGGTGATGGGGGCCCTCTCTGACTGTGTGATGGGGATGGGCTCTCTATCAGACTGTATGATGGGGATGGGCTCTCTATCAGACTGTGTGATGGGGATGGGGTCTCTATCAGACCATGTGATGGGGATGGGCTCTCTGTCAGACTGTGTGATGGGGATGGGGTCTCTATCAGACTGTGTGATGGGGATGGGCTCTCTATCAGTCTGTGTGATGGGGATGGACTCTCTATCAGACTGTGTGATGGGGATGGGGGCCCTATCTGACTGTGTGATGGGGATGGGGGCCCTGTCTGACTGTGTGATGGTGATGGGCTCTCTATCAGACTGTGTGACGGGGATGGGGGCCCTATCTGACTGTGTGATGGTGATGGGGGCCCTCTCTGACTGTGTGATGGGGATGGGCTCTCTATCAGACTGTATGATGGGGATGGGCTCTCTATCAGACTGTGTGATGTGGATGGGGGCCCGATCTGAATGTGAGATGGGGATGGGGTCTCTATCAGTCTGTGTGATGGGGATGCGGGGCCCGATCTGAATGTGTGATGGGGATGGGGATGGGGACCCTATCTGACTGTGTGATGGGGATGGGCTCTCTATCAGTCTGTGTGATGTGGAAGGGCTCTCTATCAGACTGTGTGATGGGGATTGACTCTCTATCAGTCTGTGTGATGGGGATGGGCTCTCTATCAGACTGTGTGATGGGGATTGACTCTCTGTCAGTCTGTGTGATGGGGATGGGGGCCCTATCAGACTGTGTGATGGCGATGGGCTCTCTTTCAGACTGTGTGATGGGGATGGGGGCCCTATCAGTCTGTGTGATGTGGTTTGGGTCTCTTTCAGACTGTGTGATGGGGATGGGGGCCCTATCAGTCTGTGTGATGGGGATGGGCTCTCTATCAGACTGTGTGATGGGGATGGGGTCTCTATCAGACTGTGTGATGGCGATGGTGATGGGGTCTCCATCAGTCTGTTTGATGGGGATGTGGGCCCTATCTGATTGTGTGATGGGGATGGGCTCTCGATCAGACTGTGTGATGTGGATGGGGGCCCTATTTGAATGTGAGATGGGGATGGTGATGGGGTCTCCATCAGTCTGTGTGATGGGGATGGGGGCCCTATCTGAATGTGTGATGGGGATGGGGATGGGGATGGGGTCTCCATCAGTCTGTGTGATGGAGATGGGGGCCCTCTCTGACTGTGTGATGGGGATGGGCTCTCTATCAGACTGTGTGATGGGGATTGACTCTCTATCAGTCTGTGTGATGGGGATGGGGGCCCTATCTGACTGTGTGATGGGGATGGGCTCTCTTTCAGACTGTGTGATAGGGATGGGGGCCCTATCTGACTGTGTGATGGGGATGGGCACTCTATCAGACTGTGTGATGGGGATGAGGTCTCTATCAGTCTGTATGTTGGGGATGGGGGCCCTATCTGAATGTGTGATGGGGATGGGGATGCGGATGGGGTCCCTATCTGACTGTGTGATGGGGATGGGCTCTCGATCAGACTGTGTGATGGGGAAGGGCTCTCTATCAGACTGTGTGATGGGGATGGGGGCCCTATCTGACTGTGTGATGGGGATGGGGGCCCTGTCTGACTGTGTGATGGTGATGGGCTCTCTATCAGACTGTGTGACGGGGATGGGGGCCCTATCTGACTGTGTGATGGTGATGGGGGGCCCTCTCTGACTGTGTGATGGGGATGGGCTCTCTATCAGACTGTATGATGGGGATGGGCTCTCTATCAGACTGTGTGATGTGGATGGGGGCCCGATCTGAATGTGAGATGGGGATGGGGTCTCTCTCAGTCTTTGTGATGGGGATGGGCTCTCTATCAGTCTGTGTGATGGGGATGCGGGGCCCGATCTGAATGTGAGATGGGGATGGGGACCCTATCAGTCTGTGTGATGGCGATGGGCTCTCTATCAGACTGTGTGATGGGGATTGACTCTCTATCAGTCTGTGTGATGGGGATGGGCTCTCTATCAGACTGTGTGATGGGGATTGACTCTCTGTCAGTCTGTGTGATGGGGATGGGGGCCCTATCAGACTGTGTGATGGCGATGGGCTCTCTTTCAGACTGTGTGATGGGGATGGGGGCCCTATCAGTCTGTGTGATGTGGTTTGGGTCTCTTTCAGACTGTGTGATGGGGATGGGGGCCCTATCAGTCTGTGTGATGTGGTTTGGGTCTCTATCAGTCTGTGTGATGGGGATGGGCTCTCTATCAGACTGTGTGATGGGGATGGGGTCTCTATCAGACTGTGTGATGGCGATGGTGATGGGGTCTCCATCAGTCTGTTTGATGGGGATGTGGGCCCTATCTGATTGTGTGATGGGGATGGGCTCTCGATCAGACTGTGTGATGGGGATGGGCTCTCGATCAGACTGTGTGATGGGGATTGACTCTCTGTCAGTCTGTGTGATGGGGATGGGCTCTGTATCAGACTGTATGATGGGGATTGACTCTCTGTCAGTCTGTGTGATGGGGATGGGCTCTCTATCAGACTGTGTGATGTGGATGGGGGCCCTATCTGAATGTGAGATGGGGATGGTGATGGGGTCTCCATCAGTCTGTGTGATGGGGATGGCGGCCCTATCTGAATGTGTGATGGGGATGGGGATGGGGATGGGGTCTCCATCAGTCTGTGTGATGGAGATGGGGGCCCTATCTGACTGTGTGATGGGGATGGGGGCCCTCTCTGACTGTGTGATGGGGATGGGCTCTCTATCAGACTGTGATGTGGATGGGGGCCCTATCTGAATGTGAGATGGGGATGGTGATGGGGTCTCCATCAGTCTGTGTGATGGGGATGGGGGCCCTATCTGACTGTGTGATGGGGATGGGCTCTCTATCAGACTGTGTGATGGGGAAGGGCTCTCTATATGTCTGTGTGATGTGGATAGGCTCTCTATCAGACTGTGTGATGGGGATTGACTCTCTATCAGTCTGTGTGATGGGGATGGGCTGTCTATCAGACTGTGTGATGGGGATTGACTCTCTGTCAGTCTGTGTGATGGGGATGGGCTCTCTATCAGACTGTGTGATGGGGATTGACTCTCTATCAGTCTGTGTGATGGGGATGGGCTCTCTATCAGACTGTGTGATGGGGATGGGGGCCCTATCTGACTGTGTGATGGGGATGGGCTCTCTTTCAGACTGTGTGATAGGGATGGGGGCCCTATCTGACTGTGTGATGGGGATGGGCACTCTATCAGACTGTGTGATGGGGATGAGGTCTCTATCAGTCTGTATGTTGGGGATTGACTCTCTATCAGACTGTGTGATGTGGATGGGGGCCCTATCTGAATGTGTGATGGGGATGGGGATGGGGTCCCTATCTGACTGTGTGATGGGGATGGGCTCTCGATCAGACTGTGTGATGGGGAAGGGCTCTCTATCTGACTGTGTGATGGGGATTGACTCTCTATCAGTCTGTGTGATGTGGATGGGCTCTCTATCAGACTGTGTGATGGGGATTGACTCTCTGTCAGTCTGTGTGATGGGGATGGGCTCTCTATCAGACTGTGTGATGGGGATTGACTCTGTCAGTCTGTGTGATGGGGATGGGCTCTCTATCAGACTGTGTGATGGGGATTGACTCTCTGTCAGTCTGTGTGATGGGGATGGGGCTCTCTATCAGACTGTGTGATGGGGATTGACTCTCTGTCAGTCTGTGTGATGGGGATGGGCTCTCTATCAGGCTATGTGATGGGGATGGGGGCCCTAGCAGTCTGTGCGATGGGGATGGGCTCTCTATCAGTCTATGTGATGGGGATGGGGGCCCTAGCAGTCTGTGCGATGGGGATGGGCTCTCTATCAGTCTGTGTGATGGGGATGGACTCTCTATCAGACTGTGTGATGGGGATGGGGGCCCTATCTGACTGTGTGATGGGGATGGGGGCCCTGTCTGACTGTGTGATGGTGATGGGCTCTCTATCAGACTGTGTGACGGGGATGGGGGCCCTATCTGACTGTGTGATGGTGATGGGGGCCCTCTCTGACTGTGTGATGGGGATGGGCTCTCTATCAGACTGTATGATGGGGATGGGCTCTCTATCAGACTGTGTGATGTGGATGGGGGCCCGATCTGAATGTGAGATGGGGATGGGGATGGGGTCTCTCTCAGTCTTTGTGATGGGGATGGGCTCTCTATCAGTCTGTGTGATGGGGATGCGGGGCCCGATCTGAATGTGTGATGGGGATGGGGATGGGGACCCTATCTGACTGTGTGATGGGGATGGGCTCTCGATCAGACTGTGTGATGGGGAAGGGCTCTCTATCAGTCTGTGTGATGTGGAAGGGCTCTCTATCAGACTGTGTGATGGGGATTGACTCTCTGTCAGTCTGTGTGATGGCGATGGGCTGTCCATCAGACTGTGTGATGGGGATTGACTCTCTATCAGTCTGTGTGATGGGGATGGGCTCTCTATCAGACTGTGTGATGGGGATTGACTCTCTGTCAGTCTGTGTGATGGGGATGGGCTGTCGATCAGACTGTGTGATGGGGATTGACTCTCTGTCAGTCTGTGTGATGGGGATGGGGGCCCTATCAGTCTGTGTGATGTGGTTTGGGTCTCTATCAGTCTGTGTGATGGGGATGGGCTCTCTTTAAGACTGTGTGATGGGGATGGGGTCTCTATCAGACTGTGTGATGGCGATGGTGATGGGGTCTCCATCAGTCTGTTTGATGGGGATGGGGGCCCTATCTGATTGTGTGATGGGGATGGGCTCTCGATCAGACTGTGTGATGGGGAAGGGCTCTCTATCAGACTGTGTGATGGGGATTGACTCTCTGTCACTCTGTGTGATGGGGATGGGCTCTCTATCAGACTGTATGATGGGGATTGACTCTCTGTCAGTCTGTGTGATGGGGATGGGCTCTCTATCAGACTGTGTGATGTGGATGGGGGCCCTATCTGAATGTGAGATGGGGATGGTGATGGGGTCTCCATCAGTCTGTGTGATGGGGATGGGGGCCCTATCTGAATGTGTGATGGGGATGGGGATGGGGTCTCCATCAGTCTGTGTGATGGGGATGGGCTCTCTATCAGACTGTGTGATGGGGAAGGGCTCTCTATTAGTCTGTGTGATGTGGATGGGCTCTCTATCAGACTGTGATGTGGATGGGGGCCCTATCTGAATGTGAGATGGGGATGGTGATGGGGTCTCCATCAGTCTGTGTGATGGGGATGGGGGCCCTATCAGACTGTGTGATGGGGAAGGGCTCTCTATAAGTCTGTGTGATGTGGATAGGCTCTCTATCAGACTGTGTGATGGGGATTGACTCTCTATCAGTCTGTGTGATGGGGATGGGCTGTCTATCAGACTGTGTGATGGGGATTGACTCTCTGTCAGTGTGTGTGATGGGGATGGGCTCTCTATCAGTCTGTGTGATGGGGATGGGCTCTCTATCAGACTGTGTGATGGGGATGGGGGCCCGAGCAGTCTGTGCGAATGGGATGGGCTCTCTATCAGTCTGTGTGATGGGGATGGGCTCTCTATCAGACTGTGTGATGGGGATGGGGGCCCTATCTGACTGTGTGATGGGGATGGGCACTCTATCAGACTGTGTGATGGGGATGAGGTCTCTATCAGTCTGTGTGTTGGGGATGGGCTCTCTATCAGACTGTGTGATGTGGATGGGGGCCCTAGCTGAATGTGTGATGGGGATGGGGATGGGGTCCCTATCTGACTGTGTGATGGGGATGGGCTCTCGATCAGACTGTGTGATGGGGAAGGGCTCTCTATCTGACTGTGTGATGGGGATTGACTCTCTATCAGTCTGTGTGATGTGGATGGGCTCTCTATCAGACTGTGTGATGGGGATTGACTCTCTGTCAGTCTGTGTGATGGGGATGGGCTCTCTATCAGACTGTGTGATGGGGACTGACTCTGTCAGTCTGTGTGATGGGGATGGGCTCTCTATCAGACTGTGTGATGGGGATTGACTCTCTGTCAGTCTGTGTGATGGGGATGGGCTCTCTATCAGACTGTGTGATGGGGATTGACTCTCTGTCAGTCTGTGTGATGGGGATGGGCTCTCTATCAGACTATGTGATGGGGATGGGGGCCCTAGCAGTCTGTGCGATGGGGATGGGCTCTCTATCCGTCTATGTGATGGGGATGGGGGCCCTAGCAGTCTGTGCGATGGGGATGGGCTCTCTATCAGTCTGTGTGATGGGGATGGGGGCCCTGTCTGACTGTGTGATGGGGATGGGCTCTCTATCAGACAGTGTGATGGGGATTGGCTCTTAATCAGTGTGATGGTGATGGGCTCTCTATCAGACTGTGTGATGGGGAAGGGGCTCTATCAGACTGTGATGGGGAGGGGTCTCTGTCAGATTGTGTGATGGTGATGGGGTCTCTATCAGACTGTGTGATGGGGATGGGGTGGGGGAGGATGACAGTCTTGGTCTGGACTCTGTGATGGTGGGGAGTGGTGTCACTATCCACTATCATTCCCCATGTGAAGTTGCACTTTGACTGTTTCATGATCTTTCCTGTATGGAATGTTTTTATCTCCATCTGATTCTGTCCTTTCCCTGCAGGATCCACTTATCTCTTCTCCCGAGGATCAGAAGATGTCACCACTCTGCAATGCAACATGTCCACTGGTGCTGGGAATGTAGTAACCTTGTGTAGCACCAGTAATCTTGGAGTCGAAATGGACAAAATAACATGTGAAATTAAAAAGAGCATAAAATCTTGTGAAACAATCAATTCTCCTAAGAATAAATTGCAAAAACAGCCGATGTGTAAAAGTTGCAAAATAAATGAAGATGAAATGGAGTCTCAGTCACTGGCTTTCAATGTGAAGCCAGTTAACTCGGTGGTATTTACCTGCACAGTCCAGAATTCCAAAGGAAGACAATTATCCAACTGTCCGTCCTGGTTTGCACTGTCTGGAGATGGATGTGAAAACCATGACTTGTTCATCCTGATAAACTGGAGTGGTATGTGTACTGGGGCAATATTGGGGGAGGTATCAGGGAGATATTGGGCGAAGTATCGAGGGTGGTATCGGGAGGTATCGGGGACGTTTTTGGAGAGTTATGAAAGGAGGTATCGAGTTATCGGGTGAGGGATTACGGAGGAAATTGTGGAGATTTAAGGTGAGATATCAGGGTCAGGTTTGGGCAGATCGTTGTCATCGGGTAAATTTTAGAGTCTTTATTAAGATGAAATTGCAACATATGTAAATAAGTCGATAATAATGAGAAGCAGAGGGCACGAATTTCAAAAGGGGTGATTGGGTCTGACAAACCGTTGAGGAGTTAACAGACATGGTAGGTAGAGAAATGCAGTGGATATAGTTAACATGGATTTTATGAAATTCTTTGGCATAATGTCACATTGGAGATTATTGTAGTAAGAAATATTCTTTTCAATGTTATTTACAGATTCTGATGAAATATTTTCTGCTGATAAAAACTCCTTGTCGCTGACAGTGTCAGAGGGAGAGAATGTGACTTTACCCTGCCAGTTTGAGACGAGGAAAGATCAAAATTTACCCTTCACTCTGTTTTGGATCACATCTGGAAATGTTAACAAGTGTCTGCACTCTGTTCACATTGAGGAATATAGGCTACATTCTGACACACGCTGCTGTGTGGATAAAAAGTCATCACAAAGAATCTCTCCCCAAAGCTCGCACAATCCTACTGATAAACACCAGTCTCACAACCTGACTATTCACTCAGCGGAGGTGATGGACACTGGGAGGTATCTCTGTGCTGTACATGTTTTGGTGTCAGGGAAACCTGTCTGGAAGATTTCAACAAACATCTCCCTCACTGTGACAGAACCGAGTGCAGAATCTTTAGACATTCCAACCTCAACATCTGGAATATCCTCGGTGACCAGCACTGTAGCTCATACAAATACTGAAAGTAGGTGAAACAATCTGGAATATGATTTGAATCATTTAATATAAATAATTCAAGATGAGAGATTGTGGATTAGCTGTACAGTTTCTACCTATTTTAAGTTGTTTCAATTACATTCCTTCACCATTGTCCTATTTCAGATTCCATCCAGAAAGTTATGTTCCTCAGCCTGGTAACCAGTGTAATCAGCTGTTTGTATAATATAGAATTGCACAGACTGAATTTGTTGCTTTTCCTCTGCAGGTCACAACATTGGATTACCTGTGCAAGTAGCCATAGTGTGCGCCGTTGTGCTAATTTGCATTGTTGGGGTAATTTGCATAATCAGAAGGAAACAACAAATGGTCAAAGGTAAGCAAGAGCTTTAAAATGTTGAATTTAAATCTAGAAAATTGTATTTAAGTGCAGACGCCTTACAAAGATTTATTTTTGTCTTTCCAATCTTGTCACATGTATTGTAAAGGATCCTCAGCAGCAGGACCAAGGTAGGGATGGGATTCACACAGTTTTCAGGCGGACTTTCTGTATTGTTTTGCTTATTTAATGAAGCTTACAGGAGGTTTTTCTTTTATAAATGTAGGGGTGCTGATGTGCAGCTGACACAGGAAGATGAATGTAAGTGACTAGTATTACTGCCCAGCTCTCCCGAGCCTGTCTCTTGGAGAGTTGAAACTAAAAGCAGACATTGTGTTCCTATCCTTCTGTCTAGGTTTGCCATACTCGGTGGTTCCCAGAAGGGATCAGACAGATGAAAAAGAGTATGTTGCGTACTCAGTGACGAGAGTTTCAACGCCAATGAGCCAGCCAAGGCCTGGTGAAGGGCTGGAGGGCACCGGCCCAATCTCTGCCTCTACAGGGCATGTGTACTGTTTGATCGAAGAGCCAGTGGTGAAAGGGTAAGCAGGGTGACAGCCATCATCCCCAGCAATGTTCAGTACTGACAACAGGGTTTTTTGCATCGGAGGATTAGATGATTGTTGATAGAGTGAAGGTGAGGGGAGCCCACGGGTGCTTTTCCACTTTGGCCATCCAGTATCATTCGGAGCACTCCAGGTCAGGCACTGTGCAGATTAGACGCAGCGTAAAGCTCTCTCTGCTCTCTCTTAGCAATGCTGCTCAACTCCAAATGTAGGGAGGAGCTTGGACATCACCACTTCTCACACCTCACAGGCTGTTTGAATAAAAGTGACAATTTAGGGATGGATTTGTATTGTGCCTGACACAAGCTGCAAACTGAATCGAGACATTCAAACGCATCTCATCAAGGAGCCTTATAGAGAAAGAGAGGGACAGGGACTGTGACAGAGAGAGAGAAAGACAAAGAGACAGAGACATTTAGAGACAGACAAACAGTTAGAGACAAACAGAGAAAGATTGGGTGATATAAAAAGAACACTTTTATTCCCAATAGACTGGATATGATTTGTGAACAAATCCTAAAACCTGAAAGGGAAATACTGAACTATTCCACTACACAGCACAAAGCATTTTCTGATTTTCCAGCCAATTTCACAACCGAACAGTTGTAAGTCCACTATAGAATGGCAGGAGACTCAGCTCCCTAATCTGATGGTGTTCCTTTATCCCGGAGATTCTGCTTCCTGATGTGACAGCGTTCCTTTATCCCAGAGACTCGGCTCCCTGACCTGATAGCGTTCCTTTATCCCAGAGATTCTGCTTCCTGATCTGATAGTGTTCCTTTATCCCGGAGACTCTGCTTCCTGATCTGATAGTGTTCCTTTATCCCAGAGATTCTGCTCCCTAATCTGACAGTGTTCATTTATCCTGGAGACTCTGCTCCCTGATCTGACAGTATTCCTTCATCCCGGAGACTCTGCTCCCTGATCTGACAGTGTTCCTTTATCCCGAAGATTCTGATTCCTGATCTGATCGTGTTCCTTTATCCTGGAGATGCAGCTCCCTGATCCGATAGTGTTCCTTTATCCTGGAGATGCAGCTCCCTGATCCGATAGTGCTCCTTCATCCCAACGTCAGAATAGATCCCTTCACTGTCATGTATTCAGTTCTTTTTTTTAAAACTTTCTAATTACAATATTTTGGCTTATCTGATTGTAATAATCAACTTACACTGAGTAAGACAATTTTATGCTTTGAACAACTTTAATGATCACTTAGTCCAAATATTTTACTGAAAGATGAGCAGTGTTAGGCAGGGAACTGGATTGAGCTTGTGAAAACTCATTGCAAGAGGACTGCTCACATAGCAGAGGCAGAGAGACAAAGAGAGAGGCAAAGAGAAAGAGAGAGAGGCAGCGAACAAGTAGAAAGAAAGAGGCAAAGAGAGAGAGAGAGGCTGAGACAGCGAGGAAGAAAAACAGAGTCAGACAGCTATAGTGAGAGACAGGCAGAGAGAGGCAGAGAGAGAAAGGGAGAGAGACAGAGACAGACAGGGGGCGAGAGAGAGGGAAGGACAGCAGACTGAATTTTTGGGCCCCGCTGAGGTGGATGGGGCCTGGAAAATACCAGCGCTGGGTGGCGTGCTCATTTCCCAGCCATTCTGGGGAAGGCGAGTTTGGGGCATGGCAAAGCCGCCCATCCTCATGAAGTGGGCAGCTAATTAGGCTCATTAAGAGCTTTGTTAATGACACTTAATGGGGGCTGACTGGGATTTTCTAGTCTCCTCCAGTTTCCTGATGTGACGGGGAGCAGGTCAACTGCCTGGAGGTGGGGACCCAGTGGCAGGCCAATATGTCAATACTCCAGGTAGACCGGGTGCTTCTCTGATGCTGGAAGGCCTCTGATTGGCTCTCCAGCCTTGAGAGCTCGCCCACTGCCCTTAATTGGACAGGGAACCCGTCTCCATGCCAGTTAATGAGTCACCCGGTCAAAATTCCAACAAGTGCCCCCTCAGGGGTGGGTTTGGGACCTGGAAAGAGTTTCCCACCCCCATAACGAAAATGCAGCCCAGAGAGAGAGTCAGGCAAAGAGACAGATATATATAAATATATATAAAGAGAGAGACACACACACAGAGAAAAAAGACAGACAGAGGCAGCGAGTGAGATAGAGGGGCCGAGTGGCCTACTTCTGCTCCTAATTTGTATGTTTGTAGAGAGAGACAAGGAGAAAGTGACAGACACAGGCACATAGAAAGACAGAGTCAGAGATAGAGAGAGAGAGTGGGAGAGACAATGAGAGAGAGAGAGCTAAAATGAATGAGAGAATTTTAGCCTGGGCTGGACTCAAATCCAGGCCCTGGGGAGAAAATGACCGAATGGAGTCTCCACTTGCAGCTGTTTCATATTGTTTGAATCTCATGTTACTGATTATTCACACATAATGTTCTGTTTTCCCAGTGATGGAGACAAAACTGAAATCCAGGGAGTGAAATGTAAGTAGTTTCAATCTTTCAACATAATCCTCCCAGACAACACTGTATCTGTTCTAATGCTCCTGGACCTTTATCTCATGCAATGGGATCGTCCCTTTTCATGATTTTTCCCTGACTGCGAGTGAACCTCATTAAACATGGATCTCTCTTACTATCTAGGCAAAGACCACATGGACCATGGAATCTCTGAAGCCACTGAACTCGAACTAAATGGCCAGTCACAGTTCAAAGAGGAGGATCCCGGTGCATTATATACTGACCAGACGTATTCTGTGATAGGCTGTCCTGGGTCAGAGAACCCGGGAGAGGCAGTGACACAGTCCCACCTGGAGGAAAATGACCCAAAACATTGCCCATTAGAAATGGAAGAAAATCCTATTTATGCTAAAATGGAGGACACCTGAGCATAAACGAGTAATAGGAGAAAGACAATGGATAACTTGTTTAAATTCATAGTGTTTTTCCAAGTTTTTAACAAATATGTAAATATTTTACACTCTTCGTGCTAAGTACTGGGTATTGAACACTTTCCCATCGCTGCAACATATTTCCTGGCAGATAATGGATGCAAAAGAAGTCCAATTTAAGAGACCAACCCTCCATACCCAAATAGTGTTGGAAACACTACTGTCACCATATTGTTTCAGTGCTGCAGAGGTGTCTCTGCCGGTCACCTAGAACAGGTGTTAGGCACTTTGGATATGCTAAGAAGGACCTAACTCTTGTTCTAGGACGCAAACCAGAGACTGGTTTTCCCTGAGCATTGCTGACTCGGGGACTGCTGAATTCAGGATGACCAGGTCTCCAAGTGGCCTCACCAGACCTAAGCAGGGTCCTTAAAAAGATGACTGGAGGCCAACATCAAAGCAGTAAGTTTTAAAAAGAATCCATACCTGATTGTGAATCAGGAGGAAAGCAGGAATGCTCCTCCCAGTCCCACATTAAAACCGTGAGCCGCTACCAGCCACTGCCCACGAGCACACCTTCTCTCCCCATCCCACAATCACTTCAGGTCCCAGTCACTCAGGCTTGCACCCTCCCCCTGTAACTGATCAGCTGCTTCTGGGGCTGTGACTGGGCCCACAACCTTCTATTAGATATTAGAGATATCAAGAGATATGGGGATAGTGTGGGAAAATGGCTTTGAGGTAGAAGGTTAGCCATGATCTAGTTGAATGGCAGAGCAGGCTTGAGGGGCCCAATGGCCTACTCCTGCTCCTATTTCCTATGTTCCTAAATGAGGTCAGGGGTACAATTCACCGTGTTCCTGCTGCCATCTAATTGGACATATGCAGTGTGCGCTGCACCAGGATCCAATTTCTAGGCCCCATTGTCGAGCGGGCCCAGATCAGGTACAGATGGATTTGGTGCAGAGCCAATTTCGTCCACACAGAACCTACAAGGTGCATTGATCTCAAGCACAGAGAAGGACTCCAGTGTTTCAGTGTGTGAACTTTTGCTTTACTCTTATCACCTGAACTTGTGACCTCTCTGTGCCAGCGCGTGCTATGTTGGTGGCAGTTTTAGCACAATAACCTTTCACCTTTCACCTCTGGCAGCTGGGCTTAAACGCAGTCCTGAATGTCTAGAGGATGGTCTCCTCATTCCACTGCTTGCAGCATTGTGACATGAAATGAGTTTGGCGTGGCCCAGCACTGCCCAGCCCACATGGCCTGATAGCACAGCACTGAATTACTAGTGTGAGCCAGGTGGTGGTGGGGGGATGGGAGGCTGTTGTGATGCTGTTTAGAAGCTGGGATCAACATGCGTTTTTGG
Source organism: Heterodontus francisci (assembly GCF_036365525.1). NCBI lineage: Eukaryota > Metazoa > Chordata > Chondrichthyes > Heterodontiformes > Heterodontidae > Heterodontus > Heterodontus francisci. The sequence continues at coordinate 34,500,842 of NC_090405.1, read as the reverse complement.
AGCAAATACAAGGAGGCATACTGAAGCTAGGAGTCTGTAGAGATGATTTTACAGATTCAAGCTGCTGCTATGGAACCTCAGATATTAAAAATGCGTATCAGGAAATTTGAATGGCAATCCCGAGACTTGAGCACATAATCTAGGCTGACACTTGACTACAGTACCGAGGGACTGCCGCACTGCCAAAGGAGCTGTCTTTTGGATGAAACGTGAAAGCGAGGACCCAGCTGTTGTCTCAGATCGTCTTAAAACCTTCCATTAATTTTCAGGGAAGGGAAAACATGCAGAATACAAGAGTGCAACTGACTCCCATGAACACAAGTGCATTTTCACTGATTGTAAGATGAAACCTGCTTGAAATGCAGGACTGTGTACAGAGAAACCTTCTCCAACTGTTTCGCAAATGATATAAAACTGCTGGCGGCAGGTCCTTGGCTTTCGCAGATTGTTCTGAAGTTATGTGACAATCGACACAAAACACAGAGGCAGACTCATTGTGAGTTTCCACACTCACCGACACAGGACGTGGGGCGATGGGATCCCGTAGTTGAAGAATGTAACAGCTACATAGTCGGGGTTGAAATTGGTCTTCACCAGTTGTGATTTTGATGGAAATGAAACTGTGGCACGGTGTGGATTCGCTGTGAGTTTCACGCTACTGACAAACACCAATTTCACTGAATAACCCGCCACCCCCCAACCCAGTCCCCACTACCCCAGATTCTGTTTAGATAGAACAACGCATTGCTGCTGTGTGATACACAAAATGTAACTCATGTGATTGAAAGTTATTCAATAAACATTGTTTAAAATTATAACTAAATGACGAGCTGAGTTATCAGTGGAGCAGGAATTTTACGCCAAACTAATGGAGTTCATGAACTGATCCGAGTGAGGACGCAGCAATCAGGCTCAACCAGGGCTCCCAACACTGACGAGTGCCCAAGTCCTCCTGTTCATACGTACGGCACTATCCCTAATTGCTACTTCTCCTTCATTCACCCGAGGTCAAAATCCTGGAACTCCGAACCTGAAAGCTTTATGGATGTAGTTACACCACACAGACTGCAGGGTTCGAGGAGAAGGCTTGTCATCACCTACTCAAGGGCAACTAGGGACAAGCAATAAATGGTGGCCACATCCCAAGAAATATATTTTTAATCAAGCTCCAACTGTTTCTTGATAGCACTACCATTGGCCTTATTTTTCAGCCCTTGATTTCAGCACCTCACTCATTTGTAATATGAACACCGCACAACAAGGTCTGGATTGAAGTGAACCCAGATTAATTCAGTACTAAAGCCTCCACCATACATTTTGGCAGGATGTGTTGTCATGATTGTGAAATTTATACTGATGACTGACAGTGAAGCAAGTGCAGAATTCTCAGATAGTTATAGCTTGTGGGTGCAGAAGTGGGTGTGAGATTCAGCCAAAAATACAAATGGATTCAGTCTTTGGATATTTCTGCTACTTAATGATTTGCTCCATTTATACCATACAATCCGCAGTAACAGTTCTCAGGTTTTTCTAGACTGGTGGGACATTTTCCTCGAGTTCGATTGTATTTATCACATTCAGCAGACTACCTCATTTTCATTTGTTATTTGATTCAAGATTTCAAAGAGAAATGATGACAAAGAGGAACTGGTACAAAATTTGAACTGTCCCCAACATTTCTTTCCTACAGAGATGTGAGCAAAAATTGGAATCTGACCTAAAGGAGGAGCTAATAGGAAGGGCAGTCAAAAGCTTGATCAAAGGAATGAATTTTAAGGCACAAAGGAAGATAGTTGTGGTTTTTGGTGGCCAATCACCTCAACACCAGAGGGACATCATTGCATGAGTTCCTCAGGGCAATGTCCTAGTACCAAACATCTTCAACTGCTTCATTACTGACCTTCCCTCCATCATAGGGTCAGAAGTGAGCATGTTTACTGATGTTTTCAGTGTTCAACTCCTTTTGCAAATCCTCAGATAATGATTTAGTCTGTGCCTGCATGCAGCAAGATCTGGGCAACATTCAGGCTTGGGCTGATAAGTGGCAAGTAACATTTGCAGGTAGGTGAACCCACACCTCCCCTCTTATACTCCTAACTCTAAAATCCAACCTGACCCCCTCCAGGTGGGGAAATGGTCAAGGCTCACAACTCAGTATACACAATACTCTTTTTAACAGTTTATTGTACTCCTGATAACTTACAAACATCAGCTCCCTTCAAGTTAAATCAATACTCACAAACGCTGTCCCTTAATTTCTGAAATGCACTCACCCTGTCGGTCACTCAGAGAGTACGTTCCCATCTGTGTGGATGGTCAATCCTGCCTGCGGTTCCCTTGCAAGTTGCTTCTCTTGTTCCTAAAGACACGTTTCTAATAGTACAAAAATCACACCCGTGACAATAATTGAAGCAACTCCCTCCTTTTAATTGTAACTTCTTAAATCTTGCAACAATTCGAGATCCTGCGTTGTGATTAGACCATTAGCATCTGAAGGCATTTCGATGTGGAAGATTCTGGCTTATCAGCATCATCAAATTGGTGAATGAGTTTCACGCTAATGAAACAGTTTTTTTTCACATTTCCAAGGGATGTGGGTGTCCACCACAAACATACTGGAACCCACAGCTTGTTAGCTTGTAAGTGTTATTTACAGTTTGGCTACAGGACTTCAATGGTCGAGGTAGGTCACTTAAATCTGGACAGACGCATACCATTGTGTGGTCTGATTGCATCAACTAGCTCTTGACTAGTATATTCATGAAGTCACCCCATTGTGTCTGTGTTTCATTTCGATTCCTAGATTGTTTTTTTTTAAAGTTGAGTTACAAAATCTCGTGAGATCCTGGGTTGTGAAACGTGGCCAACTTCAGTCAATTGCCCATTATAAATGGCCCTTTTGCAATACCGTTGCTTGAACTTAAATTGTTGAGCCCTTTAAGTTGTGGATGGACTGGCTACACATTTGCGCCACACATGTCTTCCATTGACTTACACATTGACTTACCTGAAGACAGGAGCGGCGGCGGCTTGCGGACCTGGGCGGAAGCTGATCCGGAGCGGGAGTGACATCATGGGAAATCTGCAAAGTGATTGGTTGGGTGAGTAGCAGCTGTGAGTGCATTTAAATAGCTGAAAAAAATAAGGGCAAAGTTTTTTTTGTTGAAAAAAATACCTCTGGTGATAATTAGTATTTTGTAATTAAGGGAGTAACTAATTAATCTAAGGTTAAGTTATGACAGGAGAGCTCAGCCCCGTGATATGCTCCTCCTGCGCTATGTGGGAAATCAGGGATGCTTCCAGTGTCCCTGATGACCATGTGTGCAGGAAGTGTATCCATCTGCAGCTACTGGCTACCCACATTACAGAGCTGGAGCTGTGGGTGGATTCACTGTGGAGCATCCGCAATGCTGAGGATGTCGTGGATAGCACGTTTAGTGAAGTGGTCACACCGCAGGTAATGGCTGCACAGGCAGAAAAGGGATGCGTGTCCACCAGACGGACTAGTAGGCGCAGGCAGGTAGTGCAGGAGTCCCCTGTAGCCATCCCCCTCTCAAACATATTTACCGCTTTGGATACTATTTGGGGGATGACCTCCCAGGGGAAAGCAGCATCAGCCACGTTCGTGGCACCACGGAGGGCTCTGCTGCACAGTAGGGGAGGAAAAGGATTGGAAGAGCTTTAGTGATAGGGGATTCTATCGTAAGGGGTGCAGATAGGTGTTTCTGTGGCTGCAAATGAGACTCCAGGATGATATGTTGCCTCCCAGGTGCGAGGGTCAAGGATGTCACGGAGTGGCTGCAGGACATTCTGAGGGGGGAGTGTGAGCAGTCAGAGGTCGTGATACACATTGGTACCAATGACATAGTTAGAAAAAGGGATGAGGTCCTGCAACAAGAATTTAGGGAGCTAGGGAGCAGATTAAAAAGCAGGACCTCAAAGGTTGTAATCTCTGGATTACTCCCAGTGCTATGTGCTAGCAAGTAAAGGAATAGGAGGATAGAGCAGATGAATGCATGGCTGAGGAGGTGGTGCAGGAGGGAGGGCTTTAGGTTTTTGGATCATTGGGTCTGTTTCTGGCAAAGGTGGGACCTGTACAAGTTGGACGGGTTGCACCTGAACCAGAACGGGACCGACATCCTTGCTGGGAGGTTTTTTAGTGTCGGTGGGGGTGGGGGGGGTTTAAACTAATTTGGCAGGGGCATGGGATACAGAGTGGAAGTACAGTAGGGGGTGAAACACAGCCAAATATAGAAGAGAAACTGAGTCAGTCTGGAAGGCAGAGCAAATATAGACCTGTTAAGGCACAAGTGAAAAGTGCAAGGCTGGATTGCATATACTTTAATGCAAGGCGTCTTACTAACAAGGCAGATGAATTGAGGGCTTTGATTAGCACATGGGATTATGATATTATTGCTATCACAGAGACATGGCTGAGGGAGGGGCAGGACTGGCAACTCAATATTCCAGGGTATGGAATCGTCAGACATGACAGTGGAGGGGATAAAAGAGAAGGTGGCATTGCACTGTTGATCAAGGAGTCAATTACTGCAGTAAGGAGGGATGATATCTTAGAAGGTTCCTCAAATGAGGCCATATGGGTAGAACTTAAGAACAAAAGGGGGGCAATCACTTGGCTGGGCATGTAATACAGGCCTCCAAACAGTCAGGGAGAGATAGAGGAACAGATATGTAGGCAAATATCAGAGAGGTGTAAAAATAATAGGATAATAATAGTAGTGGATTTCAACTTGCCTAATATCAACTGGGATAGTCTTAGTGCAAAAGGCTTAAAGGGGGAGAAATTCTTAAAATGCATACAGGAGAGCTTTTTGAGCCAGTACGCAGAAAGTCCTACAAGAGAAGGGGCAGTACTGGACCTAATCTTCATGAATGAAGCTGGACAAGTGATAGAAGTATCAGTAGGGGTGCATTTCGGGGATAGTAACCATAACTCTGTAAGATTTAAAGTAGTTCTGGAAAAGGACAAAGGCGGGCCAGAAACAAAGGTACTGAATTGGGGAAAGGCTGATTTCAATTTGATAAAACAGGATCTGGCCAAAGTGGACTGGGAGCAGCTACTTGTAGGAAAGTCTACATCAGACCAGTGGGAGGCATTCAAAGAGGAAATAGTGAGCGTTCAGTGCCAACATGTTCCCATTAAGGTCAAGGGCAGGACTATCAAGTCCAGGGAACCCTGGATGTCAAGAGATATAGAGTATTGGATCAGAGGAAAAAAGGAGGCTTCTGGCAGGTTAGGAGCACTGAACACAGCGGAGGCATTAGAGGAGTATAGAAAGTGTAGGGGGGTATTTAAAAAAGTAATTAGGAGAGCGAAGAGGGGACATGAAAAAACATTGGAAGTCAATATAAAGGAAAATCCTAAGGCGTTTTATAATTATATTGAGGGCAAGAGGATAACCAGGGAAAGAGTAGAGCCCATTAGGGATCAAAGTGGCAATCTGTGTGTGGAGCCAGAGGACATAGGTGAGGTTTCAAATGATTACTTTTCATCTGTTTTCACTGTGGAGAACGACAATGTAGGTGTAAAGATCAGGGAGGGGGATTGCGATATACTTGAACATATTAACATTGAAAGGGAGGAAGTATTAGATGCTTTAGCAGGCTTAAAAGTGGATAAATCCCCAGGCCTAGATGAGATGAATCCCAGGCTGTTGTGTGAGGCGAGGGAGGTGATAGCAGGGGCTGACACAAATTTTCAGATCCTCTCTGGCCACAGGAGAGGTGCCAGAGGGCTGGAGGACAGCGAATGTGGTACCATTATTCAAGAAGGGTAGGAGGGATAAACCAGGTAATTACAGGCCGGTGAGTCTAACATCAGTGGTTGGGAAACTATTGGAAAAAATTCTGAGGGACAGGATTAATCTGCACTTGGAGAAGTAGGGAATGATCAGAGATAGTCAGCACAGCTTTGTCAGGGGGAGATCGTGTCTAACTAACTTGATTAAATTTTTCGAGGAGGTGACTAGATGTGTAGATGAGGGTAAGGCAGTTGATGTAATCTACATGGTCTTCAGTAAGGCTTTTGAGAAGGTCCCGCATGGGAGATTGGTTAAGAAGGTAAGAGCCCATGAGATCCAGGCCAATTTGGCAAATCGGATCCAAAATTGGCTTGGTGGCAGGAAACAGAGGGTAATGGTCGAGGGTTGTTTTTGCGAAGGGAAGCCTGTGACCAGTGGTTTACCACAGGAATCGGTGCTGGGACCCTTGCTGTTTGTAGTGTACATTAATGATTTAGACATGAATATAGGAGGTATGAGCAGTAAGTTCGCAGATGACAGGAAAATTGGTGGTGTCATAAATAGTGAGGAGGAAAGCCTTAGATTGGGCTGGTAAGATGGGCAGAGCTGTGGCAAATGGAATTTAATCCTGAGAAGTGTGAGGTGATGCATTTTGGGAGGATTAACGAGGCAAGGTAATATACAATGGATGGTAGGGCCCTAGGAAGTACAGAAAGTCAGAGGGACCTTGGTGTACTTGTCCATAGATCACTGAAGGCAGCAGCGCAGGTAGATAAGGTGGTTAGGAAGGCATATGGGATACTTGCCTTTATTAGCCGAGGCATAGAATATAAGAGCAGGGAGGTTATGATGGAGCTGTATAAAACACTAGTTAGGCTACAATTGGAGTACTGTGTACAGGTCTGGGCACCACGCTATAGGAAGGATGTGATTGCACTGGAGAGGGTGCAGAGGAGATTCACCAGGATGTTGCCTGGGCTGGAGCATTTCAACTATGAAGAGAGACTGAAAAGGTTAGGGTTGTTTTCCTGAGAACAGAGGAGGCTGAGGGGGGACATGATTGAGGTATACAAAATTATGAGGGGCATTGATAGGTTAGATAGGAAGAGACTTTTTCCCTTAGCAGAGGTGTCAATAACCAAGGGGCAGAAATTTCAGGTAAGGGGCGGGAGGTTTAGAGGGGATTTGAGGAAACAATCTTTCACCCAGAGGGTGGTTGGAATCTGGAACACACTCCCTGAAGTGGTGGTGGAGGCAAGAACCCTCACAACATTTAAGAAGTATTTAGATGAGGACTTGAAATGCCATAGCATACAAGGCTACGGGCCAGGTGCTGGAAAATGGGACTAGAATAGTTAGGTGCTTGATGGCCGACACAGACACGATGGGCCAAAGGGCCTGTTTCTGTGCTGCATAACACTATGACTCTATGACTCTATGTGCCAGGCAATGGTCATCTCTAACAAGAGAGAATCTAACCTGTTCCCCTTGACATTTAATGGCATTACCATCCTGGAGTGTCCCACCACAAACATTCATTGACCAGAAACCTAGCTGGAACAGCCAAATAAATACTGTGACTATAGGAACAGATCAGAAGCTGGGTATTCTGCAGCAAGTGACTCACCTCATGACTCCCCAAAGCATGTCCAGAATCTACAAAGCACAAACCAGTATGATGGAATACTCCCCACTTGGCTGGATGAGTGCAGCTCCAAAAACACTCAAGAAGCTCAACGCCATCCAGGGCAAAGCAGTCCACTGGTTCAACACCCTATCCACAAAACAGCCCTTAAACATTCACTCCCTCCACCACCACTTCACAGTGGCTGCAGTGTGTATCATTTACAAGAAGCACTATAGCAATTCACCAAGCTTCCTTTGAAAGCACCTTCCAAACCCGTTACCTCGACCACCGAGAAGGACAAGAGCAGCAGGCGCATGGGAGCATCACCACCTGCAAGTTCCCCTTCAAGTCACACACCATCCTGACTTGGAACTATATCGCTGTTCCTTCACTATCACTGGGTCAAAATCCTGGAATTCCCTTCCAAACAGCACTCTGGGTGTAACTACACCACACATATAGCGAGCAGTTTAAGGAGAAGGCGGCTCACCACCATCTTCTCCAGGGCAGCAAGGAATGGACAATAAATGCCGGAATTGCCAGTGATGCCCAGATACTGAAGAGTCATTAAAGAGAAAGTATATTGACCACTGTGCATATTTGAAGATAAGTCAAGATAGCAGAACAATGGATTGGAGCTAACACTGGTGAAAAGAAATTTGAACACAGCTGCTGGGAAGAATGTCTTCACACAAAGACTGATCACCGTGTGGACTGTAGTTGCTGGTACAGTTTGTTACTGTTAATGTGGTGCACACTCAGAATGTACACTTTGCATTTCGGAGCCTCTCACCTCTCCAGTCCCTTCTCTGATCGGAGAGTTGAACAAACAGGCCAACTGCTGTCCCCAGGCCTATTAATACAATGACAGATCACACATTTCATCTGAGCTGATCACAGAGGAAGCAGCTTTTCTCTTCCACAGCCTCTAAAAGTCACACTTCCCTTTTTTTCTCACAGATCAGAATGCGATGGTGAAACAGCCACCCAGCTTCTAAAGAGTAACATCCAGGAATCTGAAATGGCACTTGGTGCTCTGTTTGTGGGTCTTTTCGTTCTAGTTTAGTTTAGTTTTGTTTAGTTTAGAGATACAGCACTGAAACAGGCCCTTCGGCCCACCGAGTCTGTGCCGACCATCAACCTGTTCCAACATGTTGCAGGTAAGGATCAATACTTTCCATTAATCTTCAACACATTCCTTATCTGGAAATATCAGTTTCTATCAGTATCTCAATGGAGAAATATAAAAGTTGAAGGATATAAATCATTGTTCTTGTATGGATGTTCAATGTCATTGTATCGTTGTCCTTACCATGCCATTTTAACACAGTTTAATCAGTAGCCATCAGTTTAAAATTGCCATTTCGAGAGTGAGGAGCAAATTCTTTACACAGAGGGTTGTTGGGGGCAGAGAATATTTTGACAGGCAGTGGTTGAGGCAGAGTCCTTTGCATCTTTTAAGTGAGAATTGGCTGAACATTTGAGACTGTAAAAGATAAAGGACTGTGGGGAGAGCGAGTTAGTCAGTTTGTTCTGCTGAAAAGCCACGTTTAAAGTACAGTGCTTACAAAAGCTGATGGTTAATGTTCAGTATTTGAGACTGATCAAACCCCTTTGAATCCAAATACTGATTAATCTCTGCCACTTTTTGTATATGCTCCTAACCCTGACTGAAGAAAGAAAGACTTGCTTTTGAATAGTGCCTTTCACAACCACAAAAAGTTATTTATAATTAAATGTTTCATTTGATGGAATAACAATGATATGTAACAAGAGCTTTGTCTCAAAGCAATATACAGTCAATGAAGTACTTTTGAAGTCCAGTCACTATTGTAATGTAGGAAAAACGGAAGCTAATTTGCAAGTAGCAAACTCTCATAAACAACAAAGTGATAATGATCAGATAATCTATTTTTGCGATATTGATCAAGGGATAAAGATTGGATAACTTCCTTGTTCTTTGTCAAAATAGTGCCATGGGATCTTTTATAGTCACCCGAGCAGACAAATGGTTTAATATCTCATCCAAAAGCGAGCACCTCCGACAGTGCAGTACGCCCTCAGTACTGCACTGGAATGTCAGCCTTGATTGTGTTCAAGTCTTGGAGTGGGAGTTGAACCCAGAACCTTGTAACACAGAGGCACGACTACTACCAACTGTGCCACAGCTGAATTTGACAGCCGTTATGTTTTTGCATTAAAATACAACACCATATAAGGAGCGACTATCTAAACTGAGTCCATGTTCATCATTTTAGATACCAGTTTGTTTCCTAACTAATGAGCTGTTTTCCCGTTCGGCTGATGAAATTGGTACAACTTGCAGGTCGGTACCTTATTAATAATTTTGCTCTTGTTCCATATCATTGTTGTTCCATCAAATGAAACATTTAATTGTAAATATCTTTTTGGTCCTGCACCATTCTGCTCTGGCTAATTCCCTGCTGCTACAGAAACCCCAATTAAAAAGATAATACTGATCTAGATGCTTTCCTTTTAAAGGTCAAACTAGCATCCATAAACCTATTACCAGTTATTCTAATCTTGCTGAAACTTAGGAGGCAGTATTCAATGCTACTTCTTAAAGTAAATTTCTTCAGGAAGTGGATGATTACTTCATATTAATTTTATCATTTCTCAGGAAGTGGGTGTCGCTGGCAATTTCAGCATTTATTGCCCAATCCCTCATTACCACTGAGAAGGAGATATTGGGTTGGCCTTCTTCTGCTACTGTCTGTGTGTTGTAGATACCCCCACAATGCTGCTTGGGATGGAGTTTCAGGATTTTGACGCAGCAACAATTAAGGAATGGTGTTATATTTGAAAGTCAGAATGATGTGTGACTTGAAGGGAAACTTGCAGGTGGTAGTGTTCCTAAGCGCTTGTTGCCCTTGTGCTTCTTGATGGTAGAGGCTGCAGATTTGGAAGGTGCTGTCAAAGAGCCTTGGTGAGTTGCTGCAGTGCATTTTGTAGATTGTACACACTGCAGCCTCTGTACGCTGGTCGTGGAGGGAGTGACTGTTTAAGGTGATGGATGGGGTGTCAATCAAGCTGACTGCTTTATCCTGGATGGTGTTGAGCTTAAGTGTTGTTGGAGCTGCACCCATCCAGGCATGTGCAGAGTATTCCATCACACTCCTGACTTGTGCCTTGTAGATGGTGGACCGGCTTTGGGAGTCAGGAGGTGGGTTACTCGCCACAGTATTTCCAGGCTCTGGCATTTTCTTATTCGGTCCTGGGATGTGAGTATTGCTGGCAAAGCCAGCATTTATTGCCCATCCCTAATTACCCTTGAGAGGTGTTGGTGAGCTGTCTTCTTGAAGCACTGCAGTCCTTGGCCTGTACATACACCTATAGTGCTTTTCGGGGGGGGAGTTCCAGTTTTTTGACCCAGTGACAGTGAAGGAATGGCGATGTAGTTCTAAGTGAGCATAGTGTGTGCCTTAGGGGGAACTTGCAGGTGTTGTGTTGTCATGCGTCTGCTGCCCTTGTTCTTCAATGTGGTAGAGTTTGGAAGGTGCTGTTGAAGGAGCCTTGGAGAGTTGCTGCATTGCATCTTGTAGATGGTACACACTGCAGCCACTGTGTGTTGGAGGGAGTGAGTGTTGAAGGTGATGTATGGGATGTCCATCAAGCGGGCTGCTTTGACCTGAATGGTGTTCAGCTTCTTGAGTGTTGTTGGAGTTGCACTCATCCAGGCAAGTGAAGAGTATTCCATCACACTCCTGACTTGTACCTTGTGGCCAGGCTTTGGGGAGTCACGAGATGAGTTACACGCCACAGAAGCCCAAACTTCTGACCTGGCTTGTAGCCACAGTATTTATATGGCTGGTCCAGTTAATTTTCTGATCAATGGTCACCCCCAGAATGTTGAAGGTGGGGGATTCAGCAATGGTAATGGCATTGAACAACAAGGAAAGATTGTTAGATCCTCTCTTGTTGGAGGTGGTCATTGTCTGGCACTTGTGTGATGTGACTGTTACTTGCCACTTACCAGTCCAAGCCTGAATGTTGTCCAGATCTTGTTGCATGCAGGCAGTGACTGCTTCAGTATCTGAGGAGTCGCAAATGGTACTGAACATCGAACAATCATCAGCGAACATCCCCACTTCTGACCTTATGATGGAGGGAAGGTCATTGATAAAGCAACTGAAAAGGGTCGGGCCTAGGGCACTAAAATAAATGCAAAATACTGCAGATGCTGGAAATCTGAAATAAACACACGATATGCTGGAAATACTCAGCAGGTCAGGCAGCATCTGTGTAGAACGAAGCAGAGTTAACGTTTCAGGTCAGTGACTTCATCAGAACTGGCAAATGTGAGAAATGTAATCGGTTTTAAGCAAGTAAAGTGGGGGTGGGGCAAGAGATAACAAAAGGCAAGGTGTTGATAGGACAGAGGTTCACAAAGAATAATTGACCAGAAGCTCATGGAGCAAAGGCAAACGGCATGTTAATGGTGTGCTGAAAGACAAAGCATTAGTGCAGAGAGGGTGTTAATTGACAGAAAAATGAACAGCCTGGCCACAAGCACAAGCATGAAAAAAAACAGTGGGTAGGCACATGGTTAAAAAATGTTTGATGAAATAAAGTAAAATAAAATAAACAAATAAAAAATAAAAAAGGAAAAAATAACTAAAAATAGAAAGGGGTGCCATCATGCTCTGAAATAATTGAACTCAATGTTCAGTCAGGCAGGCTGCAGCGTGCCTAATCGGTAAACGAGATGCTGTTCCTTGAGCTTGCATTGATGTTCACTGAACACTGCAGCAAGCCCAGGACAGAGATGTGGGCATGACAGCAGGGGGTAGGTGTTGAAATGGTCTGCAACCGGAATATGGAGGTCATGCTTTCGGACTGAGTGGAGGTGTTCCGCAAAGCGATCACCCAATCTGCATTTGGTCTCTCCAGTGTAGAGGAGACCACATTGTGAGTTGCGAATACAGTATATTAAATTGAAAGAAGTACAAGTAAATCACTGCTTCACCTGAAAGGAGTTTTTGGGGCCTTGGGTGGTGAGGAGAGAGGAGATAAAAGGGCAGGTGTTACACATCCTGTAATTGCATGGGCAGGTGCCATGGGAGGGGGACGAGGCATTGTGGATAATGCAGGAGTGGACCAGGATGTCGCGGAGGGAACGATCCCTTCGGAATGCTGACAAGGGACGAGAAGGGAAGATGCGTTTGGCAGTGGCATCACACTGGGCATGGCGGAAATGGCGGAGGATGATCCTTTGGATGCAGAGGCTGGTGGGGTGGAAAGTGAGGACAAGGGGAACCCTGTTGCTGTTTTGGGAGGGAGGGGAAGGGGTGAGGGTGGAGGTGCAGTAAATGGGCCGGACATGGTCAAGGGCCCTGTCAACCACAGTGGGGGGGAATCCTTGGTTGAGGAAAACGACATATCAGAAGTGCTGTCATGGAAGGTTGCATCATCAGAGCACATGCGTCAGAGATGGAGAAACTGGGAGAATGGAATGGAGTCCTTGCAGGAGGCAGTGTGTGAAGACGTGTAGTCGAGGCAACTGTGGGAGTCAGTGGACTTATAATGAATATTAGTAGACAGCCTATCCCCAGACATGGAGACAGAGAAGTCGAATAAGGGAAGGGAAGTGTCGGAGATAGACCATGTAAAGGTGAGGGCCTAGGACACTACCTTGAGGAATTCCTGCAGTGATGTCCTGCGACTGAGATGATAGACTTGCAACAGCCACAACCATCTTCCTCTGTTCACGAGATGAGAGTCATCAAGTTCTCTGTAATACTGGGGCATGTGGGGACATCTCACACTGTGTGATGGGGATGGGGTCTCTATCAGACTGTGTGATGGGGATGGGGTCCCTATCAGACTGTGTGATGAGGATGCGGTCTCTATCAGACTGTATGATGGGGATGCGGTTTCTATCAGACTGTGTGATGAGGATCTGGTCTCTATCAGACTGTGTGATGGGGATGCGGTTTCTATCAGACTGTGTGATGAGGATGCGGTCTCTATCAGACTGTGTGATGAGGATGCGGTTTCTATCAGACTGTGTGATGAGGATGCGGTCTCTATCAGACTGTGTGATGAGGATGGGCTCTCTATCAAACTGTGTGATGGGGATGGGCTCTCTATCAGACTGTGTGATGAGGATGCGGTTTCTATCAGACTGTGTGATGAGGATGCGGTCTCTATCCGACTGTGTGATGAGGATGCGGTCTCTATCAAACTGTGTGATGAGGATGCGGTTTCTATCAGACTGTGTGATGAGGATGCGGTCTCTATCCAACTGTGTGATGGGGATGGGCTCTCTATCAAACTGTGTGATGGGGATGGGCTCTCTATCAGACTGTGTGATGGGGATGGGATCTCTATCAAACTGTGTGATGAGGATGCGGTTTCTATCAGACTGTGTGATGAGGATGCGGTTTCTATCAGACTGTGTGATGAGGATGCGGTTTCTATCAGACTGTGTGATGGGGATGGGCTCTCTATCAAACTGTGTGATGGGGATGGGCTCTCTATCAGACAGTGTGATGAGGATGCGGTTTCTATCAGACTGTGTGATGAGGATGCGGTCTCTATCAGACTGTGTGATGAGGATGGGCTCTCTATCAAACTGTGTGATGGGGATGGGCTCTCTATCAGACAGTGTGATGAGGATGCGGTTTCTATCAGACTGTGTGATGAGGATGCGGTCTCTATCAGACTGTGTGATGAGGATGGGCTCTCTATCAAACTGTGTGATGAGGATGCGGTTTCTATCAGACTGTGTAATGAGGATGCGGTCTCTATCAAACTGTGTGATGGGGATGGGCTCTCTATCAAACTGTGTGATGGGGATGCGGTCTCTATCAAACTGTGTGATGAGGATGCGGTTTCTATCAGACTGTGTGATGAGGATGCGGTTTCTATCAGACTGTGTAATGAGGATGCGGTCTCTATCAAACTGTGTGATGGGGATGGGCTCTCTATCAAACTGTGTGATGGGGATGGGCTCTCTATCAGACTGTGTGATGGGGATGGGGGCCCGATCTGACTGTGTGATGGGGATGGGCTCTCTATCAAACTGTGTGATGAGGATGCGGTTTCTATCAGACTGTGTGATGGGGATGGGCTCTCTATCAAACTGTGTGATGGGGATGGGCTCTCTATCAGACTGTGTGATGGGGATGGGGGCCCTATCTGACTGTGTGATGGGGATGGGCTCTCTATCAGACTGTGTGATGAGGATGCGGTTTCTATCAGACTGTGTGATGAGGATGCGGTCTCTATCAGACTGTGTGATGAGGATGCGGTTTCTATCAGACTGTGTGATGAGGATGCGGTCTCTATCAAACTGTGTGATGAGGATGCGGTCTCTATCAAACTGTGTGATGAGGATGCGGTTTCTATCAGACTGTGTGATGAGGATGCGGTCTCTATCAAACTGTGTGATGAGGATGGGCTCTCTATCAAACAGTGTGATGAGGATGCGGTTTCTATCAGACTGTGTGATGAGGATGCGGTCTCTATCAAACTGTGTGATGAGGATGCGGTCTCTATCAGACTGTGTGATGAGGATGCGGTCTCTATCAAACTGTGTGATGAGGATGCGGTTTCTATCAGACTGTGTGATGGGGATGCGGTCTCTATCAAACTGTGTGATGAGGATGGGCTCTCTATCAAACTGTGTGATGAGGATGCGGTTTCTATCAGACTGTGTGATGAGGATGCGGTTTCGATCAGACTGTGTGATGAAGATGGGCTCTCTATCAAACTGTGTGATGAGGATGCGGTTTCTATCAGACTGTGTGATGAGGATGCGGTCTCTATCAAACTGTGTGATGAGGATGGGCTCTCTATCAAACTGTGTGATGAGGATGCGGTTTCTATCAGACTGTGTGATGAGGATGCGGTTTCTATCAGACTGTGTGATGAAGATGGGCTCTCTATCAAACTGTGTGATGAGGATGCGGTTTCTATCAGACTGTGTGATGAGGATGCGGTTTCTATCAGACTGTGTGATGGGGATGGGCTCTCTATCAAACTGTGTGATGGGGATGGGCTCTCTATCAGACTGTGTGATGGGGATGGGGGCCCTATCTGACTGTGTGATGGGGATGTGCTCTCTATCAGACTGTGTGATGAGGATGCGGTCTCTATCAAACTGTGTGATGAGGATGCGGTCTCTATCAAACTGTGTGATGAGGATGCGGTCTCTATCAAACTGTGTGATGAGGATGCGGTTTCTATCAGACTGTGTGATGAGGATGCGGTCTCTATCAAACTGTGTGATGAGGATGCGGTTTCTATCAGACTGTGTGATGAGGATGCGGTCTCTATCAGACTGTGTGATGAGGATGGGCTCTCTATCAGACTGTGTGATGAGGATGCGGTCTCTATCAAACTGTGTGATGAGGATGCGGTCTCTATCAGACTGTATGATGGGGATGCAGTTTCTATCAGACTGTGTGATGAGGATGCGGTCTCCATCAGACTGTGTGATGGGGATGCGGTTTCTATCAAATTGTGTGATGGGGATGGGCTCTCGATCAGACTGTGTGATGAGGATGCGGTTTCTATCAGACTGTGTGATGAGGATGCGGTCTCTATCAAACTGTGTGATGGGGATGGGCTCTCTATCAGACTGTGTGATGGGGATGGGGGCCCTATCTGACTGTGTGATGGGGATGGAGTCTCTATCAGACTGTGTGATGGGGATGGGCTCTCTATCAGACTGTGTGATGGGGATGGGGGCCCTATCTGACTGTGTGATGGGGATGGGCTCTCTATCAAACTGTGTGATGAGGATGCGGTTTCTATCAGACTGTGTGATGGGGATGGGGGCCCTATCAGACTGTGTGATGGGGATGCGGTCTCTATCAGACTGTGTGATGAGGATGCAGTCTCTATCAGTCTGTGTGATGGAGATGGGCTCTCTATCAGTCTGTGTGATGGGGATGGGCTCTCTATCAGACTGTGTGATGGTGATGGGGTCTCTAACAGACTGTGTGATGGGGATGGAGTCTCTATCAGACTGTGTGATGGGGATGGGGTCTCTATTAGACTGTGTGATGGGGATGGTCTCTCTATCAGTCTGTGTGATGGGGATGGGCTCTCTATCAGACTGTGTGATGGGGATGGAGTCTCTATCAGTCTGTGTGATGGGGATGGGGTCTCTATCAGACTGTGTGATGGGGATGGGTGCCCTATCTGACTGTGTGATGGGGATGGGGGCCCTATCTGACTGTGTGATGGGGATGGAGTCTCTATCAGACTGTGTGATGGGGATGGGCTCTCTATCAGACTGTGTGATGGGGATGGGGGCCCTATCTGACTGTGTGATGGGGATGCGGTCTCTATCAGACTGTGTGATGAGGATGCAGTCTCTATCAGTCTGTGTGATGGGGATGGGCTCTCTATCAAACTGTGTGATGAGGATGCGGTTTCTATCAGTGTGTGATGGGGATGGGCTCTCTATCAAACTGTGTGATGAGGATGCGGTTTCTATCAGTCTGTGTGATGGGGATGGGCTCTCTATCAGACTGTGTGATGGGGATGGGGTCTCTATTAGACTGTGTGATGGGGATGGTCTCTCTATCTGTCTGTGTGATGGGGTGGAGTCTCTATCAGTCTGTGTGATCGGGATTGAGTCTGTATCAGACTGTGTGATGGGGATGGGCTCTCTATCAGACTGGGTGATGGAGATGGGCTCTCTATCAGTCTGTGTGTTGAGGATGGAGTCTCTATCAGACTGTATGATGGGGATTGGTTCTCTATCAGACTGTGTGATGGGGATGGGGGCCCTATCTGACTGTGTGATGGGGATGGGGTCTCTATCAGACTGTGCGATGGGGATGGGGGCCCTATCTGAGTGTGTGATGGGGATGGGCTCTCTATCAGACTGTGTGATGGGGTTGGTCTCTGTATCTGTCTGTGTGATGGGGTGGAGTCTCTATCAGTCTGTGTGATCGGGATGGGCTCTCTATCAGTCTGTGTGATGAGGATGGAGTCTCTATCAGACTGTGTGATGGGGATGGGGTCTCTATCAGACTGTATGATGGGGATGGGCTCTCTATCAGACTGTGCGATGGGGATGGGGGCCCTATCTGAGTGTGTGATGGGGATGGGCTCTCTATCAGACTGTGTGATGGGGTTGGTCTCTCTATCTGTCTGTGTGATGGGGTGGAGTCTCTATCAGTCTGTGTGATCGGGATGGGCTCTCTATCAGTCTGTGTGATGAGGATGGAGTCTCTATCAGACTGTGTGATGGGGATGGGGGCCCTATCCGACTGTGTGATGGGGATGGGGGCCCTATCTGACTGTGTGATGGGGATGGGCTCTCTATCAGACTGTGCGATGGGGATGGTCTCCCTATCTGACTGTGTGATGGGGATGGGCTCTCTATCAGTCTGTGTGATGGGGATGCGGTCTCTATCAGACTGTGTGATGAGGATGCAGTCTCTATCAGACTGTGTGATGGGGATGGGCTCTCTATCAGACTGTGTGATGGGGATGGGCTCTCTATCAGACTGTGTGATGGGGATGGGGTCTCTATCAGACTGTGTGATGGGGATGGAATCTCTATCAGACTGTGTGATGGGGATGGGGTCTCTATCAGACTGTGTGATGGGGATGGAGTCTCTATCAGACTGTGTGATGGGGATGGGGTCTCTATTAGACTGTGTGATGGGGATGGAGTCTCTATCAGACTGTGTGATGGGGATGGGGTCTCTATTAGACTGTGTGATGGGGATGGTCTCTCTATCTGTCTGTGATGGGGTGGAGTCTCTATCAGTCTGTGTGATCGGGATGGAGTCTGTATCAGACTGTGTGATGGGGATGGGCTCTCTATCAGACTGGGTGATGGGGATGGGGGCCTTATCAGACTGTGTGATGGGGAAGAGCTCTCTATCAGTCTGTGTGATGGGGATTGGTTCTCTATCAGACTGTGTGATGGGGATGGGGGCCCTATCTGACTGTGTGATGGGGATGGGCTCTCTATCAGTCTGTGTGATGGGGATGGGCTCTCTATCAAACAGAGTGATGAGGCTGGGGTTGGGCTCTCGATCAGACTGTGTGATGGGGATGGAGTCTCTATCAGACTGTGTGATGGGGATGGAGTCTCTATCAGACTGTGTGATGGGGATGGAGTCTCTATCAGACTGTGTGATGGGGATGGAGTCTCTATCAGACTGTGTGATGGGGATGGAGTCTCTATCAGACTGTGCGATGGGGATGGGGGCCCTATCTGAGTGGTTGATGGGGATGGGCTCTCTATCAGTCTGTGTGATGGGGATTGGTTCTCTATCAGACTGTGTGATGGGGTTGGGCTCTCGATCAGACTGTGTGATGGGGATGGAGTCTCTATCAGACTGTGTGATGGGGATGGGCTCTCTATCAGTCTGTGTGATGGGGATGGGGGCCCTATCTGAGTGGTTGATGGGGATGGGCTCTCTATCAGACTGTGTGATGGGGATGGGCTCTCTATCAGACTGTGTGATGGGGATGGGCTCTCTATCAGACTGTGTGATGGGGTTGGTCTCTGTATCTGTCTGTGTGATGGGGTGGAGTCTCTATCAGTCTGTGTGATCGGGATGGGCTCTCTATCAGTCTGTGTGATGAGGATGGAGTCTCTATCAGACTGTGTGATGGGGATGGGGTCTCTATCAGACTGGATGATGGGGATGGGCATTCTATCAGTCTGTGTGATGGGGATTGGTTCTCTATCAGACTGTGTGATGGGGATGGGGTCTCTATCAGACTGTGTGATGGGGATGGGGGTCCTATCCGACTGTGTGATGGGGATGGGGGCCCTATCTGACTGTGTGATGGGGATGGGCTCTCTATCAGACTGTGCGATGGGGATGGGGGCCCTATCTGACTGTGTGATGGGAATGGGCTCTCTATCTGACTGTGTGATGGGGATGGGGTCTCTGTCAGACTGTGTGATGGGGATGGGGTCTCTATCAGTCTGTGTGATGGGGATGGGCTCTCTATCAGACTGTGTGATGGGGATGGGGTCTCTATCAGACTGTGTGATGGGGATGGGGGCCCTATCTGACTGTGTGATGGGGATGGGGTCTCTATCAGACTGTGTGATGGGGATGGGGGCCCTATCTGACTGTGTGATGGGGATGGGGTCTCTATCAGACTGTGTGATGGGGATGGGGGCCCTATCTGACTGTGTGATGGGGATGGGGTCTCTATCAGACTGTGTGATGGGGATGGGGGCCCTATCTGACTGTGTGATGGGGATGGGGTCTCTATCAGACTGTGCGATGGGGATGGGGGCCCTATCTGAGTGTGTGATGGGGATGGGCTCTCTATCAGACTGTGTGATGGGGTTGGTCTCTCTATCTGTCTGTGTGATGGGGTGGAGTCTCTATCAGTCTGTGTGATCGGGATGGGCTCTCTATCAGTCTGTGTGATGAGGATGGAGTCTCTATCAGACTGTGTGATGGGGATGGGGTCTCTATCAGACTGTATGATGGGGATGGGCTCCCTATCAGACTGTGCGATGGGGATGGGGGCCCTATCTGAGTGTGTGATGGGGATGGGCTCTCTATCAGACTGTGTGATGGGGTTGGTCTCTCTATCTGTCTGTGTGATGGGGTGGAGTCTCTATCAGTCTGTGTGATCGGGATGGGCTCTCTATCAGTCTGTGTGATGGGGTGGAGTCTCTATCAGTCTGTGTGATCGGGATGGGCTCTCTATCAGTCTGTGTGATGAGGATGGAGTCTCTATCAGACTGTGTGATGGGGATGGGGGCCCTATCTGACTGTGTGATGGGGATGGGGTCTCTATCAGACTGTATGATGGGGATGGGCTCCCTATCAGACTGTGCGATGGGGATGGGGGCCCTATCAGTCTGTGTGATCGGGATGGCCTCTCTATCAGTCTGTGTGATGGGGTGGAGTCTCTATCAGTCTGTGTGATCGGGATGGGCTCTCTATCAGTCTGTGTGATGAGGATGGAGTCTCTATCAGACTGTGTGATGGGGATGGGGGCCCTATCTGACTGTGTGATGGGGATGGGCTCTCTATCAGTCTGTGTGATGGGAATGCGGTCTCTATCAGACTGTGTGATGAGGATGGGCTCTCTATCAGACTGTGTGATGGGGATGGGGGCCCTATCTGACTGTGTGATGGGGATGGGCTCTCTATCAGTCTGTGTGATGGGGATGCGGTCTCTATCAGTCTGTGTGATGGGGATGGGCTCTCTATCAGACTGTGTGATGGGGATGGGCTCTCTATCAGACTGTGTGATGGGGATGGGGTCTCTATCAGACTGTGTGATGGGGATGGAGTCTCTATCAGACTGTGTGATGGGGATGGGGTCTCTATCAGACTGTGTGATGGGGATGGAGTCTCTATCAGACTGTGTGATGGGGATGGGGTCTCTATTAGACTGTGTGATGGGGATGGAGTCTCTTTCAGACTGTGTGATGGGGATGGGGTCTCTATTAGACTGTGTGATGGGGATGGTCTCTCTATCTGTCTGTGTGATGGGGTGGAGTCTCTATCAGTCTGTGTGATCGGGATGGAGTCTGTATCAGACTGTGTGATGGGGATGGGCTCTCTATCAGACTGGGTGATGGGGATGGGGGCCTTATCAGACTGTGTGATGGGGAAGAGCTCTCTATCAAACAGAGTGATGAAGCTGGGGATGGGCTCTCGATCAGACTGTGTGATGGGGATGGAGTCTCTATCAGACTGTGTGATGGAGATGGGCTCTCTATCAGTCTGTGTGATGAGGATGGAGTCTCTATCAGACTGTATGATGGGGATGGGCTCTCTATCAGTCTGTGTGATGGGGATTGGTTCTCTATCAGACTGTGTGATGGGGATGGGCTCTCTATCAGACTGTGTGATGGGGTTGGTCTCTCTATCTGTCTGTGTGATGGGGTGGAGTCTCTATCAGTCTGTGTGATGGGGATGGGCTCTCTATCAGACTGTGTGATGGGGTTGGTCTCTCTATCTGTCTGTGTGATGGGGTTGGTCTCTCTATCTGTCTGTGTGATGGGGTGGAGTCTCTATCAGTCTGTGTGATGGGGATGGGGTCTCTATCTGTCTGTGTGATGGGGTTGGTCTCTCTATCTGTCTGTGTGATGGGGTGGAGTCTCTATCAGACTGTGTGATGGGGATGGGGTCTCTATCAGACTGTGTGATGGGGATGGGGTCTCTATCAGACTGTGTGATGGGGATAGGGGTCCTATCCGACTGTGTGATGGGGATGGGGGCCCTATCTGACTGTGTGATGGGGATGGGCTCTCTATCAGACTGTGCGATGGGGATGGGGGCCCTATCTGACTGTGTGATGGGGATGGGCTCTCCATCAGACTGTGTGATGGGGATGGGGTCTCTGTCAGACTGTGTGATGGGGATGGGGTCTCTATCAGTCTGTGTGATGGGGATGGGCTCTATCAGACTGGGTGATGGGGATGGGGTCTCTATCAGACTGTATGATGGGAATGGAGTCTCTATCTGACTGTGTGATGGAGATGGAGTCTCTATCTGACTGTGTGATGGGGATGGAGTCTCTATCTGACTGTGTGATTGGGATGGGGGCCCTATCTGACTGTGTGATGGGGATGAGGGCGCTATTTGACTGTGTGATGCGGATGGGCTCTCAATCAGACTGTGTGATTGGGATGGGGTCTCTATCAGACTGTATGATGGGAATGGAGTCTCTATCTGACTGTGTGATGGGGATGGAGTCTCTATCTGACTGTGTGATGGGGATGGAGTCTCTATCTGAATGTGTGATTGGGATGGGGGCCCTATCTGACTGTGTGATGGGGATGGGCTCACTATCAGACTGTGTGATGGGGATGGAGTCTATCAAACTGTGTGATGGGGATGGAGTCTATCAGACTGTGTGATGGGGATGGAGTCTATCAGACTGTGTGATGGGGATGGGGTCTCTATCAGACTGTGTGATGGGGATGGGGGCCCTATCAGACTGTGTGATGGGGATGGGAGACATATCAGACTTTGTGATGGGAAAGGGGGCCCTATCTGACTGTGTGATGCGGAAGGGCTCTCTATCAGACAGAGTGATGAGGCTGGGGATGGACTCTCTGTCAGACTGTGTGATGGGGATGGAGTCTCTATCAGTCTGTGTGATGGGGATGTGTTATCTATCAGCCTGTGTGATGGGGATGGGGTCTCTATCAGTCTGTGTGATGGGGATGGGCTCTCTATCAGACTCTGTGATGGGGATGGGGGCCCTATCTGACTGTGTGATGGGGATGGGGTCCCTATCTGACTGTGATCGTGATGGGCTCTCTATCAGACTGTGTGATGAGGATGGGGTCCCTATCTGACTGTGATCGTGATGGGCTCTCTATCAGACTGTGTGATGGGGATGGGGGCCCTTTCTGACTGTGTGATGGGGATAGAACATAGAACATAGAACATTACAGCACAGTACAGGCCCTTCAGCCCTCGATGTTGCGCCGACATGTGAAACCATCTGACCTACACTATTCCATTTTCATCCATATGTCTATCCAATGACCACTTAAATGCCCTTAAAGTTGGCGAGTCTACTACTGTTGCAGGCAGGGCGTTCCACACCCCTATTATATCTGTGTAAAGAAACTACCTCTGACATCTGTCCTATATCTATCATCCCTCAACTTAAAGCTATGTCCCCTCGTGTTTGCCATCACCATCCGAGGAAAAAGGCTCTCACTATCCACCCTGTCCAACCCTCTGATTATCTTATATGTCTCTATTAAGTCACCTCTCCTCCTCCTTCTGTCTAATGAAAACAACCTCAAGTCCCTCAGCCTTTCCTCGTAAGACCTTCCCTCCCTACCAGGCAACATCCTAGTAAATCTCCTCTGCACCCTTTCCAAAGCTTCCACATCCTTCCTATAATGCGGTGACCAGAACTGCACGCAATACTCCAGGTGCGGCCGCACCAGAGTTTTGTACAGCTGCAGCATGACCTCGTGGCTCCGAAACGCGATCCCCCTACTAATAAAAGCTAACACACCATATGCCTTTTTAACAGCTCTATTAACCTGGGTGGCAACTTTCAGGGATTTATGTACCTGGACACCAAGATCTCTCTGTTCATCTACACTACCAAGAATCTTCCCATTAGCCCAGTATTCTGCAATCCTGTTACTCCTTCCGAAGTGAATCACCTCACACTTTTCCACATTAAACTCCATTTGCCATCTCTCAGCCCAGCTCTGCAGCCTATCTATGTCCCTCTGTAACCTACAACATCCTTCGGCACTATCCACAACTCCACCGACCTTCGTGTCATCCGCAAATTTACTAACCCACCCTTCTACACCCTCATCCAGGTCATTTATAAAAATGACAAACAGCAGTGGCCCCAAAACAGATCCTTGCGGTACACCACTAGAAACGATACTCCAGGATGAACATTTACCATCAACCACCACCCTCTGTCTTCTTTCAGCTAGCCAATTTCTGATCCAAAGCACTAATTCACCTTCAATCCCATACTTCTGTATTTTCTGCAACAGCCTACCGTGGGGAACCTTATCAAACGCCTTACTGAAATCCATATAGACCACATCCACGGCTTTACCCTCATCCACCTGTTTGGTCACCTTGTCAAAAAACTCAATAATGTGTGATGGGGTTTGGGGCCCTATCTCACTGTGATTGTGATGTGCTCTCTATCAGACTGTGTGATGGCGATGGGGGCCCTGTCTGACTGTGTGATGGGGATGGGCTCTCTATCAGACTGTATGATGGGGATGGGGTCTCTATCAGACTGTGTGATGGGGATGGAGTTTCTATCTGACTGTGTGATGGGGATGGGGGCCCTATCTGACTGTGTGATGGGGATGGGCTCTCTATCAGACTGTTTGATGGGGATGGGGGCCCTATCAGACTGTGTGATGGGGATGGGGGCCCTATATGACTGTGTGATGGCGATGGGGGCCCTATCTGACTGTGTGATGGGGATGGGCTCTCTATCAGACTGTTTGATGGGGATGGGGGCCCTATCTGACTGTGTGATGGGGATGGGCTCTCTATCAGACTGTATGATGGGGATGGGGTCTCTATCAGACTGTGTGATGGGGATGGAGTTTATATCTGACTGTGTGATGGGGATGGGGGCCCTATCTGACTGTGTAATGGGGATGGGGACCCTATCTGACCGTGTGATGGTGATGGGCTCTCTATCAGACTGTGTGATGGGGATTGGGGCCCTATCTCACTGTGATCGTGATGGGCTCTCTATCAGACTGTGTGATGAGGATGGGAGCCCGATCAGACTGTGTGATGGGGATGGGGGCCCTCTCTGACTGTGTGATGGGGATGGGGTCTCTATCAGACTGTGTGATGGGGATGGGGTCTCTATTCGACTGTGTGATGGGGATGGGCTCTCTATCAGTCTGTGTGATGGGGATGTGCTCTCTATCAGACTGTGTGATGGGGATGGGGGCCCTATCTGACTGTGTGATGGGGATGGGCTCTATCAGACTGTGTGATGGGGATGGGGTCTCTATCAGACTGTGTGATGAGGATGGGGATGGGGTCTCTCTCAGTCTGTGTGATGGGGATGGGCTCTCTATCAGACTGTTTGATGGGGATGGGGGCCCTATCAGACTGTGTGATGGGGATGGGGGCCCTATCTGACTGTGTGATGGGGATGGGGGCCCTATCTGACTGTGTGATGTGGATGGGCTCTCTATCAGACTGTGTGATGGGGATGGGCTCTCTATCAGTCTGTGTGATGGGGATGGGGGCCCTATCAGACTGTGATCGTGATGGGCTCTCTATCAGACTGTGTGACGGGGATGGGGGCCCTATCAGACTGTGATCGTGATGGGCTCTCTATCAGACTGTGTGACGGGGATGGGGGCCCTATCTGACTGTGTGATGGTGATGGGGACCCTCTCTGACTGTGTGATGGGGATGGGCTCTCTATCAGACTGTGTGATGAGGATGGGGTCTCTATTAGACTGTGTGATGGGGATGGGGGCCCTATCTGACTGTGTGATGGGGATGGCGGCCCCATCTGAATGTGTGATGGGGATGGGCTCTCTTTCAGACTGTGTGATGGGGATGGGGGCCCTATCTGACTGTGTGATGGGGATGGGGTCTCTATCAGACTGTGTGATGGGGATGGGGTCTCTATTCGACTGTGTGATGGGGATGGGCTCTCTATCAGTCTGTGTGATGGGGATGTGCTCTCTATCTGACTGTGTGATGGGGATGGGGGCCCTATCTGACTGTGTGATGTGGATGGGCTCTCTATCAGACTGTGTGACGGGGATGGGGGCCCTATCTGACTGTGTGATGGTGATGGGGACCCTCTCTGACTGTGTGATGGGGATGGGCTCTCTATCAGACTGTGTGATGAGGATGGGGTCTCTATTAGACTGTGTGATGGGGATGGGGGCCCTATCTGACTGTGTGATGGGGATGGCGGCCCCA
Source organism: Heterodontus francisci (assembly GCF_036365525.1). Classification (NCBI taxonomy): domain Eukaryota; kingdom Metazoa; phylum Chordata; class Chondrichthyes; order Heterodontiformes; family Heterodontidae; genus Heterodontus; species Heterodontus francisci. The sequence continues at coordinate 34,475,058 of NC_090405.1, read as the reverse complement.
TCTGAATGTGTGATGGGGATGGGCTCTCTTTCAGACTGTGTGATGGGGATGGGGGCCCTATCTGACTGTGTGATGGGGATGGCGGCCCCATCTGAATGTGTGATGGGGATGGGCTCTCTTTCAGACTGTGTGATGGGGATGGGGGCCCTATCAGACTGTGTGATGTGGTTTGGGTCTCTATCAGTCTGTGTGATGGGGATGGGCTCTCTATCAGACTGTGTGATGTGGATGGGGTCCCTATCTGAATGTGAGATGGGGATGGGGTTGGGGTCTCCATCAGTCTGTGTGATGGGGATGGGGGCCCTATCTGACTGTGTGATGGGGATGGGGAAGGGGTCTCTATCAGTCTGTGTGATGGGGATGGGGGCCCTATCTGACTGTGTGATGTGGATGGTGGCCCTATCTGACTGTGTAATGGGGATGGCGCCCTCTCTGACTGTGTGATGGGGATGGGCTCTCCATCAGACTGTGTGATGGGGATGGGGTTTCTATTCGACTGTGTGATGGGGATGGGCTCTCTATCAGACTGTGTGATGGGGATGGGGGCCCTATCTGACTGTGTGATGGGGATGGGGTCTCTATCAGACTGTGTGATGGGGATGGAGTCTCTATCTGACTGTGTGATGGGGATGGGGGCCCTATCTGACTGTGTGATGGGGATGGGGTCTCTATCAGACTGTGTGATGGGGATGGAGTCTCTATCTGACTGTGTGATGGGGATGGGGGCCCTATCTGACTGTGTGATGAGGATGGGGATGGGGTCTCTCTCAGTCTGTGTGATGGGGATGGGCTCTCTATCAGTCTGTGTGATGGGGATGGGCTCTCTATCAGACTGTGTGATGGGGAAGGGGCTCTATCAGACTGTGTGATGGGGAGGGGTCTCTGTCAGATTGTGTGATGGTGATGGGGGCCCTATCTGACTGTGTGATGGGGATGGGGTGGGGGAGGATGACAGTCTTGGTCTGGACTCTGTGATGGTGGGGAGTGGTGTCACTATCCACTATCATTCCCCATGTGAAGTTGCACTTTGACTGTTTCATGATCTTTCCTGTGTGGAATGTTTTTATCTCCATCTGATTCTGTCCTTTCCCTGCAGGATCCACTTATCTCTTCTCCCGAGGATCAGAAGATGTCACCACTCTGCAATGCAACATGTCCACTGGTGCTGGGAATGTAGTAACCTTGTGTAGCACCAGTAATCTTGGAGTCGAAATGGACAAAATAACATGTGAAATTAAAAAGAGCATAAAATCTTGTGAAACAATCAATCCTCGTAAGAATAAATGGCAAAAACAGCCGATGTGTAAAAGATGCAAAATAAATGAAGATGAAATGGAGTCTCAGTCACTGGCTTTCAATGTGAAGCCAGTTAACTCGGTGGTATTTACCTGCACAGTCCAGAATTCCAAAGGAAGACAATTATCCAACTGTCCGTCCTGGTTTGCACTGTCTGGAGATGGATGTGAAAACCATGACTTGTTCATCCTGATAAACTGGAGTGGTATGTGTACTGGGGCAATATTGGGGGAGGTATCAGGGAGATATTGGGCGAAGTATCGAGGGTGGTATCGGGAGGTATCGGGGACGTTTTTGGAGAGTTATGAAAGGAGGTATCGAGTTATCGGGTGAGGGATTACGGAGGAAATTGTGGAGATTTAAGGAGAGATATCAGGGTCAGGTTTGGGCAGATCGTTATCATTGGGTAAATTTTAGAGTCTTTATTAAGATGAAATTGCAACGTATGTAAATAAGTCGATAATAATGAGAAGCAGAGGGCACGAATTTCAAAGGGGGTGATTGGGTCTGACAAACCGTTGAGGAGTTAACAGACATGGTAGGTAGAGAAATGCAGTGGATATAGTTAACATGGATTTTATGAAATTCTTTGGCATAATGTCACATTGGAGATTATTGTAGTAAGAAATATTCTTTTCAATGTTATTTACAGATTCTGATGAAATATTTTCTGCTGATAAAAACTCCTTGTCGCTGACAGTGTCAGAGGGAGAGAATGTGACTTTACCCTGCCAGTTTGAGACGAGGAAAGATCAAAATTTACCCTTCACTCTGTTTTGGATCACATCTGGAAATGTTAACAAGTGTCTGCACTCTGTTCACATTGAGGAATATAGGCTACATTCTGACACACGCTGCTGTGTGGATAAAAAGTCATCACAAAGAATCTCTCCCCAAAGCTCGCACAATCCTACTGATAAACACCAGTCTCACAACCTGACTATTCACTCAGCGGAGGTGATGGACACTGGGAGGTATCTCTGTGCTGTACATGTTTGGGTGTCAGGGAAACCTGTCTGGAAGATTTCAACAAACATCTCCCTCACTGTGACAGAACCGAGTGCAGAATCTTCAGACATTCCAACCTCAACATCTGGAATATCCTCAGTGACCAGCAGTGTAAATAGTAAAAGTAAGTGTGACAATGTGGAATATAATATGAATCATTTAATATAAATAATTCAAGCTGAGAAATTCAGGATCATTTGTACAGTTTTGTAAGTCGGTTCATTTTTAAAAATTCATTCATGGGATCTGGGCGTCACTGGCTATGCCAGCATTTATTGCCCATCCCTAATTCTCCTTGAGAAGGTGGTGGTGAGCTGCCTTCTTGAATCGCTGCAGTCCATGTGAGGTAGGGAGGCGTTCCAGGATTTTGACCTAGCGACAGTGAAGGAACGGTGATATCGTTCCAAGTCAGGATGGTGTATGACTTGGACGGGAACTTGCAGCTGGTTATGTTCCCATGCATCTGCTGCTGTTGTCTTTCGAGGTGGTAGAGGTCGCAGGTTTGGAAGGTGCTGTTGAAGCAGCCTTGGTGCGTTGCTGCAGTGCATCTTGTGGATGGTACACACTGCTGCCACTGTGCGTCGGTGGTGGAGGGAGTGAATGTTTGTGGATGGGATGCCAATCAAGCGGGCTGCTTTGTCCTGGATGGTGTCGAGCTTCTTGAGTGTTGTTGGAGCTGCACCCATCCAGGCAAGTGGAGAGTATTCCATCACACTCCTGACTTGTGCCTTGTAGATGGTGGACAGGCTTTGGGGAGTCAGGAGGTAAGTTACTTGCCGCAGAATTCCTAGCCTCTGACCTGCTCTTGTAGCCGCGGTATTTATATGGCTACTCCAGTTCAGTTTCTGGTCAATGGTAGCCCCTAGGATGTTGATAGTGGGGGATTCAGCGATGGTAATGCCATTGAATGTCAAGGCGAGATGGTTAGATTCTCTCTTGTTGGAGATCGTCATTGCCTGGCACTTGTGTGGTGCAAATGTTACTTACCACTTATCAGCCCAAGCCTGGATATTGTCCAGGTCTTGCTGCATTTCTAGACGGACTGCTTCAGTACTTGAGGAGTCGCGAATGGTGCTGAACATTGTGCAATCATCAGCGAACATCCTCACTTCTGACCTTATGATAGAAGGAAGGTCATTGATGAAGCAGCTGAAGATGGTTGGGCCTAGGACACTACCCTGAGGAACTCCTGCAGTGATGTCCTCGAGCTCAGATGTTTGACCTCCAACAACCACAACCATCTTCCTTTGCGCTAGGTATGACTGCAACCAGCAAAGAGTTTTCCCCTGATTTCTATTGACTCCAGTTTTGCTCGGGCTTCTTGATGCCGTACTCAGTCAAATGCTGCCTTGATATCAAGGGCAGTCACTCTCACCTCACCTCTTCAGTTCAGCTCTTTTGTCCATGTTTGAACCAAGGCTGTAATCAGATCAGGAGCTGAGTGGCCCTGGCGGAACCCAAACAGAGTATCACTGAGCAGGTTATTGCTAAGCAAGTGCTGCTTGATGGCACTGTTGATGACTCCTTCCATCAGTTTCCTGATGTTTGAGAGTAGACTGATGGGGCAGTAATTGGCCGGGTTGGACTTGTCCTGCTTTTTGTGTACAGGACATACCTGGGCAATTTTCCACATTGCAGGGTAGATGCCAGTGTTGTAGCTAAACTGGAACAGCTTGGCTAGGGGTGCGGCAAGTTCTGGAGCACAGGTCTTCCTTCACCATTGTACTATCTCAGATTCTAACCAGAAAGTTCTGTTCCTCAGCCTGGTAACCAGTGTAATCAGCTGTTTGTATAATATAGAATTGCACAGACTGAATTTGTTGCTTCTCTTCTGCAGGTCCAAACACTGGATTACCTGTGCAAGTAGCCATAGTGCGCATTTGTGCTCATTTTCATTTATTTATTTTTATTTATTTAGAGATACAGCACTGAAACAGGCCCTTCGGCCCACCGAGTCTGTGCCGACCGAGAACCACCCATTTATACTAACCCTACAGTAATCCCATATTCCCTACCACCTACCTACACCAGGGGCAATTTACAATGGCCAATTTACCTGCAAGTCTTTGGCTGTGGGAGGAAACCGGAGCTCCCGGCGAAAACCCTTGCGATCACAGGGAGAACTTGCAAACTCCGCACAGGCAGTACCCAGCACTGAACCCGGGTTGCTGGAGCTGTGAGGCTGCTGTGCTAACCACTGCGCCACTGTGCCGCCCATTGTTCGGGTAATTTGCGTAATCAGAAGAAAACAACGATCGTTCATTGCACCATGTGGTGCCTTGTGAAACCAACCTTTGAGGCGCTAAAAAGTCCTGCATGGAGGAGGAACAATTATTGACGTAATTGGTTTCAGTTCGATTTGCATTGTTTCTGATGCCATCCTGCAGGCTGGGTCCTGAAAGATAGTGTACGACTGCACCTTGTACTGTTCCTTCATTCGTGTACCCTTCAGGACACCTCTTCAGGTGGGCTGCAGAGACAATTTTAAAAGATTGCTTGCCATTGGGCTGATTAGCAAATATTTTGACAGTTCTTTCAATAATGACAGAATGTATTTGAACAGGTTTCTTCCACTTTGGTCACAAACCAGGTTTCTGTTCAAACATTCTGTCCTGAACCCACTCTCCGGTTACAGGTTGCCAAGCTTTTTTAGTTACCTGCTTTTGTCTATTCTTCTCTTTGATCCGCTGATCAATTTCATGAATTTGGTTGGTTATTTCTTGTTTCAAATCTAATTGTTACTGTCAGGTCAAGGAGTCAGAAAGCATAGAGGCAATAAAAGAATCGTGAGTAAGTGGTATATGCATTTCAACACCATACATTAAATAAAACGGTGTTCTGGGGAATACTGTCCCTGATGCACACATGGGTACATTATTTCGTGATAACTGTACCTCCGGAATGATGGTGACCCACTTATTCCCTCTGATTCTCAACAGTTTGGTCAATAGCTTTTTTACTTCCTGGTTTCAGCAGTTCCGCTGACTGCGGATGACGTGATGTGCCGTGCTTGAACCCAATCCCCCTTTGCACGCAATAGTCTTTGAAAACCTTGGAAACAAAGGCTCTCTCTGCCTTGATCTGAGTGTAGGATTTTGGATGCACCAGCTACAGTAATAATGTCAGTAATAGCATTGACAAGTGCGGTTTCCCAAACAGATTTTGTGGGGACCAGCCAGCAGAAAGAAGTGCAGGCATCAACACAAATGAGAATATGTTTATACCCCATTGATGGGGGTAGTGGTCAATGAAATCAACAAAAAATCTCTCCATTGATTTATTAGGCTTCACAGGAGCCAGTGGTGGCAGTTTAATAAGTGATGATTTGTTGATCAAATTACATGGCTCACAATTTGCCACATATGTTTTACAGGCTTTAAGCATACCTGGCTACCAATATAAAGGAGGCAATTTACAGAATGTTGTTCGGGCACCACTGTGTGCCTGACCTATATCCTTGTGAGCTTCTATTACAAGCTGTTCTCGTTTGTGACTTGGGGTACCTCCGGGACACCCTTGGGCAACTTAACCGGTACAATACCAGTCAGAGTCTCCGAATAGAAGTACTTTGATGGATATTCTTTTGGATTCTCTTCCATCGGGTCTAATAGCTGAATCAGTTCCTCATCCTGATTTGCTGCCCATTCTGCCCTAGTGACTACATTAACTATGGCAGGCCCCTCTCGAGGGGATGTCATGTTTTGCCTGTCCATCTGCAAGACTGTTGCCCTTTGAATGTACTGAACCAGTGGTATGTCCGGGCACACGAATTACCTGACAATTACGTTTCTCCTTTCACAAATGGAGAATATCTTCTCACTATGATTTGTGTTTGATGGGTTTAGCTTTATGGTTGGTAAAGCCTGTTTGCTCCCAGAACACAAAGTTGTAAACTTGTTTACAATAGCCTTCTTCTTCTTCTTTGGCCTCCTTGTCTCGGGAGACAATGGGTAAGCGCCTGGAGGTGGTCAGTGGTTTGTGGAGCAGCGCCTGGATTGGCTATAAAGGCCAATACTAGAGTGACAGACTCTTCCACAGGTGCTGCAGAAAAAATTGGTTGTCGGGGCTGTTACACAGTTGGCTCTCCCCTTGCGCTTCTGTCTTTTTTCCTGCCAACTGCTAGGTCTCTTCGACTCGCCACACTTTAGCCCCGCCTTTATGGCTGCCTGCCAGCTCTGGCGTTCGCTGGCAACTGACTCCCACGACTTGTGATCAATGTTACAGGACTTCATGTCGCGTTTGCAGATGTCTTTAAAGCGGAGACATGGACGGCCGGTAGGTCTGATACCAGTGGCGAGCTCGCTGTACAATGTGTCCTTGGAGATCCTGCCATCTTCCATTCGGCTCACATGGCCAATAGTCACTATCTGTGCAAATTAATGCAGGCTTAATAGAGTCTGCCTTTTTTAAAGCATACCGTAATGCTGCAGCTTCAGCATACTGTGCTGTCAATTGGCCTAGGGGTATGGATAGTAATTCTTCTGGATAGAAAGAATAAGAATCCCTTCAACAAAAGCCATTCTGTCTGAATGGAACCTGAACTCGGAGTTAAAATGCATCAGGACCTAATCTCAACTAGGATTTAAAGTGAACTTTAACGGAAATTTCCGAACCTCAAAAGTAGTATGAGGAAGTTCTGATTTAAGATCCACAAACCGTGATCAAGAGTTTGCCATCTCTACATTCTTAAATCTGGGTCTTGATGCCACTGACAATAAACATTCCTTCTGTACTTACAAATCTAAAATAAACATTAAAGACTAACATATAAGACCACGTTTTTGGGCGCCAACTGAAGTGATTTATGACTTTAACCCCTTATAGGCACTAAACCAAATCAGGCGTACATCCTTATGAACCTCCCTTAATTAAGTTCAAACCAGATAAATTTTTATAGACACTTATTTGGGTCCAAAGAATTGAACTAGTTTTCCCTCAAAGAAAGAAAACTAACAGAGAATATTACCATCTTTCGGATAGCCTATTTTTAATAATTATGGCTGTCATAAAAATTCCAGATATTATAAGGGTTTGGGAAACTCTCTTCAATACGTATCTCTCCATTTAAAGAGACACAGAGAGGGGGTTCTTGTAGTTGTATACAGATTATGACATGAGACCATTTATTAACTTTTATATATTTATTAAATAATTTAACATGCAACACACTTTTAAGTGGATATGTATATCACAATATCAAATATTACCAAGAGATGTAACACATAACCTTATTTCTAACATAGAATGCAAAAGTTTAACCTTGCTAATGTTACAGCAAAATATCTTAGAATATCCATCAAAATTTAAAGTAAACTTTTACCTTAAATTCCCCAAGTAAACCATAGGGTGAGAAGTATTGTTTGAGGAATTCAGCACTTTGCTTTAGACACCCTCATGTTTGTACTGTTTCCAAGGTGTCATCTAACCTTTTAGTATATAGGTGTTACCTTTCTGCATGCTTTTCCTGTTTTTAAAATCCATGTATGGGCATATCATTAACTAATATCTCCACTTAATGTTTTGCAGGAATTCCTCTGCTCTTGAAGTTGTGAGCATTTATCTGGTCAAAATATTTATAATTGGCTTTACCTAACATGTCTTTGTAAGCACTTTTCTAATTTATTACTTTATTATCTACAATTGTGTTTTATGGTAAGTTGAACTTTCTTTGTGGCTCAGTCTGCCTACATTTACCAACACCATCAATTAATTAAATTTATGGCTACCTTTTACTGATGTCACACAGGATATTTCAATGTATGTTTATCCTCCAATTCCCTGGCAACAGAAACACTGAAATGAATTTCCCAACTCAAAAGTTGTTTCTGGCTCACATTCTATTGTAACAGGAACCTTGAAAGACCTTGAAATTTTTAACTCTACCCTCTCAAAGGGGAATGTCAGTGAGTCTTGAAAACTGACCATTTATTCAATTTTTAATTCTAAAAGGTATAATATCTATATCAGAGATTAACTATATCTAAATTCTACCTAATTAAGCCTATTATACCTATATTCCATCACAAGTGTACTGGGGCAATATTGGGGGAGGTATTGCGAGGTGGGGATGCAGTATTGGGGAGGTATCATTGAGGCATCAGGGAGAATAAAATTCCCGAGTTTCTAGATAAAAAGAAAAGGGGTTGAAATCTTTCCTTTCTTGTCTCTGTGCTTTAGCATCTGCCCTTGTCTTTCATTGTGGGTTTGATCATTTGTTACTTGTCCTGTCGTTTTGCTCTTTGGTTTCAGTCTCTGAGTGTTTGCTGATCTTATACAATCTGCCTCAGCTTAGAAATGTATAACCTAACTGTGGGCAATCAGAAAAAGATTAAAAACTAAAGAGGATTTGCCCCTCCGCCTCATATGTTGAATCCACTCCTGATAACGCAGCTAGTTACAGACAGACTCACACTTAATTAAACAATTAGTAACAAATATTCTTTTCAATGTTGTTTATAGATTCTGATGAAATATTTTCTACTGATAAAAACTCCTTGTTGCTGACAGTGTCAGAGGGAGAGAGTGTGACTTTACCCTGCCAGTTTGAGAATAGAAAAGATCGGCCCTTCACTCTGTTTTGGATCACATCTGGAAATGTTAACAAGTGTCTGCACGCTGTTCACACTGAGGAATATAGGCTACATTCTGACAGACGCTGCTGTGTGGATAAAAAGTCATCACAAAGAATCTCTCCCCAAAGCTCACACAATCCTGCTAATAAACACCAGTCTCACACCCTTACTATTCACTTAGCAGAGTAGATGGACACTGGGAGGTATCTCTGTGCTATACTTGATCAGGGATCAGGGAAACCTGTCTGGAAGAGTTCAGTAAACATCTCCCTCAACGTGACAGAACCGAGTGCAGAATCTTCAGACACCCACACCTCAACATCTGGAACATTCTCAGCGACCAGCAGTGTAACTCATACAAATACTGAAAGTAGGTGAAACAATCTGGAATATGATATGAATCATTTAATATAAATAATTCAAGCTGAGAGATTGTGGATCAGTTGTACAGTTTGTACCAATTGTAAATTGGTTCAGTTTCCTTCCTTCCAGAAAGTTATGGTCCTCAGTCCAGGTAGCCAGTGTTCTGAGCCACACGTATAATATAGGATTACACAGACTGAATTTAATGTTGCTTCCCCTCTGCAGGTCCTTACACCAGTTGCAGTAACACGCGCATGTCTATCCTGGTTCTGTACCTGGTTGCGCTAATTTGCCTTGATGGGGTTATTTGCATAATCAGAAGGGTAAGACAGTCTGCCAAAGGTAAGCAAGAGCTTTAAAATGATCTAAATCTAGAAGATTGTATTTTAGTATGAACTAATTATGATGATTTTTGAAGTCATAATTCTAACACATCACATATTTCATGATCATAGAGACACAGGAACAGGAGGAGGCCATTTGCCTGTTCTGCCATTCACTTTGACCATGGCTGATCTGTATCTTAACTCCATTTACCTGCCTTGGTTCCCTATCCCTTAATATCCTTACCTAGTTAAAAAAAATCTATCAATCTCAATTATGAAATGTTCAATTGACCTCCAAACACAACAGCTTTTTGGGGGAAAGAGTTCCAGATTTCCACTACCTTTAGTGTGAAGAAGTTCTTCCTGAAATCCCCGCTGAACAGCCTAGTTCTAACTTCAAGATTACACCCCACCACAGGAAATCATTTTTTCTACCTACCCGATCAAATCTTTAATATCATTCTAAACACTTTAGCATCCTGATGAATCTGCATTACACCCAATCCAAGGCCAATCTATCTTTAGTGAGATGGAGTACATATTCGCTAACCTTTAGTGATTTCTGTACATGAACTCCTAATTCTCTCTGATCCTCTGGAGTTCCTAACTTCTCACCATTCAGAAAATACTCTGATCACTTTCTTAGGTGAAAACTGGATGCCCTCACACTTCTCCATATTGAACTCCATCTACCAGTTTGTCAACACACTTAATTTATCAATGTCCTTTTGTAACTGCTGTCTACACTGCTTAATATGCCATTAAGTGTTATCAGCAAGTTTGGATACATGGCTCTCCATTGCCTCATTGACGCCATTTATAAATACAGTGAAAGCCTGAGGCTCCTGTACAGATCTCTGGGAGACACTAGTAGTCACATCTTGCCAATTTGAGTATATAGCCATTGTCCCTACTCTCTGTCTCCTACCTCCTAACCAATTCCTTACCTATGTCAATAGTTTGCCTCCAATTCCAACCTCTTGTGTGGAACGTTTTTGAATGCCTTCTGGAAATTCATACAATATCCATATGCACAACCTTATCTGCCGCATTAGTGACTGCCTCATAAAATTCAAGTAGGTTTAGTTAGACTGGATTTACCTTTTACAAACATATGCTGGCTCTCTCTGATCAATTCCTATTTGTCCAAATGCTCAGTCACTCTGTCCCAAATGACAGATCCTAGAAACCACCACCATGGACATTGGACTAACACATCTATCATTTCCTGGTTTCTCTCCGAAATAACGGCAGTATTCCAATCCAAGGGAACAATTCCTGGATCAAGAAAGTTTTGGAAGATCATGACTTAAAAATATCAAATCCCACTTGTAGTTGTTTAATATTGTTTGAATCTTACATTAATAATGTTTCACACGTTTAATTGTCTTTACCCTTAGTGATGGAGACAAAAGTGAAATCCAGAGAGTGAAATGTCAGTAGTTTCAAACTTCTAAGGGAATCTTCTAAGGGTCCTGGACCTTTATCTCATGAAACAGGATAGTCCGGAAGTGAAACCCATTAAATGTGATTTCTTTTAATATCTAGGCAGAGACCACACGGACCATGAACCCCCTTCACAATCAAATGTGTTTTCACTGATTGTAAGATGAAACCTGCTTGAAATGCAGGACTGTGTACAGAGAAACCTTCTCCAACTGTTTCGCAAATGATATAAAACTGCTGGCGGCAGGTCCTTGGCTTTCGCAGATTGTTCTGAAGTTATGTGACAATCGACACAAAACACAGAGGCAGACTCATTGTGAGTTTCCACACTCACCGACACAGGACGTGGGGCGATGGGATCCCGTAGTTGAAGAATGTAACAGCTACATAGTCGGGGCTGAAATTGGTCTTCACCAGTTGCGACTTTGATGGAAATGAAACTGTGGCACGGTGTGAAACTGGCTGTGGATTCGCTGTGAGTTTCACGCTACTGACAAACACCAATTTCACTGAATAACCCGCCACCCCCCAACCCAGTCCCCACTACCCCAGATTCTGTTTAGATAGAACAACGCATTGCTGCTGTGTGATACACAAAATGTAACTCATGTGATTGAAAGTTATTCAATAAACATTGTTTAAAATTATAACTAAATGACGAGCTGAGTTATCAGTGGAGCAGGAATTTCATGACTAACTAATTGAATGAATGAAACCAGAAAATGTTGGAAATACTCAGCAAGTCAGGCAGCAGCTGTGGAGAGAGATACAGAGTTAATATTTCAGGTCAATGACCATTCATCAGAACTGGGAGGAACAGTTTTTAAGCAAAGTCAGGGGAAAACGGGGAAGGGGGAAAGAACAAAAGGAAAGGTCTGTGATAGGGTGGAAAGTAGGAGAGATTGAATGACAAAAGGAATGATAGTGCAAGGCAAAAAGAGAATGTTAATAGGACAAGTAAAGAAATAAAAGATGTGTCGAGAGGAGGTGTGAATGTGAAAAGCAGAATTATCGGCTATCCATAAACAAAAAGATACAAAAAGAAAACAATTGGGGCAGAGGTTATGATCTGAAATCGTTGAGTCCAGAAGTCTGTAAAGTGCGTCGTCGAGAGATGAGGTGCTGTTTCTCGAGCTTACTTTGAGCTTCATTGGAACAGTGTAAGAGGCAGTGGACAAAAAAGCCAGAGTAGGAGTGGGGCCGAGAATTACATCGATAGGTGACCATAGCTCAGTATCACGCTTGCAGATTTAACAGAAAGCAATTACCCAATCTACATTTGGTCCCCCAATGTAGAGGAGACCTCATCATGTGTAGCGAATACAGTACCATAGAACCACAGAAAAGTTACGGCACAGAAGGAGGCCATTCAACCTATCGTGTCTGTGCCAGCTGAAAAAACTAGCCGCCCAATCTAATCCCACCTTCCAGCATCTGGCTTGTAGCCTTGCAGGTTACAGCACTTCAGGGGCATGTTCAGGTACCTTTTAAAGGAGTTGAGGGTTTCTGCCACCACCACCGATACAAGCAGCGAATTCCAGACACCCATCACCCTCTGGGTGAAAAAGTTTTTCCTCATGTCCCTCTAATCCTTCTACCAATCACCTTAAATCTGTGCCCCCCTGGTAATTGACCTCTCCGCTAGGGGAAACAGGGTCCTTCCTGTCCTCTCTATCTAGGCCCCTCATAATTTTGTACACCTCAATTAAATCACCCCTCAGCCTCCTCTGTTCCAAAGAAAACAACCCTAGCCTATCCAATCTTTCCTCATAGCTGCAACTTTCAAGTCCTACCAACATTCTTGTAAATCTCCTCTGTACTCTCTCCAGAGCAATTATGTCCTTTCTGTAATGTGGTGACCAGAACTGTACACAATACTCCAGCTGTGGCCTAACCAGGGTTTTATACAGTTCCAGCATCACATCCCTGCTTTTGTATTCTATACCTCGGCCAATAAAGGAAAGCATTCCATATGCCTTCTTCACCACTCTATCTACCCATCCTGCCACCTTCAGGTACCTGTGGACATGCACTCCAAGGTGTCTCACTTCTACCCCTCACAATATCCTCCCGTTTATTGTGTATTCTCTTGCTTTGTTTGTCCTCCCCAAATGCATTACCTCACACTTTTCTGGATTGAATTCCATTTGCCACTTTTCCGCCCACTGAACCAAACCATTGATATCATTCTGGAGTCTTCAGCTATCCTCTTCACTATCAGACACACAGCCAATTTTTGTGTCCAGCAAATTTCCCAATCATGCCTCCCACATTTAAGTCCCAATCATTCATATATACCACAAACAGCAAGGGATCCAACACTGAGCCCTGTGGAACACCACTGGAAACAGCTTTCCATTCACAAAAACATCCGTCGACCACAACCCTTTGTTTCCTGTCACTGAGCCAATTTTGGATCCAATTTGCCACATTCTCCTGTATTCCATGGGCTTTCATTTTTCTGAGCAGTCTGCCATGTCAGTATACTGAATTGAAGGAAGCACAAGTTAATCGCTGTTTCACCTGGATGGAATGTTTGGGGCCTTCGATGGTAAGAAAGGAAGAGATAAAAGGGAAAGTGCTTGCAACTCATGTGCTTGCGTGGGAAGGTGCTGTGGGCAGAGGACAGGGTGTTGGGGGTGGAGGAGTGGAGCAGGGTGTCGCAGAGGGAATGATCCCTTCTGAATGCTGAAGGGGGAAGATATCCATGGCCTCCAACCTCATAATTCCCCCAATCTGGAACAGCCCGCCTCTACCTCCTTCCCAAGAACTACAAACACAACTGTCTTGGTAGACCCATTGGGCTGGATTTTATGCCTGCCCTCCCCCCCACCGAGGTGGAGTCAGAGGCATGAGGGCCCATAGAATTGCGACGGATGGTGCGGGGGTTCAGAGCCTGTCGCCGCCCCATCGCCAAGCAATATTCCTGGGGGCGGGATAGACTGACTACAGCCTTCCCACCCAGAGGCCAACTGAGGCCCTAAGTGGCCTATTAACAGTCAATTAAGGGCCTCTTCCTGCCATCGCTGGATCTTACCAGCCACGGGGGGGCGGGGGGGGGGTGCCTCCGCCACGTAGGGAGGACACCTTGTAAAATGAGGTGCCCTCCCTGCAGGCTTTGTGGGGAGCGTCCCTCATTCATGGACCATGGAGGACCCTCACAGGGAGCCACTATACCCCCCGTGATCTTCCCTTCCCCTGGACTGCATGATCACCCCACCCCCCACTCGCCCCTCGCCAGGGCCTTCCGACTGGCTCTGGCAACCCCGCCTCACTTACCTGAGGTCCGGTGTTCCAGCGCTGGGCCTGTGTCTCAGGCCTCTGAAGTAACAGCTGTGGCCACCTTTTTCTCCTCTTGTTTAGTCTCTTTGCACTTTTCCGATGTCTTCCTGCACTTCAGCAATTTCTAGTTTCCTGGCTCTCACCATCTCCTCTTTGCCATGAAAGTCCAATCTCTCTACACTTCCATCCCCCACCAGGACAGTCTAAGGACTCTCCATTTCTTACTTGAATGGAAGTCCAACCAGTCTCCAGCATCACTCTCCTCTGCCTGGCTGAACTTGTTCACTCATTGAGCAACTTCTCCTTTAAATCAACTCACTTTATCCAAATAACTAGGTGTTGCTATGGGTACCTGCATGGGGCCTAGCCCTGCCTGTCTTTTTGCAAGATATGTGGAACATTCCTTGTTCCTTTCCTACTCAAGTCCCCTCAGGGGGAGGTGGAGCCCAATTTATAAGGACACCAAGGTGAAAATTTACAGTTGTGTCAAGGAAAGTTTGTCACAAATTGTCTGCCCTCAGCCTATCTCTAAACAGTGTTCTTATGAGCATAAAACAGTGTAACTGCAGTGAAATTAGAAGTTTATATTTTAATGTTGAACAATCTTATGGGCAGCCATGCTCAAACAGGAGTCAGGGATTAGCACTGTGGCCCTCTGCTAAACTGTGTTGCCTTCAAACAGAACCCACTTAAGGCAGGAGGGAGGGAAGGGATATAATCAATAAATTTACCCTCATTACACTGGTATTTACCTCATTGTTCAGCCCTTGGTTTCAGCACCTAATATGGAACAATAGACATCATTTGCAATATTAACAGCACACAAGGATGGGAGTGAAGAAAATCCAAATGAACTCATTGCTAAATCCTCTTCTATACTTAGTGACAGGAAGTGTTGTGATGATTGTGAAATTCGAACTGATGACTAGCAGTGAAGAAAGTATAAAAGCCTTGACTGTTTACAGTTTGTGTATAGAAGTGGAGGGTGAGATTAAGCTGAATATATGTGTGGATTCAGTCCCTGGGTTAATGATTTGCCCCTTTTGTACCATGCGATCTGCAGTAACAGGCCTCAGGTACTGTTTGTTTGTATTGGCTCTGTCGGGACCCAGGGAAGGTGATGTGGAGATGTCGCTGTGTGCGCAGAAACAGGGGTTACAGAAGGCTGGAAGTGGAGCTGTGGTCATTGTGTGGAACTGAGGGCAGCAGAATGTCATGAGAAGATATCACACATTGTTTAAAAGTCATTTCCGGTTGTTGGGGCCTTTTCATTGGGTGGGGAAACTGTAAGCAATAAACCTGGAGTTTGATATCTATCACATTCAGTGGAATTGCTCTTTTTCATTTGTTCCTTTGATTCGAGCTTTGAAAAAAAGAGAAAGAGGAACTGGTCCATTTTATCAGTTATCTAAACAGTGGTTTCTCTAAAATGCAGAACTATTTGAACCTATGTTCTGAGTATATACATGCATATATCCCTCCCCTATGGCAGGCAATATGGTCACTTTGACTTTGAGGGACCACTATGAATTGCTACAAGCTAAATGGAGGGTGGACTGTTTGCGGGTTGTTGCCTCTGAAGGACTTAAGGAAATACCACAAAAACTTGACAAGCGTTTAACATATTGAAAACATCCCAAGGCTTAAGCAAAATCTTAGCCAAGGCTAAGGAAGGAAGGATAAGCTAAGGACCTGCTGAGTATTTCCAGCATTTCTTGTTTTTATTTCAGATTTCCAGTATCTGCAGTATTTTGCTTTTATATTACTAAGGAAGGATATATTGGCTTTGGAGGGAGTGCTTCGGAGATTTACCAGAATGATACCTGGACTCCAAGGCTTAAATTACGTGGAGAGATTACCCGAACCAGGGTCATATTCCCTGGAATTTAGAAGGTTAGAAGGGTGATTTGATCCAAGTTTTCATTATGTTATGACGAACAGATAGGTGGATAGTGAGAAACTATTTCCGCTGGTTAGGGGTCTAGGACTGGGGGGCATAGTCTAAAAATTAGAGCCAGGAGTGAAATTAAGAAACATGCAAAGGGTGGTAAAAGTTTGGAACTCTCTTTGCAAACAGCAATTGATGCTAGATCAATTGTTAATTTTGAATCTAATACTGATAGATTTTTGTTATCCAAAGAGGTTAAGGGATATGGGGTAAAGACAGGAATATGGAGTTTGGTCGCAGATCAACAATGAATTCAACATTGAATGGTCGAACAGACTCAATGGACTAAATGGCCTCCTCTTGCTCCTGTGTTCCTAACGAAGGGGATATCAGGAGTGCTAGCCAAAGTTTAGTCACAGAAATGGGTTTAAGCAGAGTTTTAAAGGAAGAGAGGGAGGTGGAGAGGGGTGCATGAGTTTGAGGACTAAAGATCAGTGAGTGAGGCCGAGACCTCTGAAGGCATGGCTGCTAATGGAGGAGGGGAGAAAGGTAAGGAGTTGCAATAGGGGGCCAGTGTCAGAGGAATGGAGAGTTCAGGCTGGGGATGTAGGACTGGAGGACTTAGGATGGTTGGAGACCAATAAGGGATTTAATTACTGATCATTGGAAAAATAGGACAACCTTTCATCAGAACTACATACTCAAATTCTTTGGAATGGAGCTTGACCCCACATTCTTCTGTCTCAGAGGCAATCAGTGAGCTGAGGCTTTCACATAGCAGGGTTCCCCAAGACTAAGGTATACTTAGAGGTTCCCTACAGACCCTTCCACACAATCATATTGTCTTCATAAACTGTCAGAGCTTTTGATGTGCAGGTCATCTGTGACCATCAAAACAACATAGTGCAGCACTCGTGGTGCTTCTGTCTTCTGGTTCGAAATCTTTGAAATAGCCACAAATTGCAGCACAACACAGATACAACAATAACTTATAACTACATATGAAGTGCTTCAGGATGTTCTATGGATGTAGAAGGTGCCATATGAATGTAAGCTTCCTGGCATGGTCTAAGTGCTTGTGTACACACTGGGTGAACTGTATGGAACAGATCTGGTGTTAAATGCTATAGAAATTCAGTGGTCTTTTTCCCCTCTACTCCTGGTAGACAGACTGCACGCAGGCTGCATCTGCTAGATTGATTCTTCGCAGTGTATCATGAGAACCTCTCCAATTGCTGCCTTCAGCTGATCAGACTGGGACTGCCACCTTTCCACCTCCCCTACTGGCTGTCAACTCACACCTGAGGATCCCCTCTCCTCTTTAGCTTCACCTACCCTCTTGTTTGTTTATAGCTTCTGGCATCACATTTAGCCCAGTCTGCAAAAGCATAAATTGGAATAGAGTTGCCCAGCTTTCTTGCATTCACTCCACCTCCTTTTTCAATCTGCTTTTCCATTTTTAATTAAAAATTAATCTGGGTTTGTAACTACAAGGTTGTGAATATAGCATTGACCTACTAGGCAGCACTTCAGAGAAGGCCTTGTAGACGCGTTACAGGATGTTACTCAGCTCCCTTATTTTCGATAAGCTCTCTATACTTTGAGAAATATTCTTTCCTGAGACTCTCTTCCCCTTGTCCCTCCTTTTCTTCTCCTCTTGTCTAGTTCTTTCCTCTTTCATTTTTGTTCAGGTTACTTTTCTTCCTCCTTTCCCTTCTCTCTCTCCCTTGACTCTTCCTCTTCTCCTCGCAGTTCTCTTCCACTATTTTGCACTCCTACCTTTCCTCCTCCTCATGCATGGGTTTTCTATCTGCCTTTCCAGCAGTAACTATACCATCACAGTATTGGCAGGAGAAGGACTGGGCAGGGTGTGAATACTTTGCCATGAGTGCCAGCACAGAATAAAAAACACAAGGGTCAATATTAACTTTACATACCCAGTGGAAATCGAGTGGCTAGGTAGTTAAAATCCCTTGGGTTAATTAAGCCACCCTAGAGCTTTGAAGACATCGCTGTCCACAATTTTAACCTGCTTTTCTGAGCAGGCGGAAAGGATGCCTGCCCAGTACATGATGTCATTGAGACCCAGCTACAATTTGAACTCAGGTCACAGTGGGGAACTGTGGAGGCTTTCCTGCTGAAGCCAGCCCAGGACAGAAGAGGGTCAGCCACAGAAGGGGCAAGTGTTTTCCAGTCCTTTACAAGGCCAGGAGGAGCAGGAGCATATTAAAAGAATATTTGAATGTCTCTTGATGCTTTTAGCCATGTTTATGTTTTCTGATTTATGGTTTGCACCTAAAAAAGAATCTGACACCTTGACTTTGTCCAGTGCTGGTAGCTCCACAAATTATGGGGCATCACATCACTTTGGCTATCCCCCAGGTGGAAATGATGCAGTCACTAGCAATCTGGGTATAATGGTTCTATCCTCGTATTTTACACCTCTACCTCACCATCATGGCAAATATGGTGGCAAGGTTCTAATGCAACAAAATTGGGACCAGAAGGGATTCGAGTGGGCAACTTGTCAATAAGGGATTCATAAAACTGAAAAAGACAATGTATCAAAAAACAAAGCTAGGATCAGAATGGGTGGGTGGGAGGGTGGGGGTGCGCTGGTGGGGTGGGGGTTGGCAGTGGGGGAGAGGGGTCGGGGGTAATATAGCTGAGACTGGACACGTTGGCCTGTGTTGGCTGAAGAATGTGTAAGCATCTGTAGCAGCAAAAACAGTAACAGGTCATTTGTACAGTATAAATGCATTTGTGATTGAGAAAATGACTATTCATACTTCAGAGCATTAACCTCAAAATTGGTCAACTTAACATTGGTTACTGAGGCACGTCTCCATAAATATAATGTGGCTAGTTCACCGTTGTCCAAAAACAGGAAGCTGAAAGTGGGGGTGGGGGGAATCAAGGCTGTGAGGTTCATTATTCAGCTTCACTGCACAATTGGGGTTTTACTCACCAATCCTAAACCTTCGAAGTAATTGGCTAGTAATTCTTAGTACTGTGATCTGCAATCTTTTCCTAGTACTGTGTGGATTTGGGAGTCATCCAGTATGTGCACAAGCATCTGGACCAGGTTATGGTGAAGCTATGAGACTTAAGAAGCTGTCAGTGGCACAGTTAGAACCAACTAGTGGCCTTTGAATGGTATTTAGAGCAGGTCAATTGAGTATACCTGATGCTAAAACCACTTAGCAAGTGAGGATAATAACTCCTGTCTACTGACAGTACTGGAAGCGTAAACAGATGTTATTCAGTATGTTCTTCATTGATCAGTTGGCAGCTGTAGAACAATGAACTGCATTCACTTTTTCAAGTTCAAGAGAAAGGAAGCCCTCCAATAGTCTGCAATATTTCAAATGGTCTCATTTTGTGACAAGCAAATTAATATCAATGTAGCAGAGTACTAACATCGTAAGTTAATATCACTTGGCCAAATTATCACCAATCATCACGTTTCAGGATTTTTGATCATTTTTTCTACACTGCAGACTGTGGGATTGAGTTACATTTAAGGACTGCATTTTAAAAGAGACTGAATTCCCATGGGTTTAAAAAGAATGACCACTGGTTGCAAACATTAAAGAATGCCTGGGAAAGCTTGCTGAGGTCAAATCTCGCCATGCCTGATTTTAACTCAGCCTAGCTGGCAGAGAGATCGACCATTGACATGCTGTTCTCCCTTCGCCAGCTACAGGAGAAATGCCGTGAACAACAGATGCCCCTCTACGTTGCTTTCATTAATCTCACCAAAGCCTTTGACCTTGTCAGCAGACGTGGTCTCTTCAGACTACTAGCAAAGATCGGATGTCCACCAAAGCTACTAAGTATCATCATCACCTCATTCCATGACAATATGAAAGGCACAATTCAACATAGCGGTGCCTCATCAGACCCCTTTCCTATCCTGAGTGGCGTGAAACAGGGCTGTGTTCGCGCACCCACACTGTTTGGGATCTTCTTCTCCCTGCTGCTCTCACATGCGTTCAAGTCTTCAGAAGAAGGAATTTTCATCCACACAAGATCAGGGGGCAGGTTGTTCAACCTTGCCCGTCTTAAAGCGAAGACCAAAGTACGGAAAGTCCTCATCAGGGAACTCCTCTTTGCTGACGATGCTGCATTAACATCTCACACAGAAGAGTGTCTGCAGAGACTCTTCGACAGGTTTGTGGCTGCCTGCAACAAATTTGGCCTAACCATCAGCCTCAAGAAAACGAACATCATGGGACAGGACGTCAGAAAAGCTCCATCCATCAATATCGGCGACCATGCTCTGGAAGTGGTTCAAGAGTTCACCTACCTAGGCTCAACTATCACCAGTAACCTGTCTCTCGCTGCAGAAATCAACAAGCGCATGGGAAAGGCTTCCACTGCTGTGTCCGGACTGACCAAGAGAGTGTGGGAAAATGGCGCACTGACACCGAACACAAAAGTCCGAGTGTATCAAGCCCGTGTCCTCAGTACCTTGCTCTATGGCAGTGAGGCCTGGACAACGTATATCAGCCAAGAGCGACGTCTCAATTCATTCCATCTTCGCTGCGTCCAAAGAATCCTTGGCATTAGGTGGCAGGACCGTATCTCCAACACAGAAGTCCTCGAGGCGGCCAACATCCCCAGTTTATACACCCTACTGAGCCAGCGGCGCTTGAGATGGCTTGGCCATGTGAGCCGCATGGAAGATGGCAGGATCCCCAAGGACACATTGTACAGCGAGCTCGCCACTGGTATCAGACCCACCGGCCGTCCATGTCTCCGCTTTAAAGACATCAGCAAACGCGACATGAAGTCCTGTGACATTGATCACAAGTCATGGGAGTCAGTTGCCAGTGATCGCCAGAGCTGGCGGGCAGCCATAAAGACAGGGCTAAAATGTGGCGAGTCGAGGAGACTTAGCAGTTGGCAGGAAAAAAGACAGAAGCGCAAGGGGAGAGACAACTGCGTAACAGCCCTGACAACCAATTTTATCTGCAGCACCTGTGGAAGAGTCTGTCACTCTAGATTTGGCCTTTATAGCCACTCCAGGCGCTGCTCCACAAACCACTGACCACCTCCAGGCACTTACCCATTGTCTCCCGAGACAAGGAGGCCAAAGAAGAAGAAAGAAGAGCTGGCAGAAATTGGGCCATAGCAGAATTAAAATCACTGTGAGCCTATCCTCGTTCCATTATCACATTTACTGCGACCTTCCAGGAACCCACATGAATCATAGATCATAGAATGGTTACAACACAGACGGAGGCCATTCAGCCCGTCGTGTCCGTGCCAGCTCTCTGCAAGAGCAACTCACCTAGTCCCATTACCCCGTCTTTCCCCTATAGCCCTGCAAATTTTTCTCTTCAGATAGTTATCCAGTTCTCTTTTGAAGCCTTCGATTGAACCTTCCTTCACCACACTCTCAGGCCGTGCATTCCAGATCCTAACCACTTGCTACGTAAAAATGTTTTTCCTCATGTCGCTGTTGCTGCTTTTGTCAATCACCTTAAATCAGTGTCCTCTGGTTCTTGATCCTTCGATCAATGGGAACAGTTTCTCCCTATCCACTCTATCCAGAACCCTCATGATTTTGAACACCTCTGTCAAATCTCCTCTTAATCTTCTCTTTTTCAAGGAGAACACCACCAGCATCTCCAACCTATCCATGTAACTGAAGTCTCACATCCCTGGAACCATTCTCGTAAATCTTTTCTGCACCCTCTCTAATGCCTTAACTTCCTTCCTAAAGTGTAGTGCCCAGAACTGGACACAATACTTCAGTTGCGACCGAACCAGTGATTTATAAAGGTCTATCATAACTTCCTTGTTTTTGTACTCTATGCCGCTATTTATAAATCCCAAGATCCCATATGCTTTATTAACTGTTTTCTTAACCTGCCCTACTACTTCAATGATTTGTGCACATATACCCTCAGCTCCCTCTGCTCCTGCACCCCCTGTAGAAATGTATCCTTTAAGTTATATTGCCTGTCCTCATTCTTCCTACCAAAATGAATCACTTCACACATTTCTGGATTAAATTTCATCTGCCACTTGTCTGCCCATTCCACCAGCCTATGTCCTCTTGAAGTTTATCACCATTCTCCTCACAGTTCACAATAATTCCAAGTTTCATGTCAGCCTCAAATTTTGAAATTGTGCCCTGCACACCCATGTCTAGGTCCTCACACCACCCCCTGGGGAATCCCATTATATATCTCCCTCCAGTCCGAAAAACAACTATTCACAACCATCACTCAGCCAATTTCATATGCACAATGCCACTGTCCCATTTATTCCATGGGCGTTAACTTTGCTGACAAGCCTGTTATGTGGCACTTTATCAAATGCCTTTAGAAGTACATGTACACCACATCAATTGCATTAGCCTTATCAATTTTCTCTGTTACCTCATCAAAAAACTCCAGCAAGTTAGTTAAACACAATTTGCCCCTGACTAATCAATGCTGGCTTTCCTTAACTAATCTACATTTGTCCAAGTGACTATTAATTTTGTCCCAAATTATAATTTCTAAAAGCTTTCCTACCACCGAGGTTAAACTGACTGGCCTATAGTTGCTGCATTTGTCCTTGCACCCTTTTTTGAACAAGGGTGTAACATTTGCAATTCTCCAGTTCTCTGGCACCGCCCCTGTATCTAAAGGAGGGTTGGAAGATTATGGCCAGTGCCTCTGCAATTTCCACCCTTACTTCCCTAAGTATCTTTGAAAGTATCTCAACTGGTCCTGGTGACTTATCAACTTTAAGTACAGCCAGTCAATCTAATACTTTCTCTTTATCAATTTTTAGCCCATCCAGTATCTCAACTACCTCCTCTTTCACTATGACTTGGGCAGCATCTTCTTTCTTGGTAAAGACAGATGCAAAGTATTCATTTAGTAACTCAGCCATGCCCTCTGCCTCCATGCGTAAATCCCCTATTAGGTTCCTAATTGGCCCCACTCCTCCTTTTACCACCTGCTTACTATTTATATGCCAGTATAAGATTTTTAGATTTGGTTTTATGTTAGCCACTAGTCTCTTCTTGTACTGTCTCTTTGCTTCTCTTATTTGTTTCTTCACTTCCCTTCTGAACCTTCTATATTCAGCCTGGTTCTCAATTGTATTAGCACCTGAAATCTGTCATATATACCCTTTTTCTGCTTCATCTTACTCTCTTCTTACTGTCTATCTCTTTCGGCATCCAGGGAACCCTGGCTTTGTTTGTCCTACCTTTCCCCATTGTCGGAATGTACCTTGACTGTACCTGAACTCTCTCCTGTTTAATGGTAGCCCATTGTTTAGTTACACATTTGCCTGCCAATCTTTGATTCATTCTCACTCCATTGCAATTGGCCCTCCCCCAATTAATTATTTTTACTCTGGATTGCTCCTTGTTCTTTTCCATTGCTCACCAAAACCTGATGATACTATGATCACTGTCCCCTAAATGTTCCCCTACTGACACTTGATCCACTTGACCCACCTCATTGCCCAGAACCAGATCCAGCAATGCCTCCTCCCTCATTGAACTGGAAACATACTGATTTAGAAAATTCTCCTGAATGCGCACTAGAAACTCTTGCCGCTCTCTGCCTTTGCACCATTACTGTCCCAGTCTATATTAGGATAATTAAAGTCCCCCATTTTAATTACTCTATAGTTTTTGCACCTCTCTGCATTTTCCTGGAAATTTGTTTCTCTATATCCTTCTCACTATTGGTGGCTGATAGAATACACCCAGCAATATAATGGTATGGCTATTGTTTCATACCCCTAACTAAATAATTCTTCCCTTGTCCTTCTGGAGCATCTTCTCTCTCCAGCACTGTAAGGTTCACCTTAATCAATACGGCTACGCTTCCTCCTTTCTTTCATTCCCTATCTTTCCTGAACACTTTGTATCCAGGTATATTTAGTATCCAGATGTTTTGAAAACGCGACATGAAGTTCTGTGACATTGACCACAAGTCGTGGGAGTCAGTTGCCAGTGATCGCCAGAGCTGGCGGACAGCCATAAAGGCGGGGCTAAAGTGTGGCGAGTCGAAGAGACTTAGCTGTTGGCAGGAAAAAAGACAGAAGTGCAAGGGGAGAGCCAACTGTGTAACAACCCCGACAACCAATTTTATCTGCAGCACCTGTGGAAGAGTCTGTCACTCTAGAATTGGCCTTTTTAGCCACTCCAGGTGCTGCTTCACAAACCACTGACCACCTCCAGGTGCTTACCCATTGTCTCCCGAGATAAGGAGGCCAAAGAAGAAGAAGAAGTCTTGCCCATTTTTGAGCCAACTCTCTGTTATTATCACAACATCATAATTCCATGAGGCTATCTGTGCCTGCAGCTCACCAACCCTATTTACCACACCTCACTCATTCGTATACATGCACAGTAAACCTATCTTAGACATTACATTCCCTCTTACAGTGACCCCATCTAATGTCTTACTATTTCCTACTATAGTGCTGTCTCTCCCAATCCTCTGTGCACCTTGGTTTGCCTCTCCAATGTAACGTCCTGTTTCCACATCCCTGCCAAGTTAGTTTAAACCCTTTAATCCCTGCACAGCAAATCGCCCCACAAGGACATAGGTCCTGGCTTCGTTCAGATGCAATCTGTACAGGTCCCATCTCCCCCAGAGCTGGTTTCAATGTCCCAGGAATCTAAAGCTCTCCCTCCTGCACCATCTCTCCAGCCAAGCATTCATCTGCTCTATCCTCCTATTTCTATACTCACTTGCATATGGTACTGGGAGTAATCCGGAGATTACTACCTTTGAGAATCTGCTTGCTAGTTTCTTTCCCAGCACCCTAGACTCTACCTGCAGGACCTCATCCCTCTTAATACTTATGTTGTTGGTACCAATATGGACCACGACTTGCTGGCTGTTCACCCTCCTCCCTCAGAGTGCTCTGCAGCTGCTCCATGACATTCTTGACCCTGGCACCAGGGAGGTAATATACCATTCACATCTGCGGCCGCAGAAATGCCTGTCTGTTCCCCTAACTCTAGAATCCCCTATCAATATGCCTTTCCAATCTTCCTCCTGCACCCCCTCATTACTAAATATAATTCAAACTCCTAATACATACATTAGACCCCAAAGCAATTTCAAGGGACAGTTGAGCAGAATCTACCCAGTTGTATCAGGAGTTAAAGACACCAAAAAGTGAAGTGCAGTTATTTTTGCTTTGCTAGGAGGAACAGTGGATTAGGTCTGACTAATCTAGCATGGTGGACACAGGAGTCTACCGAACAGAAATACTGCAGCTGCTGGAAATGTGAAACAGCAACACAAAATGTTGGAAATGCTCGGCAGGACTGGCAGCATCTTTGGAGAGAGAAGCAGAGTGAACGTTTCGGGTCAATGACCTTTTATTGTAACTGGTGTCTATGGGTGTGGAAATCCAGAAGGCATTTAATAAGATTTCACAAAACAGATTAGCAAAAATAAAAGTATAATGAATTGGAGGGAACATTGTGACAGAGGTCGGTAATTGGTTAGGGGGTGGGAGACAGACAGTGGGGATAAAGGGAACACACTTTGATTGGCAGGATATGCTAAGTGGTGTTTACAAAAGATCCGTACTGCAGCCTCAGCTTTACACCACATATATATATCAAAGAGTTGGATGAAGGCCTAACTTTTGCTAATATTTTAGCTGAATAAATTCATAACTAATTTACTAATTAAATAAATAAGGTTAGACAGACAAAGCAGGGATGATGATGTGCCTTGACTACAAGACATGGGAATCTGTGGAACACACTGCAGTGCCAGACAACCATATCTGCAGTAAGTGTCTGCAGCTGGAACAACCTTGGCTCAGAGTTGCTGATCTGGAGTCTGAGTTGTAGACATTGTGGAGCATCCAGAAGGAGGAGAGTTACCTGGACACTTTATTCCAGGAGGCAGTCACAAGCCTTTGGTTAAGTAGAACTTTAGAGTTGGTCAATGGTCAGGGACAGGAGAATATGACTGCAAGTCAGGCAGGTATGGGTTTTCAGCATGTAGTGTTGGAAGAGCCTTAGGCCTTGACATTGACCAACAGGAACGAGGTGCTTGCTAACTGTGTGGACGAGAACAAGGACTGTAGATTGAATGAACAAACTGATCATGGCACCATGGTGCAGGGTGCCATTCAAGTGGAGGGAGTGAAAAGGAATGTGGTAGTGATAGGGGACAGTATAGTCAGGGGGATAGAAACTGTTCTTTGCAGCTGCGACTGAGAGCTCCAAAGGTTATGTTGCCAGTCCAGTGCCAGGGTTAAAGACATCTCCTCCGAGCTGGAGACGAACTTGGAGTGGGAGGGGGAGGATCCAGTTGTCGTAGTCCATGAAGGAACCAGTGACATGCAGCACAGTGGCGCAGTGGTTAGCACCACAACCTCACAGCTCCAGTGACTCGGGTTCAGTTCTGGGTCCTGCTTGTGCGGAGTTTGCAAGTTCTCCCTGTGACCGTGTGGGTTTCCGCCGGGTGCTCCGGTTTCCTCCCACAGCCAAAGACTTGCAGGTTGATGGGTAAATTGGCCATTGTAAATTGCCCCTAGTGTAGGTCGGTGGTAGGAGAATGGTGGGGATGTAGTAGGGAATATGGGATTAATGTAGGATTTGTATAAATGGGTGGTTGTTGGTCGGCACAGACTCTGGGCCGAAGGGCCTGTTGCAGTGCTGTATCTCTAAATAAAATAAATAAATAAATTGGGCTGAGACGAACGTCAGCCAAGAGGCAGTGAATGCTGTGGTTAGTTATTAACTTGATGTTCAGCTGGCCATGTCGAGTGTCTTTCACTGCATTGGCGACCCCCCTTTCTCTTCCATCCTAACAATCTAATGATATAGGTAAAGACAAGCAGAGTGAAACAGGAAGGGACTGAGAGTTTAACAGCAATTGTGCATCAGTGAGTAAGGTCCATGCAGGGAACAGCAGTAAAATAATAAATTAAAAATTCTTTGTCTGAAAGCATGAAGCATCGCAATAAGGTAGATGTTCTAGTAGCACAAATAGAAATACATTGTTTAGTTCTAATCGCCATTACAGAGACATGGTTACAAGGTGACCAGGGTTGGGAAATAAATATTCCAGAGTACACAATATTTCAAGACAGACAGACAGAATGGCAAAGGAGGAGGGGTAGCTCTGATAGTAAAGGCTGAGATAAGGGCATTAGTGAGAAAAGACCTTGGCTCAGAAGATCTGGAAATAGAATCAGTATGGGTGGAGATTAGGAATAGCAAGAGGCAAAAAATGCTGATGTGAGTAGTTTATAGGCATCCGAACAGTAGTTATACCATTGAACAGAGTATTAAACAAGAAATTATTGCAGCTTGTAACAGAGGCAATGCAATAGTTGTAGGGGACTTTAATCATCATATAGACTGGACCAATCAAATTGGCAGGGTAGCCTAGAGGAGGTGTCTGAGGAGTGCTTTGTGACAGTTTCCTGGAGCAATACATTGTGGAACAACTAGGGATAAATCTATTTTAGATCTAGTATTGTGTAATGAGGCAGGGTTAATTAATAATCTCATAGTAAAAGATCCACTGGGAAATAGTAATCATAATACAATTGAATTCCATGTTATGCTTGAAAGTGACATACTCCAATCACAAACAAGAACCTTAAACTTAAACAAAGCCAATTCATAAGTATGAGGAGAGAGCTGACTGAGGTTGATTGGGTATGTAGACTAAAGGTATGGCAGTAAATAAACAGTACAAAACATTTAAAGGAACAATTCAAAATGTTCAACAAAAATACATTCCATTGAAAAATAGAAACTCAGTAAGAAAGTTCCAACTGTGGCTTACTCAGGAAGTTAAGGATAGTATTAGATTAAAAGAAGAAGCTTATAATGTTGCAAAGAATAGTGTCAAGCCTGAGGTTTGGGTGTGTTTTAGAAACAAGCAAAGGGCCACCAAAAGGTTGTCAGAAAGGGAAAAAATAGAATACGAAAGTAAACTCGTTAGGAATATTAAAACAGATTGTAAGAGCTTTTACAAGCATATAAAAAGGAAGAGAGTAGCTCAAGTAAATGTTGGTCCCTCGGAAGCAGTGACAGGAGAAATTATTATGGAGAATGAGGAAATGGCATAGACATTGAACAAATATTTTGTGTTTGTCTTCACAATAGAAGACATAAGTTGCCTATTAGAAATAGATGGTAATCTGGGGGCTAAACGAGTGGTAAAAAGAATGAAAAAATTAAGGTAATTATCAGTAGGGAAAAAGTATTGGAGAAACTTAAGGAACTAAAATTCAGCAAATTCCCAGGACCTGATGACCTACATCCTAGGTTCTAAAAGAGATAGCTGTAGACATAGTGGCTGCGCTGGCTATGAATTTCCAAAATTTCCTGGATTCTGGAACGATCTCAGCCGATTGGAAGTTAGTAAATGTAACACCACTATTCAAGAAAGAAGGGAGAAAGAAAACAGGGAACTACAGGCCAGTTAGTCTGAAATCAATTGTCAGGAAAGTGCTATAATCTATTATTAAAGAAATCTTAATAACGCACTTGAAAATCATGGCATGGTCAGGCAAAGTCAACATAGTTTTATGAAAGGAAAATCATGTTTGACAAATTTATTAGTTTTTTGAGGATGTAACTAGTAGGGTAGATAAAGGGGAAACCAGTAGATGCAGTGTACCTGGATTTCAAAAGGCATTCGATAAGGTGACAGCAAAAAATTAATAGGCAAGTTAAGGGCTCATGGAGTTGAGGGTAATTGTCAAGAAAACACTATATGCCAAGTGAGAAATATTAATTCATCAGTTGGAAACTTACATTAGACTTTTAAAGGAGAAAATCCTACAGTTAACTTTTTAAAAATCTAATTTAAAACAAAATCCAAGATGGCCACCCCAATTTGCATCTGAAACACTTTTGCACATTCCAAGGCCCAACCAGAGCCAGAAGTCTGAGAAGCCCTGGACCCAGAACAATGGCTTGCTCTAAGTGTCATGGTCCTATAGCTTTTTCTCCGGGGAATATGCAGTTTGCCTTTAAGGCTTGCAAAGGATCAGTATTACTTTAAGAACCAGCAAGCCTCAGGAGTTATAGAAAGGTGCATTTTCAGTTGCCGTTGGATACAACGATTCAAAGGGTGCATTCTCGTTACCATAGATGCAGCCACTGGCAGTGAGTATCATGCGATACATTTGTTACAATTCAATTTTGAACTGGCTTTTTAGTTGAAGACAGTTTGTTCTAACAGAACTGACACAGAACACACACAGACAGTTGTGGTGACAGCACCTGGAAAAAGAACTCTCAACCATTTAAACTGAAGGAATAGAATTTTAGTCTGTTTAATTATTATCTTACAAACTTCAAAATAAAAGTCAAGCCAAAATGGAGATCTCTGATAATTTGAACTGCAGAAAGGGAAGTTAGACTGTGACAATCTTTTATCCCTCAAAAACTCTAAAGTCAGATTGATTCTATTGAATGTGTTCACAAGTTGTTAATTGTTGAAATTCGCTGGAGAAGGCAAGCATCACGTACTGCTGGAATTAGACGACAAACTTTTCTACTGTGGAAGAACCTTTTATCCCCCATCAGACGGTTGTGAGAACTTCAAGCAACATTGGCCTGTAAATTTGCAAGGACTCTAATTTTTCCTATTTTAAATTGTGTTTATATCTTCATAGTGTTTAAGAATTTAGTTTTTCTAATTAAATGGTTAATTTGCTGATTTAAAGACACCTGGTTTGGTTAGCCTCATTGGGGGTTAATAGATGGTATGATTTGGCTGGGTCTTTCTTTAATTTGGAAAGTTTTAAATGATACGTTAGGCGATCTGTGGAGGGACGGGATTGAATTAACAGTTCGTTTCTCCCACCACAATCAGAATCGTATATATTGATTGGGGACTTTGGAGCGTTCGGTCGTAACATATTTATTAGGTTTCTCATCTGGGATTTGAATAACGTATTAATTGGGGGCTCACTCAGATTTGAATCACATATTTATTGGGTTTCCCATCTGGGATTTGAATCACATCTTAACTGGGGCTCGCTCGCAGTTGAATCATATTTAATTCGGTGGCTCGTGTCTGGGAACAGAATCAGACTAATTTGGAGGGTTCGTATTTGGAATCATAGTAACTATTTGTCCCTGGGATAACATATTTAACTTGGGATCCTGCGTTCGGCATCATATTAATTGCTTTCGAGTCTGGGATCATATCAATTGGAAACTCGATTGTTGGGATATAAAGCGAACACCAATTGCAAATAAATTAAAAGAACCAGGGGTCTCTTGTATAATAAGATACAGTCTATACCATTGTTATGGCATTAGTGGTTGTAGCAGAGTTTTTGGGGAAACAGAATGTTTCCCTGAGTGGCTTGATAACTTTAACTAAGAACAAATTAAAAGAATTGGCAACGAAATTGGGGTTGGAATTGAAATCAGGTGCCTAAAAAGCAGGGATAATTGGATTAATAACCGAACATCTGGAATTAGTAGAAGATGATGATGATGATACAGATGAAGGGCAATACGAGGAACAAGAAAGTGAATATGAGAGACATGAAGGTAGTAGGTCTGACAGTGATGCAGTGGAATTGGCTAGGATTCGACTACAAATAAAAAACTGGAGCTTTAGCAGGAAAAAGAATTTTAAAAACTTGAATTGGAAAAAGAGGAAAGGGAGAAAGAGAGAGCGTTTTGAAGAGAAAGTGAAAGAGAAGAGAGGGAATATAGGCTAAGAGAGATGGAACTAAGACA
Organism: Heterodontus francisci; assembly: GCF_036365525.1. NCBI lineage: Eukaryota > Metazoa > Chordata > Chondrichthyes > Heterodontiformes > Heterodontidae > Heterodontus > Heterodontus francisci. Next base: position 34,444,161 of record NC_090405.1, on the reverse strand, counting down.
AAAGGGTGGTCTTGAATCCACGGAAAATTTGGGTCAGGAATAATCTGAATTTAGATCAGGACCCAGCGAGAAGTTGTTTAAATTTATACAGCCTCTTCCTATGTTCGAGGAAAGGGACATAGAGGCATTTTTCATATCTTTTGAAAAAACAGCCAAACAGATGAAATGGCCGAAACAAAGCTGGACATTGCTCATGCAGGGCAGGCTGGTAGGCAGAGCTCATGAAGCTTATGCCATGTTTTTTGAAGATTACAAGATGGCAAAAAAGGCCATTCTCGCTTTGTATGAGTTAGTCCCTGAAGCTTACCGTCAGAAGTTTAGGAACTTACGTAGATTGACTGGGCAGACATATTTAGGATTTGAGAGGGTGAAGCAAATGAATTTTGACCGTTAGATACGGGCATTAAAGATAAAAACCACGTATGAGAACCTTCGAGAATTGATTCTCTTAGAAGAGTTTAAAAACTCCATTCCTTCAGTAGTGAGAACACATATAGATAACCTGAAAGTTTTGAAAGCTAGGCAAGCAGCAGAGATTGCTGATGATTTTGAGTTTGTGAATAAGCCAACCTATTTTGTCCGTCACCCTCATAAACCCGAGAATGATAGAAAGTGGGAGAGTGAAAGGAAGGCAAGTAGCCAGGGACAAGGAGGAACAGTTGGGAATGCCCCAGGATCACCTCCTCAGGTCAGAAAGGAAGATGCTGATGGTAGAAGTGGGTTCGCAAGCCAAAGTGTTATCATTGCAACAAAACGGGTCATCTTCGTTCAGAGTGCTGGAAATTGCATGGTAAACCCATAGGACTTGCTGGGGTATGCAAAGTTAGTGCAGAGGAAAAGACTCTGACTGAAAGTATCGCAGACCAGGTTATAGCTTTAATGACAGCTGTGAATGTGAAACCAGATACTAAAACTAAAAGGAGCGTAGAGGTTAAGAATAAAATACCTGAGAATTATAATGATTTTTTGTTAAAGGGGAGAGTAACTCCATATCCTGTAAGGGAGGCAGGAAAACCTATCATTATACTCAGGGACACAGGAGCAACCCAAACACTCTTGCTAGGGAAAGATATGAGGTTTCCACCAGAGAGTGCCTTGAACGCTAAAGTTTTAGTAAATGGAATTGGCGGGGAGTATATATCCATACCTTTGTATAAAGTACACCTAGAGAGTGACTTCATATCTGGGATAGTAACTGTAGGTGTTGTCCACAGTTTACCAGTAAAGGGAATTGATCTACTCCTAGGAAACAATTTGGCTGGATCAAAAGTATCGGTTTCTCCTATAGTGACAGAACCATTGCAATTGCAGGAACAAGTTCCAGGATTATTTGCTGCATGTGTAGTTACCCGAGCAATGGCTAAACAGGATCCATTGTCAGAGGTAAAAGGGGCACCACAAATTGATAGCCAAGTATCTGAAACCTTATTTGGGGATTTAGATCATCCAAGTGAGATGTTTAACAGATCATCTATGATTGCAGCACAGCAAGCTGATCCAGAGATATACCAAATGGCACAGACAGCTCTGTCAGAAGCTGCGGTGAAAGGAGTTCTGGAAGGCTATTATATGGCAAATGGGGTTTTGAGGAGGAAATGGAGACCGCCTCATAGGCCTGCCGACGAAGACTGGACAGTTGTTGAACAGATAGTGGTACCACCTAAATATCGACCAGAATTATTAAGGTTAGCACACGACATTCCTTTTGCAGGACATAGGGGAATTCGGAAGACCAAATCACACATAAGCAAACATTATTACTGGCCAGGTCTTACAAAGGATGTGAGACAATTTTGTAGAGCATACCACACCTGTCAAAGGGTGGGAAAACCACAACCTACCATAAAACCATACCAGTGGTTGAGAAACCATTTTACCGCAGGGAGGAGGATAAGCCAGTACAAGTATGTCAGGTAATCGGGACTGTGAAGAAGGATAGTGAGGATGAGGCAGGAGTAGGCCTAGGAAATTCTCAGATTGAACCTCCAACTATCCCATTAGCAAATGCAGAATGGTTAGGAAAATTAAACAATAGACTTTTAGACTTAGAGGCAAAACAGCGTGAAGTCCTAACCAGGGTTTTCACAATGTTTCAAAAAGTTTGTAAGGGTAAGCTAGGATGTACAGCCTTAGCCACACATGATGTGGGTATAGGGGGAGCTATTCCTTTAAAACGGTCTTGATGTCTAGACCTCGTTGGTCAGCTCAAACTTGCACAGACGATAGAAAAGTCACTGTGGCAAAGAAGGCAGACTCCTACCCAAAGTCTCATTTAAAGGACTGTATGGACAGAGTGGGCAACACCATGTGTCTTAAAGAGACAGATGTGTTGGAGGGATACTGTCAAATTTCTTTGACACCCCAGGGTAAGAAAAAATCAGCTTCTGTTACACCGGACAGGGTTTTCCAGTGTCAAGTGATGACACATAGGTTAAGGGGTACACGAGAAACTTCTCAGAGGATAGTGAACCCAGTAGTGGTCAGTGCTCCTAGCTGTGCAGCTCACCTGGCTGAGGTGATGGACAATAGGGACACTTGGAAGGAAAACACGAAACAATTGGAAGACTATGCTTGGAAATTTTAAATAGGTTAATTGGAACAACCTTTTGAAAATTTAAAGCCGAAATGTTCTGGTGGAACTTGTTACTGTAGTCTAAACATTTTTTTAGAAAAGTATATATTTGTAAATGTAGGGAAAAAAATGTGTTAGCGTTTTTTAATTTGTATTTTTTTTACCCATTGTAATGAAACGCATTTCAGGAATGGCATTTCATTCCACTAGGGGCGGAGCTGTCATGGTCCTGCAGTTTTTTTCTCCGGGGAATATGTGGTTTGCCTTTCTTTTTTTTGGGCCTCCTTATCTCGAGAGACAATGGATACGCGCCTGGAGGTGGTCAGTGGTTTGTGAAGCAGCGCCTGGAGTGGCTATAAAGGCCAATTCTGGAGTGACAGGCTCTTCCACAGGTGCTGCAGAGAAATTTGTTTGTTGGGGCTGTTGCACAGTAGGCTCTCCCCTTGCGCCTCTGTCTTTTTTCCTGCCAACTACTAAGTCTCTTCGACTCGCCACAATTTAGCCCTGTCTTTATGGCTGCCCGCCAGCTCTGGCGAATGCTGGCAACTGACTCCCACGACTTGTGATCAATGTCACATGATTTCATGTCGCGTTTGCAGACGTCTTTATAACGGAGACATGGACGGCCGGTGGGTCTGATACCAGTGGCGAGCTCGCTGTACAATGTGTCTTTGGGGATCCTGCCATCTTCCATGCGGCTCACATGGCCAAGCCATCTCAAGCGCCGCTGACTCAGTAGTGTGTATAAGCTGGGGGTGTTGGCCGCTTCAAGGACTTCTGTGTTGGAGATATAGTCCTGCCACCTGATGCCAAGTATTCTCCGAAGGCAGCGAAGATGGAATGAATTGAGACGTCGCTCTTGGCTGGCATACGTTGTCCAGGCCTCGCTGCCGTAGAGCAAGGTACTGAGGACATACCTTTAAGGCTTGCAAAGGATCAGTATTGCTTTAACTGAGAAGTTAAAGAAAGGTGCATTTTCGGTTGCCGTTGCATACAACCATTTGGAGACTGCGATTCAAAGGGTGCATTCTCGTTACCATAGATACAAACTGGGAGTGAGTATCATGCGATACATTTGTTACAATTCAATTTTGAACTGGCTTTTTAGTTGAAGACAGTTTGTTCTAACAGAACACACACAGATAGTTGTGCTGACAGCACCTGGAAAAAGAGTTCTTAACCATTTAAACTGAAGGAATAGAATTTTAGTCTGTTTAATTATTATCTTACAAAATTTAAAAAAAATCAAGCCAAAACGGAGATCTCTGATAATTTGAACTGAAGGAAGGGAAGTTAGACTGTGACAATCTTTTATCCCTCAAAAACTCTAATGTCAGATTGATTCTACTGAAAGTGTTCGCAAGTCATTAATTGTTGAAATTCGCTGGAGAATGAAAGCATCACGTACTGCTGGAATTAGTCTACGGTGGAAGAACCTTTTTTCCCCCCTTTGGATGGTTGTGAGGACTTCAAGCAACATTGGACTGTAAATTTGCAAGGACTCTAATTTTTTCTATTTTAAATGTTGTTTATATCTTCATAGTATTTAAGAATTTTGTTTTTCTAATTAAACAGTTAATTTGTTGATTTAAAGACACCTGGTTTGATTAGCCTCATTGAGGGTTAATAGCTGGTACAATTTGGCTGGGTCTTTCTTTAATTTGGAAAGGTTTAAATGATATGTTAGGCGATCTGTGGAGTGACGGGATTGAATTAACAGTTCGTTTCTCCCACCACAATCAGAATCGTATATTTTGATTGGGGGCTTTGACTGGAGCGTAACATAAGTAATTGGATTACCTAGGATTGCTTCATTAGCATGTCAGTCAAGGCAATCCTGACACATTGACTTTGAAAGTGCTAACTCCTCAGGGTGGAAATATAGGCATCCTGGGGCCTGTGGAGTCAATTTTGAACCTTAGAAGGTTCCAGAGAATCCCCTGTGGCAGCCATGTGACTGTCTGTCCATCTCTGAAAAAAACAGGGAATTTTGTTACGCAGACAAGAGACAAGCAGTAACTGAGAATGCAGCAGCAGAGAAGGCTGTGTGCCTCCCTTTCTCTCTCTGGAAAACATTGAGTTTGGAAACTGTCTGTGACTGTGAACCCTCCAAGCCTACAGACTACTACAGTCAGAGACCAGTGGAAGAGAGCACCTACAAGTCTTTTAAGAAAACTCTGAGCAAAGCAGGCCAGTCACAAAGTGCACTTTGATCAGCCAAAGACTTCAAGGATACAATTTCATCCAGAAGACTACTGAGTCATCCAACCTCTTAGACTGTGTATTTAATTTTCATTTTTTCTGGCTCTAATCCAACCATAAAATCTACTTTTCACCCTGTAATCACATGTGTGTGTGTGTGACTCTCAAGATTATGAGTGAATGTGTAGCGTTTTTTTAAAAATGTTTTTATATCGGGTTCAGCTTGTTGAGTATTATAAACTTACCTCTTTCTTGTTTAAACTCAAGAAAACCTGTCCGATTGGGTCCTTTACGATCACATTAAAGGTAAAAGGTAACACGCTCAGGTGGTAAGCACAGACCCTGTTGTGGTCAAATAAGAGGAAGTGCAAGAGGGGCGACTGTGACCCCCTCCTCACCTGTCTGTAACAGAGATATATTAGCATGGATAGAGGATTGGTTAACAGACAGGAAGCAGGGAGTAGGCATAAATGGGCCAGTTTCTAGATGGCAGGCTGTGACTAGTGGAGCATCACAAGGATCAGGGCTGGGGCCTCAGCTATTTACAATCTATATTAATCACTTAGATAAAGAGACAGAGAGTAACGCGAGTGTTCTGATGATACATAGCTAGGTGGAAATGCAAGATGTGAGGACACAGAGAAGCTGCAAAGAGATATAGACAGGCTAAGTGAGTGAGAAACAAGATGACAGGGGTGGAGTATAAAGTGGAGGTGAGGTTATTCAGTTGGTCGTAAGAATAGAAGAGCAGAATTTTTTTTTAAAGATGTGAAACTTGTAAATGTTGATGTTCAGAAAGACTTGGGTGTGCTTGTACCAGGAACACAGAACGTTATCATGCAGGTACAGCAAGCAATTAGGAAGGCAAATGGCATGTTGGCCTTTATTGCAAGGGGATTGGAGGACAGGAATAAAGAAGTCTTGCTAGAATTGTATAGGGCTTTGGTGAGAGCACATCTGGAATACTGTGTTCAATTTTGGTCTCCATATTTAAAGAAGGATCTGGGTATCCTGGTACATGAGTCACAAAAAGTCAGTATGCAAGTACAGCAAGTGATTAGGAAGGCAAATGGAATGTTGACGTTTATTACAAGGGGAATTGAATATAAATGTAGTGAAGTTTTACTGTCCAGGACCTTGGTGAGACCACATCTGGAGTACTGTGTACAGTTTTGGTCTCCTTATTTGAAAAATGATATAATTGCAATAGTAGTTCAGAGAAGATTCAATCTACTATTTCCATTGGAGTTTAGAAGAATGAGGTGATCTTATTAAAACATGCAAGTTCCTGAGGGGACTTGACAGGGTGGATACAGGGAAGATCTTTCCTCTAGTTGGGGTAACTAGAACTAGGGGACACAGTTTAAGAATAAGAGGTCTCCCTTTTAGGACAGAGATGAGGAGAAATTTTTACTCAGAGAGTCATTAGTCTGTAGAATTCATTTCCCTAGAAAATAGTAGCAGCTGGGTCATTGAACATATGCAAGACTGAGTTAGATTGTTGATAGACAAGGGAGTCAGGGGTTATGGGGGGCAGGCAGGAAAGTGAAGTTGAGACCACAACTAGATCAGTCATGATCTTATTGAATGGCAGAGCAGGCTCGAAGGGCTACTCCTCTTAAGTCCTATGTTCCTGTGATATACATGCATTGGAGGCAGTGCAGCAAAAGTTCACTAGATTGGTCCCTGGGATGAGAGGGGTGCCCTATGATGAGAGGCTGAGTAAATTGGGCCGATATTCTTTGAAATTTGGAAAAATAAGAGGTGATCGCATTGAAACTTACAATAATCTGAAGGGGCTTGATAGGGTAGATACTGAGAGGTTATTTCCACTGGTTGGGGAATCTAAAACAGCGGCACAGTCTCAGGATAAGGGGACGAACATTTAGGACAGAGATGAAGAGAAATTTCTTCACTCAAAGGGTTGTAATTCTTTGGAATTCTCTACCACAGAGGATCATGGATGCTCCATCGTTGAATATATTTAAGACTGAGATAGACAGATTTTCAGCATCTCAGGGAATCAAGGGATATGGGGATTGGGCAGGAAAGTGGAGTTGAAGCCCAAGATCAGTCATGATCACATTGAATGGTGGAGCTGATTCTAAGGCCATATGGTCTACTCCTGCTCCTATTTATGCTATGAAGGAATGGAGTTATGTTTGCAAATGGCACGGTTAGGAGTCACTCAGCAGGTCTGGCAGCATCCGAGCAGAGAAAAGGTTAATGTTTCAGGTTGATGACCTTTCATCAGAGCTTGAAAAAGTTTGATATAGAACAGGCTTTAAATTAGAAGAGGTAGGAAAAGGGAAGGTCTGTGATAGCGTGGAAGGCAGCAGAGATGAAATGACAAAAAGATAATGGTACAAGGCAAAATGAGATCGTGACAAGAAATAAAAGATGGGTTTAAAGGTGTAAATGGGAAAGACACCGCTGCCTTCCACCCTATCACAGACCTTCCCTTTTGTTTTCTCCCCACAAATACTGCCAGACTGCTGAGTATTTCCAGCATTTTTTGTCTTTATTACAGATTTCCAGCATCTGCAGTGTTTTGCTTTTGTCTTCCGAGGCAGTGTGGTGGGGAGGAGGTGTAATCCAATGCAATGCACAAGCCAGCTAAATTTAGCCAAAATTAATTACCTAGAAAAAGCTCCTTCCTACAGTGATTCATGACATAGTACATCTCTCAGGCACTGACAGCTTCCCAAATGCCTAGCCTTCATGGGTGACCCTGACAATGCCAGAGATTGATTATCCACATTTAGTACCAATAAATCAGATCCAGTCCTTGCAAATTGCTGCTTCCTTCAATTGATGGGCTGAATGGCCTACTCCTGCTCCTATGTTCCGAAGTGGACAGAGTATATTTACCTTCTTGAAGGGAGAGGGAACAAGGATGGAAGAGAAAGGGGGGTCGCCAATGCAGTGAAAGACACTCGACATGGCCAGCTGAACATCAAGTTAATAACTAACCACAGCATTCACTGCCTCTTGGCTGACGTTCGACTCAGCCCAATTTATTTATTTATTTTATTTAGAGATACAGCACTGCAACAGGCCCTTCGGCCCAGAGTCTGTGCCAACCAACAACCACCCATTTATACAAATCCTACATTAATCCCATATTCCCTACTACATCCCCACCATTCTCCTACCACCTACCTACACTAGGGGCAATTTACAATGGCCAATTTACCTATCAACCTGCAAGTCTTTGGCTGTGGGAGGAAACCGCAGCACCCGGCGGAAACCCAAGCGGTCACAGGGAGAACTTGCAAACTCCGCACAGGCAGTACCCAGAACTGAATCCAGGTCACTGGAGTGGTGATGCTGCGGTGCTAACTGCACCACTGTGCCACCCAAAGCACCTTGCGCTATTCACGTTCAATCCCGCCACACGGCCTTTCCTACAAACCGGAATTTACTCCTACACTGTCCAGCGTTGAGATGATGATCATGCACTTTTTCCGTGGGATCAGTCGAAATTCTCACCCTCATGTTCACCTTTTCGGGCTATTGCAAGATATCATTCTCTAAAAGTTCTCAGTACTCCTCCCCAGCAGCACAAGCCCAGCTCAGAGTACCAAACTCTTCCATTTACCATCCAGCCACATAATGACTCTGCTGTACAAGGTTTGCTGGATCACTTCTGTATTCAAATTGCTAACAGTTTGTGTAAAATAAATATATCAAAACACATTTTTTTGTCTTTACTCTTTATTTAAAAACCCATCTGGCAATTCCTAGTGCATATACAATTAATGTGCGGAAGTGTACAAGAATGTTGAATGGTATTGGGTACAGTCTATTCTATGTTGGAGAACCTGCAGTCAACTGGATTTTCAATAAACTTGTTTTTACTCAAACACAAACATGGGCCTTTTCTATTTCTCCTTTTCCTTTTGCTCCTTCTCTTTTTTCTCACGCTCAGATTTTGCTTCTTCTTCCTCATGTTGCTTAATCAAAACCTCCACTTCCTTCTGTTTCAGAACCTTTATGCATGTTTTCCCGTTTTCTCTGGTTAACGTTGCAATTTCCACTGCATGGCAAAGTCAAATATTTAAATTCTAAAAGTTATTTCAATTCTAAAGAACACTCAATAATTTGGAAGAGGCTTCATCAAAAAAGAATACAGGTACACAAATGAAGAAACAACTTTAAATTGTTCCATTTATTTGGTGGATCAATAAACTTTTAAGATAGGTACATTGTAGGTCACTAAGGCAGTACAAGAGGCTTTAAGTACACTGATTTAGTGTCTCAGAGACAGCTGGTAGTGCTGTTCCCTGCCCTCACTGAGCATTCACTTGTCCAACAGGACTGAGCGGCTGGGAGCTCAAAATGGCTCTTCACCTCTCCAGGCTGGGGCCAGTCAACTGCTGTCATCCAACTACCAATCAGGGTCAAGGCAAATAACTCAGCACATACCAGGAACTGGACCAGCAACAACCTGGGCTGTACAGTCTCGTACCACACCATGGGGAGGTTAATCCCAGACATTGGTGAGGTTAGTACAGCATTTATAAAACCAATGGCCCTTTCCAGCTGTGCAGATATCACTGAGCAAGGCTTTGTTCCAATTTTTCTGAAAAAATCTTAAGGCTTCATTATATACAGCTGCTTTCTTCTCAGAAAATGAAAATGTCTAGGAATATAATTAGGCTTTGATATTAAGAAATTAAGCATGATCTTTGATAATATTTGTCTTTGAATATGACCTTTAAATTATGGCATGCAAGCTAAACAGAACCTGGGTAGAAGGTTACAACACTAAGACTCCTTACCCTTTTCAGCCGATAGTTTACTGACATCCATGGTCTTATTCAACACTTTAATAGCTAATGCAAGCGCTGACTCCAAAGTCATATCGCCTTCTTTGAAGTCTTGTTTCAGCATAGATACTGCAGCCTGCAACATGAGTTGGACCAGATTAACAAAAAAATTCAATTACTGGCTTCAAGGTATCACCAACCACATCACCCGATGACTCAAACCTTCAAGCAGTGTTTACCATCTAACACAAGTGCAAAGTATAGTTTCCAAGCAGCTGCCCAATGAAAAAAAAACGTGCATTTACATAGTGCCTTTCACGACCTCAGGACATCCCAAAGCGCTTTACAGCCAATGAAGTACTTTTGAAGTGTAGTCAGTGTTGTAATGTAGGAAACAGGGCAGCCAATTTGCACACAACAAGCTCCTACAAACAGCAAAGTGATATTGACCAGATAATCTGCTATTGTGATGTTGGCTAAGAGATGATTATTGGCCAGGATACCGGGGATAACGTCCCTGCTCTTCTTCGAAGTAGTGCCGTGGGATCTTTTACATCTACCTGAGAGGGCAGACGGAGCCTCAGTTTAACTTCTCATCCAAAATATGGCACCTCTAACAGTGCAGCACTCCCTCAGCATTGCAGCGGATCGTCAGCCTTGATGCTTCTAGAGTGGGAGCTGAACCCACAACCGCTGGCTCCTAAGGGAGAATGCTACCCACTGAGCCATGATTGATACCTAAAGCATAGTGAATCCTGAATTTGTGTATGAACCAGGAAATAATATATAAAAGAATTGCTTTACTGGGAAGGTTCAGCCTTTAATTTCATTCCCGTGCAATTCTGGATGTTTCACTACATTAATGGTATATAAATACACATGTTGTTGATAATTTGTCATAATTCTCCACATTTAACTCTGATCAGTGCTGTTTGTAAAAGATCCCTCTCCCAGCCAAGTAAGGCAGTGCCTGAAGCTAGCCCCTGGCTCCATAGGATCTGGCAGAATTCAAGCTCCCACAAATATCCAGGAGCTCCGATGGCGAGATCCGATTGTGGAGTAGCAGCACAGCCCATGCCTGCAGTTACCCGACACCCACAGATGGGCACTTTCCAACAGTGGCTAATGGATGTTTTCAAGGGTTGGAACTTTGGCTGATCCCCTTTCCTACGCCAGGGCACAGAGGCCAAACATAAGTCAGCAACTTGCATTTATGGGGCACCTTTAACAGAGAAAAATGTGTGTCGCAAATGTGGAAATCAGACAAAAATGGGTGCTGAGCCAAAGGTTACATGGGATGGCCAAAAGCTATAACAAAGAGATGGGTTTTAAGGAGGGTCTTAAGGCGGAGGTGGAGAGGCAGAGGGATTCAGGGAGGAAATCGCAAAGGGTAGGGCCTATACGGCTGAAAGCAGTCACCAATAGTACTGTGAAGAGAGGGAGGATGCACAAGGATCAGTGTTCTGGAAAGAGTTTAGTGCTGAAGAAGCTTGTACATTTTGGGAGTAGTAGAGACTTAGAATAGAAGGATGAAAATTTTAAATCGGAGGACTGAGCTGCCAAGCAAACACTGATGGGTGAGTGGGACAGAATACAGACACAGAGGTTTAATGCAGGACTCAGTTTGAAATGGGTTCCTAACACAGGGCTATTACAGTTCCAATGTAGTTAAGCTTAAGTATTTATGAAGTAAAATAAGTAACCTGACTGAACTAAGGACCTATGGAATAATTTCAGAGTTTCTCCTGAATCTGGCCAGAATTTATTTTATTCACCCCAGGAGTTAGCAATACCAGTGGCTGGGAAGGAGGTTGGACTGAGATGCACCATTTATTGAATGGAGGATGCATGGATGGATCTGATGGGCCTTTTCTCATCTTTTTGTATGGTTGTACTGACATAACCAAAAATTGCAAATGCATTACATGGTTGGGAATTTGCTGAATACAGTCGCCAGTTAACTTTTGCTGTATAGGGAAAGCCAATTGCTAATCAGCTCACTTTCTCTTCTGGGCAAATGTCTCAAAATGGAGCTGCTCTTCATCCAGAATAAGGGACCTAAAGCCATTTAAATCTCAAGTTCACAGCGTGCTATAACCTGCCTGAAATCTTGATTCCACTGTAAGCCCAATGTTCTCGTTTAGAAATATTCACCATTTTAATCTCCATAAATCAATTCTTCCATACATTGCATTAGAAATATTAGGAAACCATAATACCTTAGTAAAAGATCAAACCAACATGTCACTACACCTTGTTACATCTCTCTTTAGAAAGTCACTGCAGCTCTTGAAGTACTTACAGCACTATTATTCCCAATGCATGTGGCTTTCCACCCTCCGTAGTTTCCACTGGGGTCACTCTGATACAACTGATAGCCGTAGTGCTTATCCCATCCCATGTACAGCAGCGAAACACCAAAAGGACGCTTTCCTGTCAGTTATGAAATACAGCTTGTCAAGAGAGGACATTACAGAAAGTTTAACGAGTATATATATATATATATATAAAAAACAACCTGCATTTATTCAGCACTTTATCTCGTCTCTCAAATGTCTCAAAGAGCTTCACATACAGTGATTACATAGGCAGTCATTCTGCACAAAGCAACATCACACAGAGAGGAAGGAATAAGGTCACCCCTATTCCATGATATTGACTGAGGCAGGAGTATGAGTCATGATAGCTGCCTGCTCTTTTTCAGACAGCTCTATGGGATTCCAACACCTTACTCAACAGGCAGGTGAGGCCTTGGTCTAATTCTCATTTCTAGGAAGGCAGCATTACAACTCCGGCTTCTCCAGACACTTTTTCTTATGTCCAATGGAAAACCAGCTCCAATAATAAGTTTACACTTAATATCAAATGAAACCAGTCCTTGCACAAAATAATCTGGGATAACATGGTCTCAGCGAAGAGACTAATAAACAATCGCTGGATCTCACTGTGCCTCCACACCACTTCAAAGGATAATAAGTATCGGTCATGTCAGATGCTTTTGTAGCGGAGTAAACAGGGTTATTCACAAATAGTCACGTATAGAAGCAAAACAGTGACAGATAGTTGATCGTGTTAATCTGAGTAACACAGTAACCTAGAATTAGTTTGGTTTAAAAAGTTAATTGATTCCTTTACTACATTTATTTTCATTATAAGTTTGCAAAGAAAACCACTTCTAGTATGGCTCAATGTTAACCGGCTACCTGAAGTGCCCTTAACTTTATCTTACACTATACTGCATTCTGATCCTTGTTGATGGATGTAATTGCATTAGAAGCAGTTCAGAGAAGGTTCACTCGACTTATTCTGGGGATGAAGGGCTTGTTTAAAATAAGATTGAACAGGTTGGGCCTATACCCATTGGAGTTTAGAAGAATGAGAGGTGATCTTATTGAAACATATAAGATCCTAACAGGATTTGATAAGAGTGGATACCAGGAAGATGTTTCCTTTGGTGGCGGGAGGGGGGGGGACTAGAACTAGGGGACAGAGTTTAAAGATAACGGGCTTTCCTTTTAAGAAGGAGATGAGGAGAAATCTTTTCTCTGAGGGTCATTAGTCTGTGGAATTCTTTTGCCCAGAAAGCAGCGAAGCTGGGTTATTGAATTTATTCAAGGTTGAGTTAGATAGATTTTTGATAGACACGGGTGTTTAGTTTAGTTTAGAGATACAGCACTGAAACAGGCCCTTCGGCCCACCGAGTCTGTGTCGACCATCAACCACCCATTTATACTAATCCTACACTAATTCCATATTCCTACCAAATCCCCACCTGTCTCTATATTTCCCTACCACCTACCTATACTAGGGGCAATTTATAATGGCCAATTTACCTATCAACCTGCAAGTCTTTTGGCTGTGGGAGGAAACCGGAGCACCTGGAGGAAACCCACGCAGAGACAGGGAGAACTTACAAACTCCACACAGGCAGTACCCAGAATTGAACCCGGGTCGCTGGAGCTGTGATCCTGCGGTGCTAACCACTGCGCCACAATGTCAAGGGTTATGGGGGGGCAGACAGGAAAGTGGAGATGAGACTACAGCCATGATCTGATCGAATGGTGGAGTAGGCTCAATGGGCCTAATGGCTCCTAAGTCCTATTTCCCTCAGCACTTCACGGAGAGCCAAAGGGATGGAAGACATTCTCCCAGCATTCGTCTTTGAAGGGCTTATTCTAAGGCTAAGAAATGCAGGGTAAGAGAGAACTCATTAGCTATAAACAGTCTCCATGTTTTTTTTGAAAGTTACATTACCAATTGCCTCACCTCCGAACTGTGTGTAAGCCTGCTTGATATCACAGAGTGTTGTAACCAACTGCTCACATGGAATTGGTTCCTGGTACTGAAGGAGATATCTGTGAACATATAACGGACCATTATTGCAACCTGGACACTGCGGAGATTTCTACTCTTCTTTATTTAGATTGTAAGCAGGCATAAAGAACACGCTTACAGTGCTGCTATAATGTGCAAACAGCGGAAATGGCCCCCCCCAATCTATTTAAAAGCTCTGGTAACTGGAACTTCTGACATAAATGGAAAGACACTTCTGCATGCTCAGCACGAAACTATAAAACCACAGGTACAAGGTGGTGTATTCTCACCTCTGGGACCTAGAAACTACTTCACGTCAGGCTGGTTTCTCCCTGCATCATTAAGTTAAAACTTTTTTGTTTATTCATTCTCGGGATGTGGGTGTTGTTGGCAAGGCTGGCATTTGTTGCCATCACTATTCGCCCTAGAGAAGGTGGTGAGCCACTTTCTTGAACCTCTGCATTCCCTGTGGTGAGCGTGCTCCCAAAATGTTGGGGAGGGATTTCTAAATTTTGACACAGTAACGAAGTAATGGCGATATATTTCCACATTGGGGTACGGTAGCACAGCGGTTATGTAACTGGACTCGTAATCAAGCAGCTCAGGTTAATGATTTAGAGACATAAGTTCACATCCGACAATGGATTAATTTAAATTCATTTAATTAAATCAATCTGGAATTAAAATCTAGTAACTACCAGACTGTTCTAAAAACCCATCTGGTTCAATAATGTCCTTTCGGGAAGGAAATCTGCTGTGCCAGCCCAGTCCGACCAGTGTGCGACTCCAGAACCACAGCAACGTGATTGATTAACAGCCCTCTGAAACAGCCTAGCAAGCCACTCAGTTGTGTAGGGATGGGCAATAAATGCCAGCAATGCCAACATCCAGTGAATGAATAAAAGGCCAGGATGATGTGCGACTTGGAGGGGAACTTGGAGGTGATGGTGTTCCCATGCACCTGCTTCCCTTATCCTCCTGGTTGGTGGAAGCTGCAGGTTTGGGAGGTGATGGTGAAGCCTTGGCAACTGGCTGCAGTGCCTCCTGTCAATAGGACAAACTACAGCCATCGTACTCTGCCTCAAGGCACGTGTCTAAGTATTAAAGTCACTAAAGCGCCTATAACCTGGCAGTTTTACTTAAAAGACCAAAAAGATGCTATGCAGCTGGAGTAGGCGTTCTTGTGAAGTTGATGTTTAGGTACATTGCTACGGCCAAGTAGGAGGCCATGCCGTGCTTGCTAAAAGATTACTTGCTGCCAACATTTGGTATAAGAATCCCCAGTACCAAGGGCCAGTACATGGAGAAGTATCTGTATCCACCAGAAAAGAAATAAGGGATTGCAGATGCTTCGACTGAGACTTCTTGGTTCTGCACTGGGAACTTTTAAACTGGTGGAAGTATCCATGAGCAGCAAGATGCCCAGTGCAGGTGCAACAGGCTTCAAGAAGCAGTTTGGCATCGAACAATTAGAATTTTCGAAAATGAACTGCTGCAAATGAAATTAGATTGTGGGAAGATGACTATTTCAGAGGGGAGGCTGGCATGATCTCAATGCAAAAATAATTACTCTTACCTTTGGGCAATCAATCGCAGCTCATTCGTAAGAACATTGGCATCAGATGTTATTCCTGCGACACTACAAGCCATATCACTGGGAGACAGATGTTATAGAAATTGGTCAATTAAGTTTATATCACATGATGCTTTAAGTATTAACACCCAACAAAAAAGTATTTGCATATACATGTGAAATCTACAGTATAAAAATGACAATATAGAACATTCCACTGCTGGTGGTAATCTATTAAAATTAACTCTGTTGGGCAACTGTCTAAATAAAACAAAGTTAACTGTGAGGCCATTTAAGGTTTTCTGTGCATTTACACTATAACCAAATACTTGACAACTAGCTCCCTCTCATGGCTGCTTGCTGCACAGAACATAGGAAGAGTAGGCCATTCAGCTCCTCCACCATTCAATTAGATCATGGAGGATCTGCACCTAAAATCCCCTTTCTTCCTGATTTCCCTCCTATACAGCCCAGCTCCAATTTTAACATTATAGAGAGATTGACCGTTGACATGCTGTTCTCCCTTCGTCAGATACAGGAGAAATGCCGTGAACAACAGATGCCCCTCTACGTTGCTTTCATTGATCTCACCAAACCCTTTGACCTCGTCAGCAAACGTGGTCTCTTCAGACCACTAGAAAAGATTGGATGCCCACCAAAGCTACTAAGTATCATCACCTCATTCCATGACAATATGAAAGGCACAATTCAACACGGTGGCTCCTCATCAGAGCCCTTTCCTATCCTGAGTGGCATGAAAAAGGGCTGTGTTCTCGCACCCACACTGTTTGGGATTTTCTTCTCCCTGTTGCTTTCACATGTGTTCAAGTCCTCTGAAGAAGGAATTTTCCTCCACACAAGATCAGGGGGCAGGTTGTTCAACCTTGCCCGTCTAAGAGCGAAGTCCAAAGTACGGAAAGTCCTCATCAGGGAACTCCTCTTTGCTGACGATGCTGCTGAAGAGTGCCTGCTGAGTCTCATCGACAGGTTTGCGGCTGCCTGCAATGAATTTGGCCTAACCATCAGCCTCAAGAAAACGAACATCATGGGACAGGACGTCAGAAATGCTCCATCCATCAATATTGGCGACCACGCTCTGGAAGTGGTTCAAGAGTTCACCTACCTAGGCTCAACTATCACCAGTAACCTGTCTCTAGATGCAGAAATCAACAAGCGCATGGGAAAGGCTTCCACTGCTATGTCCAGACTGGCCAAGAGAGAGTGGGAAAATGGCGCACTGACACAGAACACAAAAGTCCAAGTGTATCAGGCCTGTGTCCTCAGTACCTTGCTCTATGGCAGCGAGGCCTGGACAACGTATGTCAGCCAAGAGCAATGTCTCAATTCATTCCATCTTCGCTGCCTCCGGAGAATACTTGGCATCAGGTGGCAGGACCGTATCTCCAACACAGAAATCCTCGAGGCGGCCAACATCCCCAGCTTGTGCACACTACTGAGTCAGCAGCGCTTGAGATGGCTTGGCCATGTGAGCCGCATGGAAGATGGCAGGATCCCCAAAGACACATTGTACAGCGAGCTCGCCACTGGTATCAGACCTACCGGCCGTCCATGTCTCCGCTTTAAAGACGTCTGCAAACGCGACATGAAATCCTGTGACATTGATCACAAGTCGTGGGAGTCAGTTGCCAGCGTTCGCCAGAGCTGGCGGGCAGCCATAAAGACAGGGCTAAAATGTGGTGAGTCGAAGAGACTTAGTAGTTGGCAGGAAAAAAGACAGAGGCGCAAGGGGAGAGCCAACTGTGCAACAGCCCCGACAAACAAATTTCTCTGCAGCACCTGTGGAAGAGCCTGTCACTCTAGAATTGGCCTTTATAGCCACTCCAGGTGCTGCTTCACAAACCACTGACCACCTCCAGGCGCTTACCCATTGTCTCTCGAGATAAGGAGGCCAAAGATGTACACTATAACCATATACTTGACAACTAGCTCCCTCTCATGGCTGCTTGCTGCACAGAACATAGGAAGAGTAGGCCATTCAGCTCCTCCACCATTCAATTAGATCATGGAGGATCTGCACCTCAAATCCCCTTTCTTCCTGATTTCCCTCCTGTACAGCCCAGCTCCAATTTTAACATTATACCCACTTGTTCTAGACTCCCCCACCAAAGAAAATAGTCTCTCTATCTACTTTTCGAAACCCTTTACCATTTCAAACACCTTTATCATTTCATCCCTCAGTCTTCTAAACTCAAGGGAACACAAGCCAAGTTTACATTACTCAAAGATTATTACTAATGTTATCTCGGGTTGTCCTGATACAAGTCAATAGATCCGTTATGTGTCTGAGTTTACACGTACTCATTTAGTTTATATATTTTTTCAGAAAAGAAGACTTCATCCAGTAGCTTGTGTATGTTGCGTCTCTCTGCAGCCAACAGAACACCATCGTTCGCTAAGATCCCCAGGCAGGTTCCGGCGTGACCAATGGCTTCCATGGCATATTCCACTTGATAGAGCCGCCCTGTTATTTCAGCAAAAGAGAAGTTTGTATTTGACTGAAATACACAACTGAACAGCAACAATACAGCACACACCATTAAATCAGTCAGACCCTTCATTTTATAGAAGGCTGTCACGCAGAGCATCTCACCTTCTGGCGAGAATATGGTCGTTCGCGAGTCATACCTTCGAGACTGCAAAGGCAAACAAAATAAGAATTAGCATTACACATTGCATTTTTCTAAACAAGGTCATGGCTCCCTTCTCCTCCTTGCCTCCAGTCACTTTCCCCTCTTCCGTGAGGTTTCCACACCATCAATGCTGAGGCATCTACTCCCAGATCACATTCAGTGGTTGCCAAATAACAGGGGAAACGCCTTCCCTAATGTTGGGAAAACTCTGCTCTCCATAGAGATGGGTGCATCAGCCTGATGGAGATAAGCAACTTGATGCATATGGAATAACAGCCAAAAACACACATCCCATAGCAGAGTGGTGGTGGGTTCAATATGCTAATTCACAGCTACTACAAGCCTTAACATGAGCAATACTAGTACAGATTACTGGAACATGCACTACCTGTTTTTTCAGTCAGCTGTTTTACTTAAGTCTTGGAGCTCCTTCCCCACTATACCTCAGTTTCCACTGTAACTGGTCTGAATACAGTAAATATTTTTTCCTGTTAAAGTCAAATCTAAGCTTATGCGCAATTAAATCTCAGTCACTCACCATTGTGTTCTTAAACTAGATCAAAAAATCTGGAAACAGAAAAAGGAAATTGGTTAATGAAGTGATAATCTGCTGCAACAAAACTATGATAGTGTCTGGACTAATATCTTATTAATACTGACAACAGCAGCAAGCATCCATGCAGCATTCAGATAGCAGCAGCTTGGGGTCAGAAGATCAACACTGATGGAGGTGGACATTTAGCCCATCTTCGCTCATCCATAAAGACAGAGCCAGGTGTCAAATCAGAGTTTCAAGAGCAGAACAAGCACCAAGATCAGCTGAGTCAATGTGACGGTTGACTCAGAGCTGTTGGAACCAACAGCAGCCATCTTATGCCGAAAATCATTTTTATTTTTAACTCATTCCTTTACCAGCAAAAAAAATGTGGATTCTCCGAGTCTCTCACACACACTGGAACTTTATCTTGCTAATTTAGGACTGCCACAAAATGTCTGACAAATACTTTGCAAATAAAAGCCAGTGAGGTTGTCAACTGCAGTGTCTGGGAGAGAAAGTGAAAGCATGTTTTGTAGTTAATTCTCTTCCAGGCTGAGAAAGATCACAATTAAATTGTTCCAAATTGAGGACGGCGGACATCATGGGCCCAATTTTAACCCACTGAAAACTCATCCACTAAAGTGTTACAATCAGGCCTCCCAAGTGGGAAGCTTTTGTTAATGATGGGATCTGTCATAGACAAGGAGTGAGTATAACTCTCTATCCATGAGATGGCCATTTCAAAACACATAACATTAAACTATCGGGATATCTATTATATTTTAATAGCAGGAAGGCACTACCATCATACTCATTCCAGTGGAGGATTCCCTCTACTCTAAAAAATCCACAAAAATACACTGATCAATCTGTAACTGGAATGAAGCTCCAAATAATGACAGAATTGTTTAGCCTAAGGCACAATGTTACTTTACGATTATTGACGTGACAGGTCAATCTTTAGCATCCTCCCAGAATGCTCCTGAAGGATTGTATGAAAACTTTCCTGTTCACCAGGACTGGACCCTCTGAAATCAATCGGAACTGACATTTGGAATAAAGGATGCTTCCAATAAATTCCTGACATCCTCTGTTGTACACAGATAGTGGTACACTTTCTCATACTCCATTGGCCAGCCCACTGCTCGAGCAGGTGACTGCAGTGCAGTATATCCCAGTTTCGTCAAGAATCGGCAATGAAAAAAGCACCACAGTTCATGCAGAAATGTTTCAAACCGATACTCCAAGATCATTCGTATCATGCCATCCAACCCATCAGTAAAGATCACATTGAATAGCTGAACGGCAGTTGACAATCTTGTCTCATCCCTCTATTCATCTATGGATGAACCTTGCAACTGGAGAACACATTCTGGATACAATCTATGATTTAACCACACACTATGCATCCCCCCCACCAACTCCGTGACTGCTTAGCGCAATGTAAATCAATGAAAGTAATACAAGGCTCAGGTAAGCCCCTTAGAACACCTCCATGATCTATGAAATCACGGCCTGTTCTACATGTTTCTCACAAGGATTATCTATGCTGTTCCTTTTTGCTTGCTCCAATATTTATAAATGTGATGGCCTAAAGAACCATGATATCAGTGAGATGAATCAGCAGTTTTCAGGCTTATTGGAGTCTCCCGTTTGGTGGGCCGAGACTACAACAGCACTCGGGCACTGCCTGAAACCAGATTCTTAATCCCATGCCTCAGCAGCACTCCCCCAATACAATTCTTGACAGTGCTCTCTCAAGACCATTACTGACCATCCACCATTCCTTCTGACCCTTACCTGGAGAATTCATATTGAATACTATTCTGTCACCATGCCATTGTGTAGGCAATAATACGACTTCCTACTAAATTGGTTCATTAAATGTCAACTCAGTGCAATATCCTCTCAAGGCCAAAAGGATATAGTCACTGATTTGTTGAAGGGCACTGGATCTAGCATCCATTGGTACAAGTCCAGACAAAACCATCTCTCCGTGAATGACTTTATCCCATTATGAAAAAGATTTAGGATCACAGCTGTGCTAATTATGAGACTTGGGGACGAATGTAGATTTAATCTCTCTATTGAGCTTATTAGCATCATGACATTTTGCATCATTAATATCGTTACAGCCAAGCACCTTGACATGATCACCAATAGCACTGTGCGCATTCATTAGGAACAAGAACAAACACAAGCTCTCTCCAATCACCTCAAGCCATCTAAAAGTGCTAAAGCTCAGCCAGTACTGCGACATTCTCAAAACATAAGGGGCACCACATGTTATATTCATTTACAATATATTTACATGCAAAGTCTTGCATTTCAGTGATACATAGCCTGCCAAGCTTCCTGGGTCACAATCTCATTGCTAAAAAACAGCATCTCTGCCAACTCAATGTAAGCATTGCCTCATGATTCCTGCTGCTCACAGCAGAAAGACATGATGTTTTCATGTACAAGATGGCAGTGACACAGAGCCCCTACTGGTCAGAAGCTGCTGCTGCACCATGACAGAATTCCCATTCCAAGTGTTTACATAGCAAGTTTCAAATGTCTAAATTCAAGAGTCCAGAAACAAATGGTGATGCCAGGAAATAGCCTCAGAAAAACATCGAATAATCTACTGGAGCGAGGGATGGGGAGATGGGACAGACTCTTAGCTTAATGAAGGCTCTGTAAAAAGGAGGAATGGGGACGACCTGGGGCCTGGAACCAGGGCTGCTCCCTCTCCGACCCCCCCCCCCCCCCCGGGCGCCCGCACCGGACGTGAGGCCGCGGCTCCACAAACCGAAACCGAAACCCTGTTCGTCGACTCACGGTGACTGTGGGATTTTCCCCCACCCCCCCCTCCCAAGGCCCCGGGTCCCAGCCGCTTTCTGACTCCAGGGAGTGGTGGGGAGAACCCGGTGTTACGGCCCCGGGGCTCGGGCTGGGCGAGGACTGACTCTCGCTCCCCCGAGGATGAAGCAGCAACTTTCCGGCGGCCCAGCTGACCAGGCCGCGACGGGATAACAAAGAAGCACCGGCCCTGCAGCTGCCCGGAGCTGGAGCTCGTCCCCGGGCCCCCATCTCCCCGGTACCCGTCCCCGGTCTCGGTCTCTCCCCCTTCCCTCACCCGCCGCTTCCTCACCGTTCCCACTCCTCTGCGGCTCCCAATCGACGAGCCGCTGACAAGGGTCAAGAGCGGCCCACCGCCGGGGCAGATCCACCGCCACAGCGCCACCCACCGCCGGGGCAGATGCATCACCACCGCCACAGCGCCACCCACCGCCGGGGCAGATGCATCACCACCGCCACAGCGCCACCCACCGCCGGGGAAGGCGCAACACGTCACAGTCTGACAGGCCACCGGAACAGGCCATTCGGCCCATCCAGGTTGTTCCAGCATTTTCTCCACATCAACCCCCGAAATTAATCTCTTCACTCCCCATTCCTTCTTTTCCCCTTTTTTTAAAAAAAGAGTTTGGAAGGCTTGAGCGAGGGTGCAGGAAAGATTTACGAGAATTGTTCCAGGGATGAGGGCCTTCAGTTACATGGATAGGTTGGAGATGCTGGGGTTGTTCTCCTTAGAGAAGGTTGAGGAAGTGGTCAAAATCATGAGGGGTTTAGACAGAGTAGATATGGAGAAATTGTTCCTTTTGGTAGAAGGACTGAGAACCAGAGGACACCGATTTAAAGTGATTGCCAAAAGAGCGAAAGGCAACAAAAGAAAAAAAAACGTTTTACTCAGAGAGTGGTTAGGATCTGGAATGCACTGCCTGAAAGGGTGGGGGAGGCAGGTTCAATCATGGCTTTCAAAGGGAGTTGGATAAGTACCTGAAGGAAAAAAAGTTTGCAGGGCTATGGGGAAAAGGCAGGGGAGTGGGACTAGCTGGGTTACAGAGTGCTGGCACAGGTTCGATGGATCAAATTGGCTGCTGTTGTGCTGTAACCATTCAATAGTTGTGGCAAAGAATTACACTCTCGCTACATTTCTCCTGATCTGCCTCTTAATTTTTGTGGTTTTTGTGAAATCTGTGCTCTCTTCTTCAATCAATGACTTCACAACCCCTTTCAGCCCTGATAAAACCCTGCTCAGTCTTTCCAATGCTTCCTATAATAAGATGGCCAAAACTGTGCACAATACTCCATCCTCATCCCATCTAAGATGTTGCACAAGTTCAACATCACCTTGCTTTTGCATTCTGTGCCCTAGATACAAAATCAAGAATTAAGTTTGCTTTTTATATGGCATTATTTACTTGTGCTGCCACCTCTAATTACTCAGGTAGCTGCAAAGCAAGGTCACAATACTCCCTTTAAAATCCCCATTTAAGGTCTTTTTTTATTCCTACTTCCAATATGTATTTCTTATCAAATTTCTACACAACTGTATCTGCCACCTATTTGCCCATCCTACTGGTCTATCTATGTCCTCCCTCAGTCTTTGACAATCATCATTGCAGCTTCCCATTCTCCACAATGTTACAACATCAGCAAATTTCAATATTGTTCTCTTAATGTTGAAGGCCAGATCATTTCTGTATGCAGTGACAAAGAGCGGCCCCCACTTGATGGGACACCACTGATCATATCTTTCCAATCTGAGAAACTTCCCTTTACCTCTAGCCTTGGGCCATCCAATCATCTTCTATCCTTGTAGTCATATTCCCCATAATTGCATGGGACATCTCTTTTGTCAAGCATCAAATACAGGTGTCAGCCGTGGTAACACTCCCACCTCTAAGTCAGAAAGTCCTAGGTTCAAGCCCCATTCCAAAGATTTGAGCACAAGATCTAGGCTGACACTCCAGTGCATTGTCGGAAGATGAGACATTAAATAGAAGCCCCGTCTGTCCTCTTGGATGGATGCACAATATGCCCTGGCACGACTTTGAAGAAGAGCAGGGGTGTTATTCCCAGTGGCCTTGCCAATATATATCCCTCAACCAATATAATTAAAAACAGATTATCTGGTCATTATCACATTGCTATTTGTGAGGTCTTGCTCTGCATAACCTGGCTGCCGCCTTTCCTACATTACAAAAGTGACTACACTGCAAAAGCACTTCATTGGTTGTAAAAGCGTTTGGGATGTCCTAAGGTCATGGAAGTTGCTATATAAATGCACTACCTTCTTTCTTTTTATTTGGTACTTTATCAGATGCCTTTGGAAAATATGTATAAACCCAAATACACTCCATTTCCTTCATCTGTTATCTCTATTATTTCCTTAGAAATTCCAAAGGTTGGTCTATGACAAACTCCCCTGTGAAGACAGGTTCCGATTAGCTCCTGTTCCTCTGTGTGCTCAGTAATGTCATTCTAACTAATAGAACTTTAGTGCTAGGAATGGCCTCTGCTGCTGTAACTTTCGCAGGATATCAGGAGTCACTTGTTCTTATACCATGTAAACAAGGTTTCCGTTGATCTTTTGCCAAAGCTGCAGCAGCCAATCAGGATCTCTGCCCATGAAAACTCCTGCCATGGTTTATCAATGACTAACACTATCATTCCCAGGCTAAATCAAGTCTCAGTTACCATGCACCAATTCTCTGGCACAATTTTGCACTCTGTAGAATTTTGACAGTGTTTTTGTTATCTCCTTCCTCGCACTCCTTGGCATCCTTGGATATAAACTATCAGATCCCAGTGGCTTATCTACCTTACCTTTGAATAACTTCTTTACTCTCATCACTTTTTGAACAATAACTTCCACTAGCAGTTTTACACCCACCTGGTGGTTTGACTATTCCAATATACACCCATCTCTGGAAACTGAAGCTAAGTTCTTAATGAAGTAACAGAAGGCTGATGAAGGTAGTGTATTTGATTTTGCGTACATGGACTTTCAAAAGGCATTTGATGAAATACCACATAATAGACTTGTTAGCAAAATTGAAGCTCATGGCATTAAAGGGACAGTGGCAGCCTGGATGCAAACTGGTCAAGAGACAGAAACCAGAGAGTAGTAGTGAACTTTTTTTCCAGACTGCAGGGAAGTATACAGTGATGTCCCCGAGGGGTGAGTATTAAGACCACTGCTCTTTTTGATATATATTATATATAAATGACCTAGACTTAGGTATAGAGGGTATAATTGCAAAGTTTTCAGATGACACAAGACTGAGAAATGTAGTAAACAGTGAGGAGGATAGTAACAGACTTCAGGAGGATGTAGACAGACTGGCGAAATGGGCAGACACATGGCAGATAACATTTAACACAGAGAAGTGTGAAGTGATGCATTTTGGTAGGAATAGTGAAGAGGTAATATACTTAAATGGTACAATTTTAAAAGGGGTACAGGAACAGAGAGACCTGGGGGTGTTTTTACAAGAAGGCTGTCAAAAAATATATGGGATCCTCGGATTTATTAATTGAGGTATAGAGTACAAAAGCAAGGAAGTAATGCTAAACCACTACCTTTTTTTATCTTATAAAACACTGATTAGGGCCCAGCTACTTTATTTTGTCAAATACACAAACTTTAGGAAGGATTTTGTTTGCCCTCCCACCTCCCTGCTTGCCTCCAAGGCCAGAACAAAATCCTGCCTCATGTTTCGAATTATAGAAGGGTCAGTAACCAGAGGACAGAAATTCAAGGTGATTGACAAAAAAGGCGCCATGAGGAAACTTTTTTGATGCAAAGTGTTGTTGTGATGTGGAATATAGTGATCTGCCTAAGGGCGGAACCTCTGCCCATTTCTCAACGACTCGCAGACTTGTGCTTTCTTCTTCAATTGCTTGTAGGGTCCTCCCATTTTCAATTTCAAGTTGTCTAATGTCATCATTCTCTTTCTCCCGGTTATGGAGAGGTAGGAAGGGGTGTGGGTAGTTTCCACTGTTCACCTCCCAACTGACCGCAATTGTGTGCTGTTTAAAGTTATGAATTAGCCCCGAGTGTTTCTTAAGCCCAAATAAACAGACAGTAACAGGTTTTCATGTAGGTTTAAAACAGGTGATTAAGTATTTATTGAACAATATTTATTCCCCGAAATATTCGCAACACCACTCACGCACACATTCACTCTCACATGCACTCTCAAGAGTAGATAGAAGATAAAGGGTAAGAGTTTAAGGTGTGGTAAGTGATTGTGATTTATGGTAAACCTGTTGAATCTTCTAAGTAGAACAGTCTCTTTTAAAAGTATAGGCCTGGGTTGTATGTAGTCTTGAACCTGTTGAGGTGTTGTAGTTTTCTGGTGGTTAAGATTTCAGACTGGAGGTGGTGGTCACTTTCAGTTCTCTGCTGCACTAGGTTGAAGTGTAAAATCAACAGCAGAGCTTCTTCTTGTTAGGCTGTATCTTTCTACTGCCCTTTGCTGGACTCCTTCTGTGAGGTTGTTGTGATCCCTCTCTCTCTCTCCAGAGGGTTGCCCTTTAAGGTCAAAATCCATCAAAGTAAAGTCTTTGGTAGTTGACACATGGCCCTCTCCCCTGGTGTGACTGCACAATGGACAAGGATGTGGAATTGATGTCTGCATGGGTATAATCCTGATATGATGCGGTTACTTCACATCTTTGTTTCAGCAGAACCCAATCAATTCAGGAATGTCTCTTGATGGTTTCAGGATGGGTGTAATTGACATCTCTTATTCTGGAATGTATCCTTTTGTCCTTTGGAGACAGATAGGCAATGTTTGAATACACAGGTCAGGTCATCTGACCTTTGGCGGCCATCTTTTTCAGCATTGTCCACCGTTTTTGAAAAGGTAAAGTCAATTTTAAAGAGACAACCTAGAATAAAGTTTGTATCTTAAAAGTAGGCCTTTGATATGTCTTTACTGGACATGACATGCCCCCACCACACAAAAAAATGGAATCTTGATTCTTTTTTTTACATTGTTTTCAGGGTAAAGTGAGAGAAACATGAACACAGATTCTGCACTCTTTTTGACATCCACACCTCAATCTTACAACTGCTACAGCTGGCAGACGTTTTGACTCCAAATTAAAATTTCAATGAATGGATGTGAAAAGGCCTACGTTATCAAGGTGATATGAGGATGAATGACACCCAGAATCCATTGTTTAACAATGGCCTCACCATCAGAAACCATTTATGAGGACAATGGAAAGAGAAAGTATGGTCACATGACAGAACTATGTTTTTGATAAGGAGCTTTAATAAAAGTATATTCTGGGCAGCCAAAGGAGATCCATCAATGCCAACAAAGAGAAAGGACCCTGCCTAAGATTACCATTTTTGAACTACATGTAGGCAGCAACTGGATTTAGCCTTGAACTCCCTACCTGAGAAATTGTACCAGGACATTGTCATTGACCTTTGGCTGGAATATAACATGAGCAGTCTGCAACAGCGTATCCACCTTTCTGAACCTCCCAAGTTTTTCTTCTGTAAACAAGGGAAAAGATTACAGGCCTGCACCGTTTCAGGTCTTCACCCTGGGGAAAAGCAAGTTTAACAGAGTACTCTTTTAAATCATCAGACCTAACGCATGTTATCTTTATAATCTCTATCTTTTCTTGAGTATGTATGTATCTATATGAGTGTGAGAGTGGGAGTTGTTGCGTTTATTTCAGGTATTGTATAATTAACATTTATCTTTCTTTTAAACTTATGAGATAGCCTGTCATTTCTCTGTTCTTGATAATTAAAGCACTCAGGGTTTTAAAAAAACACCTTTTAAAAACAATGCTGTCTTCGGTCAGTCAAGAGGTGATACAGGGGGAAACATCCCTAACATCTCGCGCCTGTCCATAACACCATCCCCAGTTACCTTAAACTGAACGGTTTCCTAGGCCACGGTAGAAGGGCAGTTAAGAATCAACCATGTTGGTGTGGGATTGGAGTCACATACAGGTCAGAGCGGGTCAGGTTGACAGGTTTGCTTTCCTAATGGATATTATTGAATTAGTCAGGTTTTTATGACAATCCAACAGATTCATGGTCATTTTACTGATGCCATCTTTTTATTTCTAGATTATTAGAATATTCTTCAAATTCACAAGCCACCATGGTGGGATTTGAACTCATGTTCTCTGGATTATTAGTTAATGGCTCAGGATTACTCGTCCAGTAATATAATCACAACACTGCCATGTCATAGCACCTGTGAGGAACATAAATCACCTGGGTGCAACCCGTCAAATGATATCAATACACAATATGGCCAGTCACAGTCAATCTCTGATGAAAGATATCTATATACAATCCTGGTTACTCCTCTGCCTTACAAAGATAAAATGGGCAGGATAGAAAACTCAGATCGTGTGGCAGTTTTGGTGGGGCAAGGAAGAACGGCCAAGTTTAATCAACAGCAACGACAACAATTTGTATTTATATAGCGACTTTAATATAACAAATGGTCCCAAGCCACTTCACAGGAGCATTATATAGCAAAGGCTGGCACCAAGTCACATAAGACGATATTAGGGCAGGTGGCCAAAAGCTTGGCCAAAGTAGTTTTTGAGGAGCATCTTAAAGGAAGAAAAGAGGTGGTGAGGCGGACAGGTTTAGGAGGGAATTCCAGAGCTTAGGGCCTGGGCAGCTGAAGACATGGCCTCCAAGGGCACAGCAATTAAAATCAGGAATGCTCAAGAGGCCAGAATTAGATGAGTGCAGATATCTTGCAGGGTTGTGGGGCTAGAGGAGATTAAAGGATAGTTTCCTCCCGGAGGTGACTGTGTTTAATGGGAAGACTATGTTCTACAGTCTGGCCACTGCCTGTAAAATCAGATCCTGATCAAACACCTCTGCAATCCTGAGTTTTCGATATATGGCCTGGATGAGCAGGAATGGACTCATCCCGGACATTACGTGCTGCGTGTGTCCTTGGAATTGGTCCCAGAATTGGACTCATCATGATATCTAGTTTTTTAATCTGAAAATCTTCTCTGGCTTTCTGGGTTCCTGTAATTATCAACACCATGAACCATCTCACTTGCATTTTAAGAGAGCAAAAGACTCCAAACCTTTGACAGTTGTGTGCTGTTGTTTTAATAGACACTGGGTCCACAACCATTACAGCATAAAATTCTGTCATAGTTCATGTTTTGGAATATTTGAAATATTTCAGGGCCTCAGGCACTACCATAATTAGCACCATATCTTTCCAGAACTAATTAGACAATAAAAAAAGACTTGCATTTATATAGCACCTTTCCTGATCTCAGGAGGTCCCAAAGCGCTTTACAGCCAATGAAATACTTCTGAAAGGTAGGAATTGTGGCAATATAGAAAAAGTATCTCTAGCAACTGCTTTGCAGTACAAGAGTCTTGTACTACCTTGGGTTTACAGTGGCAGCATTAAGTATGTGGGTTCTTGGATGCTTGATTCAATGGTTGGAGTGTATAATGTAAATAACTCAATCAAACCCATCGCAGAGTGACTGCAAATCAGGATGTGCAGGTAGGAAATTTTACATGGAATTTTAGTCCTATTCACATTGTAGCATTCTCAAATCCAATATAAAATCATCCATAATATAGGCAGCAACTGTATGTGGCTTAGAGCAGGTTAATTCCATGATTTGGTCCCCAGTGTTCACAGATCAATCAGGTTCAGAGGTTAACAAGGCCAGTTGCCAAGAGTTACTCCTCACAGTGGCTGGATAGACCATTTTGGGATTGGACAAAGGAAATTTTGGAATGAGACTAAATGGCTGTGGCGAGGTCCAAAGGCTGGGCTTTTGAACTGAAGTTGGAAAAGTATCAGAAAGCCAGGCATAAAAGAAAATTTATCAAAATAATTAGTAATTTGAAGCACTTATATAATTCCAGGTACTGGATATATTGGTTGCAAT
The DNA here is from genome assembly GCF_036365525.1 of Heterodontus francisci. Lineage (NCBI taxonomy): Eukaryota > Metazoa > Chordata > Chondrichthyes > Heterodontiformes > Heterodontidae > Heterodontus > Heterodontus francisci. Next base: position 34,414,784 of record NC_090405.1, on the reverse strand, counting down.
TGATTTAATGACTTGTCTCTCAAAAGTGCTGTTATCCTAGAGGCCAATGTGTCTGGGCCAACATAGAACCAACAGGGTCTGTATCAAGTGCAGTAGGACTTGGCTGTCTCAAACCAAGTCCTTTCTACAGTCTCTTTACCAAGCCCCCACAATTGGTGTAAACACTTCCAGCCAGTTCTAACTGTGGTCAGAAGGTACTCTTCATTTTCAGGGTAAAGCAGAATATTATATCTTGCCAGAACCAGAGATTGAGCAAACCTGCAAAGAACCAGCAGAAACACGGCGTCTCGCTCCTCGGGGACTAAAGGGGTCACGCTCTCGAAGCCTGAAAGAACATGACCCCCAACGTTTATGGGATCGTTGCTCTCCAGCATCAGATACATTATAGATATGGCTATGTCATATACACAATGACCATAACTCATGTCACTGAAGTCCAATATACCAGAGATGTTCAACTCCTGTTGTAGGCAACTTGGGTTGCAATAGTCAGCTGAAGAATGAACAGACTGTACTAGAATGTTGTTATCACTGAAGTCTCCATGATTAATGCCTGGTAAAAAAGATTGCAATGTTTTATCATCCATCACTGAAGACAGCATTTAAATTATAACTTAATATGTTGCTTTATTAAAGATCATGTTACATAACGAACACTTGTTAAAACATAACACTTGTTTCAGCACACATTAGCCGTCACAATATATTGTATCGCCTGACTCACTGTGAGCAATGGCACTGGAGGTTGGCTGAAAACATACTGAAACTTTGGGCCCTGAGATTCCACTGGGGAGTCTGGGCGGAGGTGAAGTGGGACCCCTGCATTGGAGGGGAGAAGGGGGACAATTTTGGTTGAAAGCTCTATCATCCTGGTTTCTACCCTGTTTAAAATGGTTCAGATTCTAGGTGGATAGTGCAACAACAATGTGCATTTATATAGCACCTTTAACAGAGCAAAACATTTGCGCACAGCAAGCTCCCACAAACAGCATTGAGACAATGAGCAGATGGTCTGATTTTGGTGATATTGGTTGAGGGTAAGTATTACTCGGGACACCTGCCTTCTTGTCAGCTTTCCTTGTATCTAGCTATTCAATCAGTCATTCTGACAAGGTTGTTGAGTCTCTGGAGCCTGTTTTCTCCTGATCTGTCTTGAATAGGCTTGGCGAATTGCCCAAGCACAAAACTGTGGTTCAGCAACAAATTCCAGAAATGCTCAAAGCAAGCATTGCTTGTGAGCTATCTCAGAACGCAAGTTGGCATGTTATTGTCCTGACTCTTCAAATAGTGTCCTGCGATCTGTCATGTCCACTTGAGGGGGCAGATGGGAACTCACCTTAATGTCTCATCAGACATATGTTACCTCAGACTTTGTAGCACTCCCTCAGTACCACACTGGAATGTCAATTGAGATTATGTGCTCAAGTCAGGGAACATAGGATTATAGGAACAGAGGAAGGCCATTTAGCCCCTTCAGCCTGTTCCTCCATTCAATGAGATCATGTTTGATCTGTGACCTAATTCCATACATTTTCCCTTTGCCCCATATCCCTTAATATCTTTAGATAACAAAAATCTATCAATCTTGGATATAAAATTTACAATTGATTTTGCATCAATTACCATTTGTGGAAGAGAGTTCCAAACTCCTGCCACCCTTTGGGTGATATCTTATGCTTTACCACATGGTGAGTCTAGAGGTGGGGAGGGCATTGAATTGGGGCGGGGGGGGGATGGTGGCAGGCAGGGGCACTGCCACCTTTTCACCTCCATCCCGATTAACTTCAATCAAATCCAGAAGTTGGGAGAAACCAGCTTGGGGATGCAGAGATTCACTCTTGCTTTCTCTGGGCTTCACATGGGAAATATTAAGATCCGCGTGTTAGAAATGTGCCTTGAGTGGTAGCCTATCAACAGCCCGATATTTGATTTAATTAATTACAGTGGATCTGAATATCCAGTGAGCTGTATAACTGACGGAACATTGATCACGCTGGTTTTGCTCACAACATGAATTTTTACACCATAAACCTCAGGGCCAAGAGAGGTGTTCACTTACTTTTACGAAACTTGCTGAGATTTGGCAGTATCTTTTCCTTGAATTGCTGAATAATTTGCTCCACAACTCGTCGATTGCTTCCCTCCTCCACTGCATAAAGGTACTTGTCCAGCATGTGAGTATTCGATAGACTCCAGATGAAATCTTGTCGTTGCAGACTCTTCTGGGTAGGATGCTGGAATTCCTAACAATTAGACAAATCCATTACCTTCTCCCTACCAATACATCGATTGTCCTGTGTGATAACAATAACTCCTAGAGATCTGTTGTTCAATTCTGTCTTCCTGTACAATTCAGGATCAATAGGCCCAGGTTCAGGTACTGACAAAGTTCATTTTTGACCTAGGAGACAGGAAACTATGAGGTTGGACCAAGATGGACATCTCTCTGCACTGTAGATAAAGAGAAAACTGAGATAAACTCAGTCTACACTGCCAGAGATTCAATACAGCTCTTCACCACCCAACATCAGCATGGAAAATTGATTTAATTATAGAAGACTAAACCACAATGATCAAATCCCATTTCCAACTTCTCCCAATGGGCCATCGTCTATTGGGTGGCCCCTTCTCCCAATGTGACTATCTGTATTGGGTGAAATCTTCTCCCAATTAACAGCAAAATCTTCCTTATTGTTATGGCTCTGGCTGGTGCCACCAACCACAGCTTCGAATTAGAACAGTGCCTGTGTGGGATTCCTGGGAACTTCCCACAGTTTTTATTTGAAAAGAAAACCCAAATAAAACTTGTAATAACCAAAAACTTTCCAAAATTCAGCTATTTGTGGTATCAGACTTTCTACTGTTTCATGCTTGGAAATACCCCCATGATGCCTACAAGACCACACCTATTGAGGTAAGCTCTTAAGGAATCCCTTCACAATGCATTTTGTACTGTCAGACTAAAGAAGCTCCAAAGAAGGTCTGATCTGTTACAATAGGAGGGGTCTTTGATCTAAACTATACAATCAGGTTGATTTGCATGATAGCTTCTGTGTGGCTTGCACGGCCCTTTTTAGAAGCAAAATACACTGACTTACTTCATGAACCTGGCTCATTTGAGCAAGAGTTTGGCCAACTTTGTACAAGATGTGAGGGCCTGCAGGGATTTTGGACAGTGGAGTTCCAGGAAGGTAGGTCAGTAACCGAACCATATGGGTCTTATATTCTTCCCCACAATCTGTAGACGAGAGCACAGTATTCTTGTTACATTAGCTTATTCTTTCAGAAACATAATGACATCAATAGATACTGATTTCTAATTAGTTTTAGTGTTTAAAAGGATTTAGATAAATGTGGATATTTTTATAAAGGTGAATTCCAAACTTTCAAAGGGGTGTGTGACTGGTCAACTGTAACCTGAAACCAGTAACCAATAAATGATACTCACCAATCGTCTCCAATGACATAATCTTGCCATCAATGGTTGGGATTGGTGTGGACGAAGGAAATCCTTTCTCGTTCAAAAACATCATGAATCGTGTTTGTGCTTCAATCAAATCGGCATTTTGGCTGTCAACAGTGTTCATCACTTTGAGGACATAGCTCTTACTGTGATCTTCAGTCCCCTGGCTCTCAGACACCATGATGTGGAAGTTCTGGTCATCATAACTAGGCATTGGTCGGACACTGGAGACCTTCAGACCGTACAACCGCCCAACCAACTCAACAGCCTGAGCTTCACTCAGCGAGGGTTTGATTAGAACAGTTTTCTCTGTGGAGGACATCTGAGAAACACCAAAATAATGAAGGTGATTAAATATGGGATGTGATACACAGATGAAAGTAACTTATTCTTAACTCATACATAGTTGCTGGGATGCCATTTGCTGGAGGCTTCAATCATTGTAAAACATCACATGCAGGTGGTGTTAAACTGGTTTTGAAGAATTGTTGCAGTTCACCCTCTTTTCTCCAAAACCATGATTGTATAAATGTTGAAGCAACAGACCCTGTAAACTGAGTTTCCTATAAACTGAACCCTGAACCTTTATCCTCTGCCATGTTTAAGTTATGTAGGGTGTTAAGACCTCAGAGAGATCGTTAACATGAAAAATACAAAATATGAACCCCAGACCAATTTAATGAATTACACAAGATATCATATTTTGAGTAACAACTAAATTAAAAGAAATCCCCAGTTAACCAAACAGTACTTTGCAAGTAGCAAAGAGCCCAAGTTACAAACAAAGGTATTTTCTTTTCTTATTCAACACTTGAAAACATCACACAAAACTTATACATTACGCAGTCCTACAAAATCCTCTGTAGTTAAAAGTCTCAAACTCCTCCCAGTTGCAATGGGTCAGATCTTCTAGACTTTTCAAAAATCAATTTTATCTTTGCTCCCTTCTCTGAGCACTTCAACCTGGACATCTGTGAATAATGAGAGTTCTGGTGATCCCTTGAGTTCTTTATTACTTCGCAAACTTCAACTCTCAAAACAGGTTCAAATCTCCGCAGCTTTTCTCTGTATATCTTCAGTGAGCAGGCGTTCACTCTATCTCTCTCTCTGACTCTAGCTGCCACTGCTGGGTGTCTTCTCTGTGAGGCTGCCATTGCTGATGGGTTCCCTTCTTACAGTCTGTTTGAGTCCATGACCTGGTGGTTCCTTCATTACAGCCTGTTTTTCTCCAGAAAGTCTGTTAAATTTATCCGGACTTCGAGTTCAATAAATTATTGTTCTGCTCCAAAATGCAGAGACTAATAGTCTGCGTTCCACAAAGCTACTCGGCCTTTCCATTGTCCCAGGTGCTAACCTGGTGAATTTGTATGTTCTGAATGGCTGACTCCTTGTTTCATGATCCAAAAGTCTGGGAGGGCAATACCCATTGTTCTTCACGTGTTCGTACTGTAGCCTCTGTTCTTCGTTACGGACCACGTGGTGTGACATGGATGGTTCCACTGTTGAATTCCCCACCTGACTGCAGCAATTGTATTTGTATTGGAGTCTAGCCCCTTGGTGTTTTATTTTCCAAATGAACAGACAGAAAAAGGTTTTCTTGTAAGTTTATAGGACAGAAAGTCAATCGCTTATTAATCAATATGCCGTATCCCAAAATTGTCGCAACCGCATCCACTCACGTATTCTCTCTCACACACACACACACACACACACACGAAGAGACAGATAGAGAAGGGGTAAAGGAAGGTGAATCTTAATGGGGGTGAAGGTTACGAGAAACCTGTTGAATTCTGGAAATCAAGCTCTCGATGGATGCAGGCCTGAGATGATGGTAGATTTCTCTTGATTTAAGGTTCCATTGAAGACGGTGGGTTACTTCTAGCTCTCACTGCTGTATAATGTAGATGTAGGGTTCTGCAGCTGGGCAGGTGCTTTCTCGCTTGGCTGGGACACAAGCTGTTAGGATGGTGCTTTGTCTTTCTTTAGCGTCTCTCTCCCTCCACTCTTTTTTTTAAGGTAAGGCTGTGTTCCTACTCACCTCCTGGTAGGTGATGCTCTGGTCTCTTCCCCATGGTGATCGCACAATGGCCCAGGACATGGCTACTTCACATCTTGTTTCAGAAGAAGACATTAAATTCTGAAATGTTTTAGGATGGGTTCAATTGACACCTCATAGCTTTAAAGATTTGTCCTTATCAGACAGTCTGAATACATAAAGGTCAAGCTTTTTTCTTCAGTGGCCAGTTTGGATGCATTGTTAATTTTTTTAAATAAAGGTTCATTTTTTAAAAAGCCAAAGTCAGATTTTTATAACTCTTCAGATTTAGTCCACAATTTGCATCATTGCACTTCTGGTGTGCGTGACGTCTTCAGAAGGCAGTCTTTGATCTGTTCTCTCTGTTGTCTTAATAACATTTCGCAGAGTGGAGGTGAGGTCAGCTGACCGTTTGAACACCATCTTGAACTTTTAAAAATCACAATATTTATGATGTAATCATGTTACAAGGTCCAGCATTCATAACATTTTCCCCATAAAAAATTTCTTACAACATAATCACATATAACATTGCAAACATTTTCATTATTAATATTTTACACTTTACACAGGTAACAATAATATTTTTATATTTCTGAGCTGTTTGCCTCCATTATACCCCTTATTTAAATTCTGGATAGAGCATCAGCAATTACATTGCTCTTTCCTGCAACATATACAATCTTTAGGGTAAATGGTTGTAACATTTGGCTCCATCGAAACAATCTAGCGTTCTTGGTTTTGAATTTTTCTAGAAACCTCAATGGATGATGATTGGTGTAAACTGTTATTTCCCCTTTTCCATTATTGATCCATACCTCAAAATGTTGATGAGCCAATATGAGACCTAAAGCCTCCTTCTCCAAAGTGGAGTACTTCTTCTGGTACTCATGGAGTTTTCTAGAAAAATAATTGACTGCTCGTTCGAGCCATTACCATCATCCTGGAGTAGTACTGTTCCTACTCCTATATCACGAGCATCAATATCCACTTTAAAAGGCTTGTCAAAATTTGGTACCGCAATCATTGATTAAAATGGCCTTTAACTTTCCAAATGCCATTTGACAGGATTCTGTCCATTGGATCTTGTGGTAACTTTGTCAGTGGAGTTACTACTGTACTGAAGTTGGGAATGAACTTCCAGTAAAACCCACATATTCCTAGGAATTGCAATAGTTTTGTCTTGAGGGCTGGAAAGTCTATTATCGCCTGAACTTTAGCTTCCCTAGGCAATACCTGACCTTGACCCAGTACAGCAACCCCATGAATAGCCAGTGGAGTTCGATCTGTCTTATCTGCACATATGACTTAAAACTCTTTCAGCAGTTCAGCTATACCCCTTTAAGTGGTTTAGAAAGATAGTGTAAAACTGCATCCAGGTTTTCCAATACTTCTGTGTTTCCCAGTCTCATTGCAGAGGGTTCAATCTGAGAGTTCTCAGTCTCTGCCCCTTCCTCCTATTCCTCAAAAGTAATGCTATCCTTACCCTCCTCTTCTGTCATTTGATATACATTTACTGGATGACAAGTTTCACGGTCATAGTATCTTTCTAACATATTCACGTGGCACACCCATTGATTTTCCTGTCTGTCTGGGGTGCTAACCAAATAGTTCATCTCACTAAATTTCCTCTTCATGAAATAAGGTCCACTGAATCGATCTCTTAACGCTTCCGCAGGCAAAGGCAATAAAACTAACACATTTTCTCCAGGCTGAAAACCTCGTGCCTTAGATTTCTATCTGCTTGGATTTTCATCACTTGCTGAGCAATATTGAGATGTTTCTGGTCATCTGTCACGCTCTTGTGAGCCTCTCTCGAAATTCTAACGTATAATCTAAGAGGGTAGTTTCCTCTTTCTGTGCTAAAAGTCTCTCCTCAATGAGTTTATGGGAAGCCCCTACCCTCATGCCTAATTCAAATGGACTGAAATCAGTGGACTCCAACAACACTCAAGAAGATCGACACCATCCAGGACAAAGCAGCCATTTTAATTGGCACCCCATCCACCACCTTCAACATTCACTCCCTTCACCATCGACACACAGTAGCAGCAGTGTGTACCATCTACAAGATGCACTGCAGCAACTCACTAAGGATCCTTTGACAGCACCTTCCAAACCCACAACCCCTACCACCTAGGAGGACGAGGGCAGCAGATGCATGGGAACACCACCTGCAAGTTCCCCTCCAAGCCACACACCATCCTTTCTTGGAACTATATCGCCATTGTTGCTGGATCAATATCCTGGAACTACTTTCCCAACAGCACTGTGGGTGTACCTACTCCCCAAGGACTGCAGCAGTTTAAGAAGGCAGCTCACCATCACCTTCTCCAGGGCAATTAGGGATGGGCAATAAATGCTGGCCTGGGCAGCGATGCCCACATCCCATGAATGAATAAAAAAAAACTCATTTAATGTGTTCCTGGTGGCAAATAATAAAAATGATATCCCCTTATCCCAATCATAAGGATACACAAAACAACAGTCTTTTTATCATACTTCTTAGAGCTTGGCAATTACCTTTCCAAAGCACTTTGTGACTGTGGATGATAAGCGGACGATTTGAGTTGTCTCGCTCCCAAATTACTCATGACCTCTTGAAATATCCCTGACATGAAATGTGATCCCTGGTCTGACTGAATTTCTAATGGAAATCCATATTTAGTGAAAAACTGGATTAACCCCTCAATCACAAACCTCGCAGTTATCTTTTTAAAGGTATCTGGAAACCTAGTGGACAAATGTGGCCTGACCTAGTTGTGGGTAAGGGTCCAACACAATCCACAAGAACCCTACTAAATGGTTCATCAAAAAGCACATTTTGGTATCAATGGGGCTGGATTAATCAAAGGCTGTGGCTTCCCAACTACCTGACATGTATGGCAAGTTCTGCAAAATTCAACCACATCCTTTTGCAAACCTGGCCAATAAAAATGCTGCCTTATTATGGCCTGAGTCTTTCGAATACCCGCAGTACCTGTCACTGGGATTTCATGGGCAGTTCTCAAAATTTCTCTCAGGTACTGTGGGGGAACAACAATCTGACAAGCTATAGTCCAATCTTCATCAGCGGGCCTCTCCACTTTCTCATTAGAATGTCATTCTTAATATAGTAGCACTCGGGGACGTTTTCAGCTTCTGCCTCAAAACACACCATTTGAGACAAACTTCTGAAGTCAGGGTCTGCCTATTGGGCCTCAACCATAGATGATATGCTAAACAATTCACCATTGCTAGGCTCTGAAACCTTTACTACCAACATCCCCAACCAAATACTTGAAAAATGTCTCAGCCAATCAAACACCTGAACAACTGAATCCTCCTTATCTTGTTTAACCTGATGACTTTGGGATCTTGTCACCAGATAATCTGGGAATGTAATAGGAAATTCCTCTTGCAAACCTTCAGCTTCAGCAACCTCAACTGGCTTTTCCGAAACTATTGGAGACACCAATACTTTATCCCTAGCTAAGTCATTTCCTCGCAACAAATCATCCCTTTGATATGCAAATCTGGGACAATTCCTGCTGTTACCAAACCGGTGATTAAATCACATCGCAAATTAATGTTATGCAAATGAAATGTATAAATGACGCCCCCCCCCCCACCCCCGCTCCTCCCCAATGCCTCACATCATGACCTTCGCATTCACATCACTATTTCCGGAAAGATCTACATCCTTTGCTGCCATCAAGACTGAGTGGCCCCTTTACATCCCAAAGCAGCACAATCAGCTTGCCTGCTTCATCTGACAAATATGGGGACACCCTACCCCTGAGCAAGAAACTTCTATATCCTTCAAGGGCCTGACTTAGTCCCTTAGCGCACATTGCCAAAGCCCCTGGCTTATCAATAGTGCCACCTACTGGCTCATCCTTTTCAGGACAGGCTTTCTTTAAACCACAACAGTGACAGGTGTTCTCCTCCATTTCCAGCATTCTCCCTTTATATGCCTCCTTTTATTACAAAAATAACATGTTGATGCTTTGGATTCAATCCTAGTCTCCTGACTATCTTTTCTCACCACTCTGGCAGTTGCCTGTATCCTTCCTCTCAATAAAACTGAATCTCTTCTCAAATACTATTCTTTTATCTTTCCAATTCCTTTGAAAGTTCCCAAACTAGGGCCTGTAAACTACTGCTTTTGTGGGTCAATTGATAATCATCCACCATTTCTGCGGCATTCCTTATTTTACTAATGTTATATCCTTCTAGGTGGGACCCTATTCCTGAAACAATACTATTTTTAAAAGTCTCCATTAGGATTAATTCCCTTAGGTTTTCAAAATCTTGATCAATCTTCAGGGATCGATACCAATGATCAAATATCATTCCTTCTCTCCAGCGAATTCCATCAATGTCTGACTCCATTTCTTTTTTAAATTCCTGAATTTTTCCTGTAAGCCTCTGGTACCAACTCATAAGCATTGAGAACTGCAATTTTAACCTCTTCATAATCACTTGACTGTTCCTCCGAAAGTGTTGAATATATCTCTAATGCTTTTCCTACTAACACACTTTGCAATAAAATTGTCTAACTTTCTTTTGGCTACTTCAACTTCGTGACAATTTTTTCAAAGGGAACAAAATACATTTCAACTCCTTCCTCCTTGAATTTAGGCACTAAGCCATTATTCCTTGCCAAATCAAAACCAAGAGTTAAATCAAACTCATTCTCTCTCTGGACTCATACTTTGTCTTTCGCTATAACTATTTAGCACTCTATTTGCATTCTGTTCCATGACATCTGTCATTTAATCCCTCCCTCCTCCGTCCTATCACATACCTTCCCTCTTCTTCTTCCCCCTCCCCCCGTTCACTTGCTCAAAGACTGTTACATTTCTAACTTTTATGCCAGTTCTGGTGAAGGGTCACAGACCTGAAATGTTAACTCTATTTCTCTCTACACAGATGCTGCCAGACCTGCTGAATATGTCCAGCATTTCAGAGTTCCAGCATCCGCAATACTTTGCTCTCATCCTCAAGCCTTCCTGCCACCCTTTGTTCTTTGTCCAGTACAAATTTCTTGGCTTCTTTGTAAGTGTAATTTTTTCTTCCCTTTGATATTCTAATTCAAGTTTTTCCATTTCAAATTGCAATTGTCTGTGTCTTTCCCTTTCTTCCCTTTCCTTTTCTCTTCCGAATTTCATCTTTTTTACAAGTTCCTGTTGCCTCATTTGTAACTGAATTCCAGCTAACTCAATCTGAGAGGTACCAGGATCACTCTTTTCCTCCTCAAGGTTAAAATGCTGAGCCAACACTGCAATAATTTCTGCCTTTTTGGCTTTTGATTTTAAACTAACCCCCACTTGTTCTGGTACAGCCTTTACCACATCAGCTGTTAACTGTGATAAATCATTGAGAGTCAAATCTTCCCTCTTCACAAAGTCTTGAGCATTGAAATTAGACATGCTGGCTCTTCCTTATGAGTATAGCAGAAGTAACTGTGAAATCCTATTCATTTAAAACTCTAGCAAATTTCAGCGAAACTGTTTCCAGCCTCTGAATTTGTTTCCCACAGGAGTTCACAATTTGTTATCGCACAAGATCGTTAACGTGAAAAGTACGAGATATGAAGCCGCAGACCAATTTAACGAATTACACAACAAGATCTCATGTTTGCAACAAAGGTCTGGGAAGGCAAAACCCATTGTCCTTCAGGTGTTAGTGTTGTAGTCTCTGATCTCCAGAAGGCAGTATTTGATCTGTTCTCTCTGTTGTCCTGGTAACCTTTTGCAGTGTGGAAGTGAGGTGAGCTGACCTTCTGGACTCCACCTTGGACTTTTAAAAATCACAGTCTTTAAGAAATAATCATGTTACAAGGTTTAGTGCTCGTAACACGGGAATACATAACAATGAGCCCTGACTTGCTGTAAATCGCTTGCTATAGAACATGTGTGAACTTTCCTTTTCTGGCACTTCCTACAGGGAATTTTCAGTATATAACAGGGATTCCAAACCATGTTTATGCAAACCACTGTATAACAGGTTAGAAAATACTGTTCAGGACTATTTACATGTAAAATGCACAAAAAAGGAAGGATACTACACAGTGCAATGATCAAACATACACTACATAAAATTACATTGTCTGTTTCGAAATGAGTTGCAGTTACTGTTTCTTCTCTCAGCAGTATAAGAATCGTCATGGTGAACTTTTATAATATATTCACATGTCAGTGCTTAATCTGCAACAGCTATGCAAGCCAGGACTAGAGCAGTGGAGACATTACCTCATTGACTATCCAATAGTAGATATAATAAATCAGCCAAGTGACTGCAGGGAGGTGATGTGGGATAAATTGTTTTGTGTCATCAATGTACTGGCAAGAGATAAGAACAAGGACATAACTGGTACCAACAGTTTCTCATTAGTGAGGATATAAATATTATTGAGCAGACTGGCTGAAGGAACATTAACCAGACGAGGTTAGAACACATTGACATAATGCATTACACTAGAGTGACGTAACTACACACATAAAAGAGACAGACACTGGGGCTTCTTTGGGACTTTTAAACTGGTCTTGCTGAGGTGAAGTAGAACAGATAAGGACAACACGCTTTCGATTTCCTGAAGAGGCCCCTGGTATGTGAGTTATAATGTTATAATTAGGTCTTATGTCTTACATACAGTGCATGTTGAGGCTTGTGTTTTATATCTCATTGACTTGATTTTATAAAGAATATTAACCAGAGTTTCAATGTTTCCCAGTCCTCAAACTTAGTAAAGGATTTGTGACAGTACCTTACAATACATAATGGAAAGATGGATTTATAACAATAGCCTATGTAAACCCAACAAGCAGGCTCTGAGAAAGAGACTGGGGCAGGTTTTCTTCCATACTCCTGCTGGATTCCTGGTGTAACTGCAGTGGCTGAGGAAGGAAACTAGAAGGGGGGAGATGTTCAGCCTGCATCCTTGGCACCCAAGCCCATAGCAACATAGTGGTCACAAGGGTACTTTCCTGATATCCAGAGTGACTGAGGCAGAAGAGGGGAGATGGATTTATCAATGGCAGAGTGTTTGAAGTGTAATTCCTCACACTGGGCAGCCTACACAATGACAGGCATCACAGCCATTTCCGTCCCCTCCCCCTAATCAAGACCAGTGACCTGGCGATGGCAAAAAACACTACCGGCAGCTTCCCAAAACCAATTCTAATAACCATAGGGTAGTTAAAAGTCCTTTTTTGCTGCACCTTTAGGGGATCCCAAGAAAAAGATCCCACCCCAATTATCTCTGGTGATAAATGCACACGGGTCCTTTTATAAAGAGTTCATGACAAAGATTTGAGCATGTGGAGCCAAGGAACAAACAGCTCAGTGTGGAATATGGAATGTAATTCCTGCAAAATGTGGACCATTTCCCATATCTAGGGACCCTCCTCTTGGCGAAGGGAGACATAGAATCATAGAAAGTTTAAGGCACAGAGGCCATCTGTGCCGGAGACGACAAAGTTCATCCAATGTGCCAGCTCAACCTTCAGCCGACTGAGGAAGAGAGTATTTAAGGATCAGGATCTCAAACCCAATACTAAGATCATGGTTTACTCGGCAGCAGCAATCCCTGCGCCCCATGTGCTTCGGAGAGTTGGACAACCTACAGCAGACACTTCAAAGCACTGGAGATGTACCACCAGAGACCTCCGCAAGATCCTCCAAATCCAGTGGCAAGAAAGGCAGTCCAACAGCAGTATCCTCTCCCAAGCCAACCTGCCCAGCATCAGGGCATTATTCATCCAAAACCAGCACTGCTGGGTGGGACATGTCATCCTCGTGCCTGACACCAGACTCCCGAAGAAGCTGGTCTACTCAGAACTTGGTCATGGCAGGAGATTCCCAGGAGGATAGCAGAAACGCTTTAGAGATGTCCTCAAAACATTCCTAAAGAGATCAAACATGCCCATCGACTCATGGGAGTCCCTGGCTCGTGACCGTCCTGGATGGGGAAAGCTCATTTGGGAAGGCATCGTACACCTCAAGGGGCTACTTTGGGAACATGCGGAGATGAAGTCGCGGCGTCGGAGGGAGCTCACAAACCTCCAAACTACTCATCTACCTGATTCTTGAAGCACCACCTGCCCTCATGTGACAAGAATCTGCAGATCACGCATTTGATTTATCAGCCATCTCAGAACCCATCGAACCAGAGTGGAAGCAAGTCATCCTCGATTCCGAGGGACTGCCTAAGAAGAGAAGCTTAATGTGGAAGTCGTTATCACAGGAAGTGGTTGAGACAAATAGCATAGACGCTTTCAAAAGGAAACTAGGCAAGTACGTGAGAGAAGCGGAACAGAAAGATATGCTGAAAGACTGAGATGAGGTGAATAGAATGGGAGGAGACTTGTGTGCAGTGCAAACACAAGCACAGACTCTTTGGCTTGAATGGCCTGTTTCTGCACTGTATATTTTATATAAAACTCCTCTGCATTCTGAGTAGGGAGTAGAAAACTGAAGCACATTAGAAAACCTCTATTTCTAAGGATGCATCATCCTTTGAAGTTCAAACAATTTATATCAGTCCAGCATTTAAGGTGTTGATTTCTCAGTCACAGAGAGGGAGGCAATGTTAATAACAGATTACAAACTTCATGCTAAGAAGATAGCTTTTGTTGTGTCGGGGACATCGGTGACTGTGAACTTTGGGCGATATAAGGAGGAAGGGGAGGGTCACCTTGTAATATTTCTGACTCGGTCTCATCTCTCCCATGCACTTAGCACCGAGTTCACTCAGGCTCCATATCAGTGAACAACTGCCAACATTTAAGAGGTGGAGGAGCCAAAAACAAACTTCCCGACCCTGCCCCTGTACATATTAATTGGCCTTAAGGCAAGAGAGAGCTGAGAAGTACAGCAGAGTGAGCCTCTAATATCTTAGACAGGTGGAGGGAAAACTGGGAAGAGGAAAATTAAGGAACGCAGGAAGACAAGAATGAGGAGGAAGGGGAAAAGGAGGAATGTATTAAAAACCCTCATTTAGATTTTTTAATGAATTACATCAACATTACTACTCCTGACATCTCACTTAGTCTCGAACACTAGGGGATTACTATATGAACTCTCAAGGAACACAGAATCCTTTAACTTTGAGAGTTAAAAGATACACAGCTTTCAGACTGTAATCTGGTTTCTGCACAGTTCCTGAATTCTAACTATACACAAAAGGAAGGCTCGTTTCAACAACCAGTTCAAAAGCCGCAATAGTTAGACCCAGATGACAATGTCTGTCTCTAATTTAAACACACACACACAGAGCTGGTCCTTGCTTCCATGCATACTGCTTATCCCAACTCACAGCTCTTCTCCCTGCTGACTCGTTGATCCTCTTTAAAAACCAACTGCACACAGCTTTTCACAGGGGTTAAAGCCCATTTCCCCACCTCCAACAGGGCCGACAAACAAATACATCCCTCTGCATACAAAATACTGAACACGTGTTCCTCTCCTTCAAACAAGACAAAGAGGCCTTTGATTGTGCCTTAGTATTTTCCATTCAATGTAGATTTTTAACATCTAGCAGGGGAGAAAAGAACTTGTATTTAAATTGCACTTTACACATTCTCAGGACGTCCTATAGCACTTTACAACTCGGGTGGGACTTTGTAACACAGGAAGCAGCAGCTGATTTACACAGCAAGGTCCACGAACAGCAATTCGATACATGATCAGATAATTTATTTTAGTGATGTTAATTGAATGCTAACAGTTGGCCAGGACACCAGGAGAACTCCCCTGGCTCTTCTTTGAATATTGCCCTGAGATCTTTCACATCTACATGAGAGGGCAGACAGCGTCTGGAATTTTATACCCCCACCCCCTTGTGGGACCGGGCGGGGGGGGAGGGACATAAAATTGTGTGGGAGGCGGGGGGTGCCATCCTTGTCGCCCACTCTCCCCCGCTGCCATTTTCCCAGCAGTGGGGGAGGTTGAAAATGGTCCACCCACCCCAGGCCAACTGAGGCCCTCAAGTGGCCAATTAATTGCCACTTAAGGGCCTCCTCCTGCCGCCAATGGTACATTAGCAGCATTGGATGGGCACTTCAACAGCTGGGGAGGTTGCCAGTAAAACCTGGCAGTCTCCTTAGGGGGCTGGGGGTGGGGGGTGCCCTTCTGGTCAGGCAACCCGTGTCCTATGGAGGGCCCCCAGCCGCCCCTGCTGGAGCACCTCCTCCCCGCCCTTGCCAGTGTCCAGCCGATTTTCCCCGACCAGGCCCGAAACCTCTCTCACCTTTCGGTGCCCGGCATCCCTCTTGCTCTTCATGCTGGGTGCAATCCCAGCAGTGGCCACCACTTCTTGTTTCTCTGCATGTACTGTATTAAATCCCATCAACACTAAATTAGGAGGCACAGTAAGTTACGCATAAAGGGACATCGGCAGATTGACCCTGATATTTACGGTCAGAGATGCGAGGCCCTGCTGACCTTAACGGCAGGACCTCATTATCATTTTTCTGTTGTGTTTCCCGGCTGGCGACTGGCCAAATGAGGGGAAAGCAGCAGCAGGAGTTCACAACTTGAGGTGGCCATTTGGGAGGTTGAAAAAGGCTGGTGATCGGGGCTTGAGATGATGGGGCAAAGATTAACCATTGCAGCAGGGTGGAGAGATGAGGGCCGGAGGGAAAGATGTCCTGTTTCACACGCTGCTATCTCTCTGCGGCATGCTCCTTTGAGCTCCACAGAGCGACTGTGAAACCTCCTCCATGCATGACAAGAATTCAAAGTGAAAACAGCAATGGTGGCCAAACAATACCAGTGCCACCTTGTGCCCACATCCCAGCTTGATTCCCAAATCCCAGCTCCAAACGTGCTTGGACAAATGTAAAGGGAAAGGGCCATGTCACCAGTGATGGACAAGCTAAGTCCAAGTCAACCAATGAGCAAAGCTCTTTGTAGCTTTATATTTAAGGGACATGCAGCTCTCATTGTCTCCCAATCCTCCCTAGTTTAGGAAGTTCAATTCCCACCTCTTTTGTCAAATCTGGGGAGAGGGATGGGACAGACAGAAATTGATGACGATTGGGAATTAACAGGCAGGAAAAGCCCAGCTGGACCATCAAGCCTGCCCCAAAATATGATGGTTGGAGCACCGTGACTGTACACTTCCTACCCTCTCCCACAGCCACATCATCCCCTCGGAGGAGCAAAACAAACGAGAGAAAAACCCAGGCCAAAAAGGGAAAAAAAAGTCTGGAAAATCTAATTGGCTGCGTTTGCTGACAACACAACCACTAGGTGGTGCTGCACTACCACATGCGCAAATGCAGCCTGTTCCACTGAACTCTCACTGTCTGCGATGTTCAGGCATCTGCCAGGATTAAAGATGGCGCTGCTCAATTTATCACCGGAAAGCAACTTCAACGCATGGCAGCACACAATGGACATGTCTGATACTCAGAGAACATTGCGCATTTTAAAGTCTCATCAGAAGGACGGCACCTCTGACAGTGCTGTACACCCTTTGTAATTCTGTGCAGTTTCAGTGCCATCCCGCTCCCCGGCCGCTCACTCCCACCCACCCCCCAACCCCCTGCTCTCTGGCCGCTCACTCCCACCCACCGCCCAACCCTCTGCTCTCTGGCCGCTCACTCCCTGCTATTCCACCCCCCCCCCCATCTCTCCAAACGTTAGCTCTAGGCCATGCCGCTTCCCCCATCCCAGCCACTTGCTCCAACGTCGCCCTGTCACCCCCTCACTGCCCGCTTTGATTCTTCGGGTGGAGTGAGTGGCAAGAGGAGGGAAGCGGCCTGCGACCTAGAGCTAGTGTCTGGAGAGATGAGGGGGGAAGCGGGGAGCGAGTGGACGGACAGCGGGGTAGGGGGAAAGCGGGGAGTGAGTGGCCAGAGAACCGGAGAGCAGGGGGTGGGGGAAGTGGTTAGTGTGCGGCCGAGGTGTTGAGTGCATTTTCCTGTGCCTGCGCCAGTTAGTCCTGGCAAGGCAAGACATAGGCTGCGCCTGCGTAGCATCTCAGAGTGCAGGAGAGCGTTTGCGCATGTTTGAATCAAACTTGTGTACTAGCAGTGTCTCAGTAGGCAACACTCTCACCTCTGAGTCAGAAGGCTGTGGGATCGAGTCCCACTTCAGGACCTGAGCAAATCAAGGCTGACACTCCAGTGCAGTACTCAGGGATTGCTGCACTGTCAGAGGTGCTGTGTTTCAGATGAGATGTTAAACCGAGGCCCTCTCAGGTGGGCATAAAAGATCCCATCACACTATTTCAAAGAGCAGGGAAGTTATCCCAGCTGTCCTGGCTGATATTTAATCCTCAACTAACATCACTAAAATGGATTATCACATTGCTGTTTGTGGGATCTTGCTGTGTGCAAATTGACTGCTGCATTTTCTACATTGCAACAGTGACTACACTTCAAAAGTGCTTTATTTTTTGATTGTTTTTTTGATTTAGAGATACAGCACTGAAACAGGCCCTTCGGCCCACCAAGTCTGTGCCGACTATTAACCACCCATTTATACTAATCCTACACTAATCCCATATTCCTACCACTTCCCCACCTGTCACTATATTTCCCTACCACCTACCTATACTAGGGGCAATTTATAATGGCCAATTTACCTATCAACCTGCAAGTCTTTTGGCTGTGGGAGGAAACCGGAGCACCCGGAGGAAACCCACGCAGACACAGGGAGAACTTGCAAACTCCACACAGGCAGCACCCAGAATTGAACCCGGGTCGCTGGAGCTGTGAGGCTGCGGTGCTAACCACTGCGCCACTGTGCCGCTAAAAGTACTTTGGGGTATCCGGTAGTCAGGAAAAGCTAGTCTTTTCTTCCTTTCTAAAATTCCTCTCTTATCCCCTCAGGTGACTGAAACAAGTTCAGGAGGTCACACGAACCAAGCTTTATCTGTTAAACGACTTACTGTCTGATGTGAGCTCTGACGACAGGTGGTAAAGCTCAGGAGAAATTAAAATTTCTGCCACTGCTTAATTGGTCTGGAATATAATGATGTCCACACAGTCGCGCTGTCCCAAGCCAGAGCTGGAGAGTGGAATACCATGAGCCTAGGCTGTAAACTATAAATGCCTGCGGAATTCCATAGTACAATTCCTGCAGTAATGATTAACAAGAACAGCAAAGGCTAGGAGAGATTATAATCTTTCATTATTGCTGAATTTAAGATGGAGAAAGTTGAAAGAACTCTCAATGTCATAACTGAGTTGACACCTGCTGAGTCAGTGGGTATAGTAACAGTGCAAATGAGAAGTGATAATGCTGCTTCTGCTGATTTCAGAAGTCGGAATGTTCAGATCCCACAGTGTCAGGCACACACTTTATTTGCCCAAAAGCCAATGCTATTTTGTACACAGAGTTTGTGCAAATTTGGATTTGGGACTGTTACGACCAGGTGAGAAAGGTGTCTCGGGGTCCCTTTTAGCCTTCATCTGGTCTTATTGGAACAGGGTTTAATTTTTAAACACACCGTTTTTTTTGTTGCTCCCCCTTGGTGAATCCTTGTTCACCACTTTCCAATTATAAGGCAAAGAAATGAGCGCAAACAGGCCTTCTTAGGTTTAAAGAAGAAAAGTGAAATTTATTAAAACTTAAACTTAAGCTCTAATTTGGTTAACGCCTACGGATACACACCGTGCCACATGCTAGCATGCATACGTGATACACACATGCAAATAGAGACAGAAAAGAGCAGAAGAAAAATAAAGTGGAGAGGTTTGAGGCAATATCAGAAGAATTTCTTGTTACTGTGCTTCGAGCTCACAGTAGTCCTTTTGTAGGTAATTCTTGCTTTTCGTTGGGGCCCAGTATTCTTCTTAAACCTGGTTCACTGTAGGAGACTTTCCTCTCTTGGGGTTCATGTGTCTTCAATGGATTCCAAAGCTGATGAGAAAGAGATGGGAGCAGACAGGAGAGAGGTATTTTCAGTCTCGGAGGAAGCAGCTTTCTGAGTTCAAATTTTCTGTGGCAAGTTCAAATTCAAAAAACTCCAACAGCCAGTTAGTCATGTGACTAAACTGGTCTGACCAGGTCTTCTGTGTATTGGGGAAGCAGGGACTGGTTCCTTTGTTCCAACACTGTCTGCTAGTATGCAAAAAAGGTCTTTCCAGTGAAGGGCCTGGCAATTCCTTGTGATAGGCCCTCTTTTCTTCCCAGCAACAATTTTAAGTTTAATGCCCATGTGCTGAAATTATGTGCCTCATTCTTGGCAGGAGGGGGCCTGCATGACAGGGACTCAAACAAATTGAGTCAACTTTGAAGATTATGCCTTGGGCCTCAGCTGCTGCTTCGCAACATGATGTTTTCCACAGTCAGCTTATGTTGATGTTCTTGAGCTGAAATTTATACTTTCGCCACCATAATCAGCGGCAGACGTGCACAACGGCAGTCCGCCCGCGCGGGCCGCATGTGGTGGAGCCGCCGCAATATTAAATGCAGCGGCTCATTTATAGAGCCGGGGCGGACCGCCCACCCCGATGACCTGTTCATCCCTGGCAATGGCGTCAGTTGCCTTTGTGCCGCCATTTTTAAAGGGCTTCGAGCCCTAACTTTCAATTTAAATATTTAAAGAAAAATTTAATTTAAAAAAGTAAATGCATTTATTCTGCCCTTCTTCTACCCCTCATTAACAATTAAATTCATTTCTTTCCTTCTCCCGTCCCAAAAACATTTATCTTGTCCACCTGACCTTCCCCCCCAAAGTACATAAACTTTAACCCTTCCCACCATCCCCTACACCAATGAGATTACTTTGACCCCACTCCCCCTTCTCCCGCACTGAGAAACTTACCTGCTCCCCCCTCCCCACCAGTGTTCCACTTTGGTTCCCCAAATGGGGATCCGAAGGCCACCAGCAGGAATATTGCTCTGGGATGGACAGCGGGAGTGCAACGGTGATGAATTCATTCATTTACTTATTTACATATTGAAATGGGGGTCCCGTCACCGAAACGGCAGAGTGGGGGGCTGGCACGAGGCCTCGCTGCTGCTGGCAATATCAGCCAGGTCTTTTCGGTGTCAGGGTGCGTGGCGGCCCTCTCCCGGAGGCATTTTCCGCCCCTCTTCCCCTTCTCTATGACCCCTGACGTTGGAGGGGCTGAAAAATTCAGTCCCTTTTGTTAATGTTTCCTGGAAACATCCTTGTGCCTCTCTCTTGCTTTAACCATGTGCAGACAGACTTTTGTCTAATTGCAGCAGAGATTTTTCCCACCTGTTTATAAAGTGAATTAAAAAGTACAGTAAGTGTAGTTGTGTTGGCTGTGGCTCAGTTAGTAGCACTGCTGCCACTGAATCAGAAGGTTGTGGGTTTAAATCCCACACAAGGGACTTGAGCACATAATCTAGGCCTACGCTACACTGCAGTATTGAGGGAGTGCTGCACAGTCGGGTGTGCTGCATTTCGGATGTTTCATTAAACCAAGGCTCCACCTACTCTCTCAGGTGAACATAAAAGATCCCATGGCACTATTTGAAGAGCAGAGGAGTTCTCCCTGGTGTTCAGACCAATATTTATCCCTCACCCAAAATCAAAAAAACAGATTATCTGTAATAGTAGCGAAACTTTTGGACAGAGCATTAATCAAGAAATAAGAGGAGTTTGTTCTACAGGTAATGTAATAATCATTGGGGAATTCAATCTCCATATAGACTGGGACAAATCAAATTGGCAAAGATAGTTTGGAGGATGAGTTTCCGAGAACAGTACATCATGGAATCAACCAGGGATGAGGTTATTTTACATCTTGTCTGGTTAATTAGTAATGTTATAGTCAGGGATTCTCTGAGGAAGAGTGATCATAATATGATTAATTTCACATTGTGTTTGAGATTGACGTACTTAAGCCTGAAACTAGAGACTTAAACTTAAAAAGACCAATTTCATAGGTATGGGAGATGAATTAGCTAAGGTAGATTGGGAGAGCAAATAAGAAACAGAAAGTAGGCATAAATGGGTCATTTTCTGGTTGGCGAGATATGAGTGGTGTGCTGCAGGGATCAGTGCAGGGGCCTCAACCTTTTACAACTTATATACATGACCTGTATGAAGGGACCAAAGGTGTAGTTGCTAAATCTGCTGATTTTTTAAAAATTCATTCATGGGAAGTGGGCGTCACTGGCTATGCCAGCATTTATTGCCCATCCCTAATTGCCCTTGAGAAGGTGGTGGTGAGCTGCCTTCTTGAACCACTGCAGTCCATTTGGGGTAGGTACACCCACAGTGCTGTTAGGAAGGGAGTTCCAGGATTTTGACCCAGTGACAGTGAAGGAACGGTGATATAGTTCCAAGTCAGGATGGTGTGTGGCTTGGAGGGGAACTTGCAGGTGGTGGTGTTCCCGTGTGTTTGCTGCCCTTGTCCTTCTAGTTGGTAGAGGTCGCGGGTTTCGAAGGTGCTGTCTAAGGAGCCTTGGTGCATTGCTGCAGTGCATCTTGTAGATGGTACACACTGCTGCTACTGTGCGTCGGCAGTGGAGGGAGTGAATGTTTGTGAATGGTGTGCCAATCAAGTGGGCTGCTTTGTCCTGGATGGTGTCGAGCTTCTTGAGTGTTGTTGGAGCTGCACCCATCCAGGCAAGTGGAGAGTATTCCATCACACTCCTGACTTATGCCTTGTAGATGGTAGACAGGCTTTGGGGAGTCAGGAGGTGAGTTACTCGCCTCAGGATTCTGAGCCTCTGACCTGCTCTTGTAGCCACGGTATTTATATGGCTACTCCAGTTCAGTTTCTGGCCAATGGTAGCCCCTGGGATGTTGATAGTGGGGGATTCAGCGATGGTAATGCCGTTGAATGTCAAGGGGAGATGGTTAGATTCTCTCTTGTTGGAGATGGTCATTGCCTGGCACTTGTGTGGCGCGAATGTTACTTGTCACTTATCAGCCCAAGCCTGGATATTGTCCAGGTCTTGCTGCATTTCTACACGGACTGCTTCAGTATCTGAGGAGTCACGAATGGTGCTGAACATTGTGCAATCATCAGCGAACATTCCCACTTCTGACCTTATGATTGAAGGAAGGTCATTGATGAAGCAGCTGAAGATGGTTGAGCCTCGGACACAACCCTGAGGAACTCCTGCGGTGATGTCCTGGAGCTCAGATGATTGACCTCCAACAAACACAACCATCTTCCTTTGCGCTAGGTAAGACTCCAGCCAGTGGAATGTTTTCCCCCGATTCCCATTGACCTCAGTTTTTCTAGGGCTCCTTGATGCCATACTCGGTCAAATGCTGCCTTGATGTCAAGGGCAGTCACTCTCACCTCACCTCTTGAGTTCAGCTCTTTTGTCCATGTTTGAACCAAGGCTGTAATGAGGTCAGGATCTGAGTGGCCCTGGCGGAATCTTAACTGAGCGTCACTGAGCAGGTTATTGCTAAACAAGTGCCGCTTGATGGCACTGTTGATGACACCTTCCATCACTTTACTGATGGTTGAGAGTAGGCTGATGGGGCGGTAATTGGCCGGGTTGGACTTGTCCTGCTTTTTGTGTACAGGACATACCTGGGCAATTTTCCACATTGCAGGGTAGATGCCAGTGTTGTAGCTGTACTGGAACAGCTTGGCTCGGGGCGCGGCAAGTTCTGGAGCACAGGTCTTCAGTACTATTGCCGGAATAATGTCAGGGCCCATAACCATTGCAGTATCCAGTGCCTTCAGTCATTTCTTGATATCATGCGGAGTGAATCGAATTGGCTGAAGACTGGCATCTGTGATGCTGGGGACTTCAGGAGGAGGTAGAGATGGGTCATTCACTCGGCACTTCTGGCTAAAGATTGTTGCAAATGCTTCAGCCTTATCTTTCGCACTGATGTGCTGGGCTCCCCCATCATTGAGGATGGGGATATTTGTGGAGCCACCTCCTCCAGTTAGTTGTTTAATTGTCCACCACCATTCACGGCTGGATGTGGCAGGACTGCGGAGCTTAGATCTGATCCGTTGGTTATGGGGTCGCTTAGCTCTGTCTATCGCATGCTGCTTACGCTGTTTGGAACGCAAGTAGTCCTGGGTTGTAGCTTCACCAGGTTGACACCTCATTTTGAGGTATGCCTGGTGCTGCTCCTGGCATGCCCTCCTGCACTCTTCATTGAACCAGGGTTGGTTTCCTGGCTTGATGGTAATGGTAGAGTGGGGGATATGCCGGGCCGTGAGATTACAGATTGTGGATGAGTACAATTCTGCTGCTGCTGATGGCCCACAGCGCCTCATGGATGCCCAGTTTTGCATTGCTAGATCTGTTCGAAATCTATCCCATTTAGTACGGTGATAGTGCCACACAACACAATGGACAGTATCCTCAATGTGAAGGCGGGACTTTGTCTCCACAAGTACTGTGCGGCGGTCACTCCTACCAATACTGTCATGGACAGAAGCATCTGCGGCAGGCAGATTGGTGAGGACGAGGTCAAGTATATTTTTCCCTCGTGTTGGTTTTCCCACCACCTGCTGCAGACTCAGTCTGGCAGCTATGTCCTTTAGGATGACGCAAGGATAGGTAGGAAAGTAAGTTGTGGAGACGACATAAGGAATGTACAAAGGGATATCATAGGTTAAGTGAGTGGGCAAAGATCTGGCAAATGGAGTATAATGTGGGAAAATGTGATATTTTCTATTTTGGCAGGAAGAATAAAAAAGAAGCATATTATCAAAATGGTAAGAAATTGCAGAGCTTTGAGATGCAGCGGGATCTGGGTATCCTAGTGCATGAGTCGCAACAGGCCAGTATGTAGGTTCAGCAAGCATTTACGAACATACATATAAACATACAATCAGGAGCAAAAGTAGGCCATTTGGCCCTTCGAACCTGCTCCACCATTCAATAAGATCATGGCTGATCTGTTTGTGTCTTGAATTCCACATGCCCATCTACCCCCGATAACCTTTGATTCCTTTGCCTGACAAGAATCTATCTACCTCCGCCTTTAAAATATTCAATGACCCCGCCTCCACCACCTCCTGAGGCAGGGAGTTCCAAAGTCACACAACCCTCTGAGAGAGAAAATTCTCCTCATCTCTGTCTTAAAAGGGCGACCCCTAATTTTAAAACCGTGCCCCCTAATTCTGGACTCATCCACAAGAGGAAACATCCTTTCCACATCCACCTTGTCAAGACAGTTCAGGACCTTATAAACTTCAATTAAGTCTCTCCTCACTCTTCTAAACTCCAGTGAAAACAAGCCCAGCCTGTCCAACCTTTCCTCATAAGACAACCCGCTTATTCCACGTATCAATCTAGTAAAACTCCCCTGAACCACCTCCAAAGCATTTACAACCTTCCTTAAATAAGGAGACCAAAACTGCACACAGTATTCGAGATGTGGTCTCACCAATGCCCTGTATAACTGAAGCATAACGTCCTTACTTTTACTTTTCAATTCATCTCGTAATAAAGGATAGCATTCCATTAGCCTTTTTTATTACTTGCTGTACCTGCATACTAACTTTTTGTGACTCTTAGGAAAGCTAATTGAATGTTATTGTTTATTGCGAGGGGAATTGAATACAAAAGTAGGGAGGTTATGCTTCAGTTATACAGGGCATTGGTGAGACCACATCTGGTGTACCGTGTACAGTATTGGTCTCCTTATTTAAGGAAGGATGTTGGAAATAGCTCAGAGAAGGTTTACTAGACTAATACCTGGAATGGGCAGGTTGGCTTATGAGGAAAGATTGGACAGGCTAAGCTTGTATTATCCACTGGAATTTAGAAGAGTAAGAGGTGACTTGATTGAAACATAAAAGATCCTGAGGGGTCTTGACAGGATGGATGTGTAAAGGATGTTTCCCCTTATGGAAGAATCTAGAACTAGGGGTCACTAATTAAAAATAGGGGGTTGCCCATTTAAGACAGAGATGAGGAGAAATTTCTTCTCTCAAAGGGTCATGAGTCTTTGGAACTTTTTTCCTCAAAAGGCAGTGGAAGGAGAGTACTTAAATATTTTTAAGGCAGAAGTAGATAGATTCTCGATAAGCAAGGTTATCGGAGGGGGGGGGGGGTGGGGGGGGGGGGGTGGTAGTCGGCAGGAATGTGGAGTCGAGGTTACCATCAGATTAGCCATGATCTTATTGAATGGCGGAGCAGGCTCAAGGGACCGAGTGGCCTACTCCTGCTCCTAATTCATATAGGAAATTAGATTTTTAAAAATTCTTTCATGGGATGTGAGTGTCGCTGGCTAAGCCAGCATTTGTTGCCCATTCCTAACTGCCCTTGAACTGAGTGGCTTGCTAGACCATTTCAGAGAGCATTTTAAGAGTCAACCACATTGCTCTGGGTCTGGAATCACATGTAGGCCAGACCAGGTGAGGACGGCAGATTTCCTTCCGCAAAGGACAATAGTGAACTAGATTGGTTTTTACAACAATTGACAATAGCTTCATGGTCACCATTACACTAGCTTTGAATTCCTGATTTTTATTAATTGAATTCAAATTTCACCATCTACCATGGTGGGATTCAAACCCATGTGCCCAGAACATTAGCCTGGATTACTCGTCCAGTTGCACTACCACTGGGCCACCATCTCCCCAAAAGATATGATGGCAGATTAGCAATGGTGAACATTCAAAGAAATATTACATAATTCTCATGAACATACATTCCATTGAGAAATAAAAACTCCACGGGAAAAGTGATCCATTCATGGCTACCTAAAGAGAGCAAGTATAGTATTAGATTAAAAAGAGGCTTATAATGTAGCCAAGGAGATGGGTAAGCCTGAAGATTGGAAGAGTTTTAGAAACCAGCAAAGGATGACCGAAAAATTGATAAACAGCGAGAAAATAGAAAATGAGAGTAAACTAGCAGAAAATGAAGAGGGTGTAGAAGGGTGGGTTAGTAAATTTGCGGATGACACGACGGTCGGTGGAATTGTGGATAGTGCCGAAGGATGTTGTAGGGTACAGAGGGACATAGATAGGCTGCAGAGCTGGGCTGAGAGATGGCAAATGGAGTTTAATGCGGAAAAGTGTGAGGTGATTCACTTTGGAAGGAGTAACAGGAATGCAGAGTACTGGGCTAATGGGAAGATTCTTGGTAGTGTAGATGAACAGAGAGATCTTGGTGGCCAGGTACATAAATCCCTGAAAGTTGCTACCAAGGTTAATAGGGCTGTTAAGAAGGCATTTGGTGTGTTAGCTTTTATTAGTAGGGGGATCGAGTTTCGGAGCCACGAGGTCATGCTGCAGCTGTACAAGACTCTGGTGAGACCGCACCTGGAGTATTGCGTGCAGTTCTGGTCACCGCATTATAGGAAGGATGTGGAAGCTTTGGAAAGGGTGCAGAGGAGATTTACGAGGATGTTGCCTGGTATGGAGGGAAGGTCTTACGAGGAAAGGCTGAGGGACTTGAGGTTGTTTTTGTTGGAGAGAAGGAGGAGGAGAGGTGACTTAATAGAGACATATAAGATAATCAGAGGGTTAGATAGGGTGGATAGGGAGAGTCTTTTTCCTCGGATGGTGATGGCAAACACGAGGGGACATAGCTTTAAGTTGAGGGGTGATAGATATAGGACAGATGTCAGAGGTAGTTTCTTTACTCAGAGAGTAGTAGGGGCGTGGAACGCCCTGCCTGCAACCGTAGTAGACTCTCCAGCTTTAAGGGCATTGAAGTGGTCATTGGATAGACATATGGATAAAAATGGAATAGTGTAGGTCAGATGGTTTCACAGGTCGGCGCAACATCGAGGGCCGAAGGGCCTGTACTGCGCTGTAATGTTCTAATTCTAATTCTAAAAATATAAAAATAGATAAGAGCATCTACAAGTATGCAAAAAAGAGTAACAAAAGTAAATGTGGGTGCCTCAGAGGCTGAGACATGTGAACTTATAATGGAGAATAAGGATAGAAGAGGTGTCTGAAGAGTTCGTACTGGCTGCGATTTTCCACAGTTCCCTATATTCTCGAACAGTCACATTGAATTGGGAAGTAGCAAATGTAACATGGTTATTCAAGAAAGGGGGAAAAGATAAAACAGGGAACTACAGGATAGTTGGCCTGATATTAGTCATCAGGAAAATGCTGGAATTTATTGGCCTGGTTTTTCTTTTCCCGATAGTGGCGGCATGCTGAGATGATCGCTGCCATTGAGGGTCACAAAGGCACCGCAACGTCCGACGATCTCACTTGTGCCGAAACCCGGAAGTCTCGCTCTCTCTACCTGTGTGTGTGTGTCTTTCTCTGTCTGTGTCTCAATCCACTCCCTCATTGTGTGTGTCTCTCTCTCTGGGCCTGGTGTCTGTGTCTCAGTTTCTCTCTGTCTCCTTCTCCCAGTCTCTCCATCTCTGTATCTGTCTCAGTGTCTCCTCTCAGTCGCTACTTCCCATTTTGTCTCTCTCTGCATCGCCCTCCCTCCCTGTAACTCCCCGTCTCAGTATTTAAAACTATTTTAAAAGTTTACAAGTTTTTAAAAAATGTTTACAGAACTGTTAAAAGTTTGTAACAGTTTGCAAAGTGTCATAACAGTTTTTAAAAATATTTAAAATCATAATAAAACACTCACCTGCCTTTGAGCTGAAGACTGAACTCAAGGTGCACTGCTTCGACTCCTGACATCACTAAGGAGTGGCAATGCGCCACGCTGGAAGGCTTTACTGTTTCTCCCGACACTATTCCCTGCTGCAGCAAGAAGAGGAAGTTCTTGCTGCAACCAACCAACTAGATAAATTCCTTCTTCTCTGTGCAGTCAGCGGTGAATGCTGAGCTTCACCACTGACTGCAAAACCGAGGCTATTAAACAAGTGGTAACAGGGCACTTCGAAAATCATTATCGGATTAGGCAGAGTAACCATGGTTTTATGAAAGGGAAATCGTGTTTGTCAAATCTACTAGAGGTTTTTGAGGATTGCGAGGGAATTGGAGTACAAGACTAAGGATGTCTTGGTACAATTGTACAGGGCTTTGGTGAGAATACTGTGTACTGTTTTGGTCTCCATACCTAAGGAAGGATTTACTGCCTGAGAGGCGATGTAACAAAGGTTCATTAGATTAATTCCTGGGATGGTTCCTTGAGGAGACATAAGAGTAAAATGGGCCGAGAGTTTAGAAGAATGAGAGGTGATCGCATTGAAATGTATAAGATTCAGAGAGGGGTTTGACAGAGCAGATACTGAGAGACTGTTTCTCTTGGCTCAAGAGTCGAGACATAATCTCAGACTAAGGGGTCGACCATTTACACCTGAGATGAGCGGAAATTTCTTCAGAGGAACGTGAACCTTTGGAATTCTCTACCCCAGAGAGTTGTGGATGCTCAGTCGTTGAGCGTGTTCAAGGCTGAGATTGATAGATTTTTGGACACTCAGGGAATCAAAGGATATGGGGATAATGCGGGAAGTTGGAATTGAAGCAGAAAATCAGCCATGTTCTTATTGAGCAGTCTCGATGGGCCGAATGGCCTGCTCTTGCTCCTATTTCTTATGTTCTCAAAATTGCAGTTTTTACAAAAATCTGTGAACCATCTGAATGCACCATCAGACCTTCCAACATCTTCCTCACCAACCCATTAATGGGTGAATTTCCACACGAGTGTGTTGAACAAATATTTCAGCACAAGCTCTCTGAATAGAAGGTTTGAGGTTTTCTGTGATGCAAGTTCAAAATGCCAAAGAAATGAGCAGAAATGATCCATTTATTATCCAGAAGTTATGCAATCTATCATATATAACAATCACGTCACATGTAGTTTTATCATGGTGTAAAGTTTCTGGAGCACTCTGGAAGGTTAGAATTGTCTGTTTTAATGCACAGGAGTAACTGAGCAACTAGCAAATATCTGGCCTTTCATTTAGTCCTCGATTTCTGGTGTTGCAAAAAGAATTAAACTGCTGAATTGTGACAATGGCCGTGTTTTACCTTGGCAGCGTTTGTGGGGGAAAGGATGCAGCAGTGGTTAGGAACATAGGAACAGTTGGAGACCATTCAGCCCTTTGAGCCTGTTCCAACATTCAACTAGATGACTGATCTCAACCTCAACTTCACCTACCTGCCTTTTCTCTACATCCCTTGATCCCCGTATCCAACAAAAATCTATCCTTCTCAATCTTGAAAGCTCCAACTGACCCTTGGAATCCACAGCCTTTTAGCAGACAGACTTCCCAATTTACCACTGTGAAGAAATGTTTTCTGATTTCCCTCCTAAATGGTTATGTGCCTTGTTCTTGATTCCCCCTCCAGATGAAACAGTTCCTCCACATCTACCCTATTGAATCCTGTTTAACTTTTTAAACACCTCAATCAGATCACCTCTCAATCTTCGAAACTCACGGGAATACAAGCAAACTGTCCTCATAATTTAACCCCTTTAGCTTCAGTATCATTTTGATGGATCTGCACTACACCTCCTCGAAGGCCAATATATCCTTCCTGAGGTGCAGGGCCCAGATCTGAATGCAGTTACTCCAGATGGAGTCTAACCCAGGTTCGACCTGTCTCACACATCGGTCCCACTACTGACCCTGGCGAATATTCCCCGGGTCAACCTGAATTAAACATGGCTCTGTAGTAATGCTTCTACCCACAGTGAGGGTCCTGGAGATGCAGCTTAATGGGCAAATGGACAGAATTGTTTCCCAGCAAACTCTGGTGATGGGAATGGTGTATTGGGGTCTCTGATCACTCATTAAGGTGGGCTGTGTGACTTTTAAGTGCTCTTCACTTCCAGGCAGGCTGGAGGTCGGTAAAGTACTGGGACAGGTGCACCGAGCGTTGCTAAGGCCACAATGGTGAAAAGGCGCCATACAATGTCACTGGTCGTTACCTTATTTCAATTCACTCTGGCGGCTGGGAGGATAGGCACAGGAAGAGTGACGGGGCACAGGAAGGGACTCAGCAGTGCCCACCTCATACTACAATGCCAGCCTAAAGTGGACTACTTCTTGAAACCCAGGATATTTGGGATGGGGAATTTGCTCCTGGCTTAAGACGACCTCTAAATAGAGCTTGTTATCGCCATCAGCAGGTACATTATGTTAGGTCATTCCTGAGGACATTAGAAGACAGAGAATATTCAAACATGGGACAGTCAGACACAGGATGTTCAAACATGATCAAATGCACAGGGGAAGCTTAAACTCTGATCCTCTCATGTGTCAGGTGTCAGTGGAGGCAGCCACTTCCCCACAAAGTGGGTATTAAATGGGCTCAGCAGCCTTTAGAACAGGTGGTACAGGGTCTGCGGAAGGGACAGAAGTGGGCTGAATGGCCTTCTGGCTTTCTTCTGCTGACCTCCTGATGTTAATGAGCAATGGGAAGAAGAGAACTTGTTTGAAGAAAGTGTAACTTTGCTCGGCTATTTGAAGGAGGCTCAGACCATTAGAAGCGACACAATTACACTTTTAGATTGTCCTTACAGTGACACATTGTGTGTGTTGCCTCGCATGCCGTCCACTCTAGCTCTGATAGGACTTGGCTGTATCAAACCAGATCCTCTCCACTGCTTCTTTGCCCAGTTCCCATAGTTGGTGCAGACACTTCCAGCCTTTTCTCACTGTGATCATGATGTACTCTTCATTTTCTGGATTGAGCAGGACGTTATGAGTGGCAATAAGCAGTGACTGAGAAAACCTACAGAGCACCAGCAGAAACATGGCATCTCGTTCATCCTCCATCAGCGGGATCACGCTCTCGAAGCCTGCAATAACATGGCCGCCGACCCCTATGGGGTCTCTGCCCATGATCATCAGATACGTGATGCTTATAACGAGTTCGTACACAAAGCATCCGTAGCTCATGTCACCAAAGTCTAGGATACCGGAAATCTGGAATTCCGGTTGTGGGAGGGTCAGGCCGGGTTTCTCCACCACACCTTCAATCCATGGATCCACGGGTTCCAGCAAAATGTTGTATTCATTGCAGTCCCCGTGAATAATGCCTGCAAAAAGGTTAAAACCTATCATACAATGCTGAGGGAATGACACTGGTTGGCCAAAATCAGGAAGCAGATTGCACTGATTCATTCTAATGGGAATGGGATCACATTTCTTTCAGAAAATAATATTGTGCAATGCAGTATATAAGTAATCTAAGACATGACATTTTATGTGTAGCATTATTGGGAGGCTGTTAAACTAGATTCTGGATTCTAAAATACAGAAACAACAGAACCTCTCATGGACAAAATGTCATTTGCTCATCAAATCGAGTGACAAAATTAGATAAACACAATTACAAATAAAGAGCACCCTTCAGTTCCTCCAATAAAGTGATTCCCTTAAATTCACTTATGTCTATATATCAGTCTATCACTGTCGATTGCGATTCAGCTCTGACAAGATAATTATTAACAGAAAACTTTTCTGCAAAAGGTTGAGCAGTTGTTACTGCAGGTATTATGCAGTTACAAAATGTTTAATAACTGTCTGTGAGTTTGTACACCAAACTAACTAATTAATGTCCAAGCCAAATCTCTTACCTGTTAGCAAAGGTGCACTTTTAATGTAATGTAATGATATCATACAGACAACTTTCAAATGACATTGGCCACTCAGGTTATCTAACCTCAAACTGGATAGTAAATGATGCACATTGCAGTTACTGATCTTTGACATACTTGTAAAACTTGTCCTTTAATTCAATTCATAGCAAAATAAAATCTGTTGACTGTTTCTAACATGGTCATTGAAACATAATAAATGTTTACTATGTCTTCCCTGACAGTTTTGAAAACTGCCAATGCAGCATGGATATTGTTAAAGAATTGTAGACAGTTCATTTTTAAAAGAATTTTAAACAGTTCATCATAGATTCAGGTTTATTAAAGCTATCTGTTGTTATAACTATTGTATATGGGTTAGCAGCAGCCTGTTTTTGGCAATATTACTCAGCACCATTACACCGTACTCTTGTATTCATGAGGAACTTACCGTGCTGATGTATGGAGATTCCTTGGATTTTCTTGCCTGTTTTCCCCTTAATACAAGTTCTGGAACAATGTAATTCCAAATGGATGGCAGCAGAATTGTGACATTTATATAGAAGCAAAAGTCCAGCGACTTTCAACATGTCACTGAGCTTGTGTCCCAAGTGAAAGTATTGCATGCCAGAGCGTAGAAATCGAGACATTCCTGAAGTGACTTTTGCCATTTTTAAATGAGTTTACATAACACAAGCCTTTAATCTGGTGTTTTAAAATAACCTAACTGTTAAGGAATGGGGGTGGGGGGTGCTGCTGGGGAGGGGGGGTGGCGGGAGAGAGAGAGTGAGGAGGAGGACAGAGAGAGAGAGAGATAGGGAACAGAGAGAGGGGTGTCCAAGTTTTTCGAGTGGGGGGAGGGGTCACATTACAATTTTTGTCTTACATAGAGGCTGCTGCGATAATTTCAGAAACATAAAGGCATTAAAAATTTAACTTACTATTAATCAAAACATATGTGTGTGAATTTAAATTGCTTATGTGTAGCCAGCACCAGTGGCGTCAGCTCCTCTGCTAGAAAACCTTTGAATGTGTCATTCTCAGCCACGAGAATCTTCTTCACGTCTTGCACTTTACTGACCTCTTCCACAACCTTGCCACAATTTGTGCCAGCAACCAAGTAGCACACATTTGCACCCAGCTGTTTGGTAGCTGTAATGGCATACTGGTAATGACACCACTGGTACTGGCTCCACATAAGCAATTTAAATTCACACACATATATGCAGGGGCTTCTGCCTTTGGAAAGAATCTTATACCTAGAATAGCTGCTAAACTTGATGTTGCTGCCATCCCTGACATTACTGAAATTAAAGCCCCAGACACATTTGTCAGAACTATCTATGCAGGAAATGCTTTGTGCACTGTGAAGTTCAGTGATGAAGTGAAAGTGTTCTTTGTGCGAGGCACATCTTCTGAAGCTGCTTCTGTAAATGGAGGAGATGCAAGTTCTGAGAAAGTTTCATCCCCATCTGGAGCTGGTGTGTCTGAATGGATCGGACAAAACCTGACCAAAAGTGACCGTCCTGAGTTGACCGGTGCCAAAGTTGTTATATCTGTGGAGTGTCCGTGGCCACGGCGTGCGGTAAGTCCATTGAAGAGAAGAAGGAGCAGCGGGACCCGAGGGAAGCCTTGCGAAAAGGTGCCCCGAACACGCAAAAAGCCACGAACGGCTCCTCAGCCGCAACTTCATAGCGCCCACCGAGAGATGGCTCGGAGAGCATCTGCAGCGCACCGTCGGCAATGCTGGTACCGGCGCACGAGGATGTCACTCACCTCCCGAAGGACGCATACGAGATTTCCAGGCGTCAATGGTGGGAACTGAGGAAATGGCTTATTACCTGCACCCCCTTTCCCCCCCTTCCCCCCCTTCCACCCCCCTTCCCCTTCCCAGCTCCACTCTCTCAGCTCACCTCCACTCCGCACCCCCCTCCCCCCTCACAACCCCTTCCCAGCCACCCCCTCGCACCATCTTCCCCCTGCACCCCCTTCCCCTGCACCCCCCTACCCTCTTACAGCCCCCTGCGCAGCTCCCCCTCGCACCCCCTTCCCTCCACCCCTCCCCCTTGCACCCCCTCCTCCCACCAGCATCATTCCTACAACTGTGTAGGGGCCCGAACAACCCCACTGCCTTGTGGGCGTCTCGGGAGAGACCAAGGCTAAGGGAGTAAACCTTAACAGAAAATCCGGAGCGGAACCCCGTAGGCGGTCATGTGTCACCTTTGGCATGTTTCCGGCAGTTCCTGCAGCCATACCGGTGCCAAACGTCGTGCTCTGCACTCCTTTGGACCCCACCAGAAAGGCCGAGAGGGGGGTTTCGACGATTGGGCAATTCTCAACCTCTATACATTCGCCCAGGCATGCGCCATTGGGAGGTCACTCCATAGTCGCCTCACAGAGACTGAAACAACACGGAAGGCAGCAGTTACACGTTATAAGTCCAGCTAAAGTGGCGTAGAGATTGGGCGCCACGGGTTGCCTTTGTCGGTGGGAGAGGTCATCGCACCTCACCGGACAGCTACTGCCCCCCTCAAACCGGGCAGCCCTCGGTCAATAAGGTTCTGTCCCACCACAGTCCACCAGCTTCAATGGGTGCTTGGAGCTCAGGGTCATTGCCCGAAAGGTAGACTGCAACACCGCACCAAACAACATGAAAAAAGGAAAGAAGGTACCAGCCCTTCGCTTTGCAAGCTGGAATGTCAGAACTATGTATCCTGGCCTGTCGGAAGACCTTACACAAATCAACGATTCTCAGAAGACCGCCATTATTAACAATGAGCTCAGTAGACTCAATGTGGACATTGCAGCACTTCAGGAGACACGCCTCCCCGCGAGTGGAACTCGAGCAGAGCAAGACTACACCTTTTTCTGGCAGGGCAGGAATCCTGAAGAACCAAGACAGCATGGAGTGGGCTTCGCCATCAGAAACTCCTCGCTCAGCATGATAGAGCCTCCCTCAAATGGCTCGGAACGCATACTGTCCATCCGCCTGCTCACCACCTCTGGTCCAGTACACCTACTCAGCATCTATGCTCCAACACTCTGCTCCCCACCTGAAGCTAAAGACCAGTTCTACGAGGAACTCCATAACATCATTAGCAGCATCCCCAACACTGAACACCTGTTCCTGCTGGGGGACTTTAATGCCAGGGTTGGGGCCGACCATGACTCATGGCCCTCTTGCCTTGGGCGCTATGGCGTTGGAAGGATGAATGAGAACGGGAAGAGACTGCTTGTGTTGTGTACCTATCATAACCTCTGCATCACCAACTCGTTCTTTCACACTAAACCCTGTCACCAGGTTTCATGGAGGCACCCAAGATCATGTCGTTGGCACCAGCTAGACCTCATCGTCACAAGGCGAGCCTCCTTAAACAGTGTTCAAATCACACGCAGCTTCCACAGTGCAGACTGCGACACCAACCACTCCCTGGTGTGCAGCAAGTTTAAACTGAGACCAAAGAAGTTGCATCATTCCAAGCAGAAGGGCCGCCCGCGCATCAACACGAGCAGAATTTCTCATCCACAGCTGTTACAAAAATTTCTAAATTCACTTGTAACAGCCCTTCAAAACACTCCCACAGGGGATGCTGAGACCAAGTGGGCCCACATCAGAGACGCCATCTATGAGTCAGCTTTGACCACCTACGGCAAACGTGCGAAGAGAAATGCAGACTGGTTTCAATCTCATAAAGAAGAGCTGGAACTTGTCATAGCCGCTAAGCGCATTGCACTGTTGAACGACAAGAAAGCCCCCAGCGCTTTAACATCCGTAGCACTTAAAGCAGCCAGAAGCACTGCACAAAGAACAGCCAGGCGCTGCGCAAATGACTACTGGCAACACCTATGCAGTCATATTCAGCTGGCCTCAGACACCGGAAACATCAGAGGAATGTATGATGGCATTAAGAGAGCTTTTGGGCCAACCATCAAGAAGATCGCCCCCCTCAAATCTAAATCAGGAGACATAATCACTGACCAACGCAAACAAATGGACCACTGGGTTGAGCACCACCTAGAACTGTACTCCAGGGAGATTGTTGTCACTGAGACTGCCCTCACTGCAGCCCAGCCTCTACCAGTCATGGATGAGCTGGACATACAGCCAACAAAATCGGAACTCAGTGATGCCATTGATTCTCGAGCCAGCGGAAAAGCCCCTGGGAAGGACAGCATTACCCCTGAAATAATCAAGATTGCCAAGCCTTCTATCCTCTCAGCACTACATGAACTGCTTTGCCTGTGCTGGGACGAGGGAGCAGTACCTCAGGGCATGCGCGATGCCAATATTATCACCCTCTATAAAAACAAAGGTGACCGCGGTGACTGCAACAACTACCGTGGAATCTCCCTGCTCAGCATAGTGGGGAAAGTCTTTGCTCGAGTCGCTCTAAACAGGCTCCAGAAGTTGGCCGAGCGCGTCTACCCTGAGGCACAGTGTGGCTTTCGTGCAGAGAGATTGACCGTTGACATGCTGTTCTCCCTTCGTCAGATACAGGAGAAATGCCGCGAACAACAGATGCCCCACTACATTGCTTTCATTGATCTCACCAAAGCCTTTGACCTCGTCAGCAGACGTGGTCTCTTCAGACTACTAGAAAAGATTGGATGTCCACCAAAGCTACTAAGTATCATCAGCTCATTCCATGACAATATGAAAGGCACAATTCAACATGACGGCACCTCATCAGAGCCCTTTCCTATCCTGAGTGGCGTGAAACAGAGCTGTGTTCTCGCACCCACACTTTTTGGGATTTTCTTCTCCCTGCTGCTTTCACATGCATTCAAGTCTTCTGAAGAAGGAATTTTCCTCCACACAAGATCAGGGGGCAGGTTGTTCAACCTTGCCCGTCTAAGAGCGAAGTCCAAAGTACGGAAAGTCCTCATCAGGGAACTCCTCTTTGCTGACGATGCTGCTTTAACATCTCACACTGAAAAGTGCCTGCAGTCTCATCGACAGGTTTGCGGCTGCCTGCAATGAATTTGGCCTAACCATCAGCCTCAAGAAAACGAACATCATGGGGCAGGATGTCAGAAATGCTCCATCCATCAATATTGGCGACCACGCTCTGGAAGTGGTTCAAGAGTTCACCTACCTAGGCTCAACTATCACCAGTAACCTGTCTCTAGATGCAGAAATCAACAAGCGCATGGGAAAGGCTTCCACTGCTGTGTTCAGACTGGCCAAGAGAGTGTGGGGAAGTGACACACTGACACGGAACACAAAAGTCCGAGTGTATCAGGCCTGTGTCCTCAGTACCTTGCTCTATGGCAGCGAGGCCTGGACAACGTATGTCAGCCAAGAGCGACGTCTCAATTCATTCCATCTTCGCTGCCTCCGGAGAATACTTGGCATCAGGTGGCAGGACCGTATCTCCAACAGAGAACGCCTCGAGGCGGCCAACATCCCAAGCTTATACACACTACTGAGTCAGCGGCGCTTGGGATGGCTTGGCCATGTGAGCCGCATGGAAGATGGTAGGATCCCCAAAGACACATTGTACAGCGAGCCCGCCACTGGTATCAGACCCACCGGCCGTCCATGTCTCCGTTTTAAAGACGTCTGCAAATGCGACATGAAATCCTGTGACATTGATCACAAGTCGTGGGAGTCAGTTGCCAGCGTTCGCCAGAGCTGGCGGGCAGCCATAAAGGCGGTGCTAAAGTGTGGCGAATCGAAGAGACTTAGCAGTTGGCAGGAAAAAAGACAGAGCCACAAGGGGAGAGAGCCAACTGTGTAACAGCCCCGACAAACAAATTTTTCTGCAGCACCTGTGGAAGAGCCTGTTTCTCTAGAATTGGCCTTTATAGCCACTCCAGGCGCTGCTCCACACACCACTGACCACCTCCAGGTGCTTACCCATTGTCTCTCGAGATAAGGAGGCCAAAGAAAACAAGAGAATCAAAACAACAACAAAAGTGCATTTTTGTGAAGAAGCTTTAAATGAGAAGACTAATTTATTGACTTACTTTCTCATCACTGTGTTGGACACAGATTTCGTGAGATACCCAATTTTTTTTGCTTGCACAAATAGGCAATGTCTGCCCACACACTTGTAGTGATGCGAAGTATTCCAGATAGACGTTCATCTGTCAGGAGTAGTCTTGATCGCACTCTCCCCCTCCTCTCCCTCTCTGCCTCTCTCTCTCTCTCTCTCCCTCTTTGTGTTCACCCCTCTGTATTGTTCCCTCCCCTCTCTGTGTCATTCCCCCCACTCTGTGTCCCCACCGGCCCCCATTCCTCTCTCTCTGTTCCCCCCTCTCTCTTTCCCCTCTCTCTCCCTGTCTACTGCCTCTCTCCCCCTCTCAGCTCTACCTCTATGCTCTCTGTCTCCCTCTCTGCCCCCTCCTTCTCTCCCCCACTCTCCCTCTTCCCTGCCCCCCTGTCTCTCTCTGACCGTTGCTGAGAGCAGGAACAGCAGTTTCTGAACTTTGGACAGCTTTGGGGTTTTCCAGAAAGCTTTTTTTAAAACTGGAACCCTACGGAGAACCCAAAGCTGTCTGAAGTTCAGAAACTGCCGTTCCTGCTCCCAGCATCTGTCAGCTATAAAATTGACTTGCGATTTTATTTAAAGTCGGTCTGCTTGGAAAGAAGAAGCCAATGGGAAATTTCTCATCCCTGAAATTGTTACTCACTGACCTCAAAATCTTTTGCCAGGGACGTGTTGCTGACCCCTGTACACCACAGTGCTGTTATGGAGAGAGTTCCAAGATTTTGGCCTGGCTAAGGTGTGAGGAGTGATGTGATGGTGTAAGCTTAACAAGGCAGAGTGAGGAAGGAATGATATGCACAGCAGGGTGGTGGTGAATGTGCATCTGAATTCACCTTCCCTGAGCTGGTGAGGTCATTAAAGCGCTTCCTGTGCTGAATCCACACTCCTGCTGCTCACCTCCAGTCACCTCTTCTTTGCATCAGCAGTAGGTTTTCTCCTCCTGTTGCTGGGGAAGAATATCTGTCTCCAGCTCCTCACTGCCCCCAGCACTACATCAAGCAATGTATCATTAAATCAAGGCACAGCCCTTCATTGTCCTGAATCCACGATGAAACTCCTCCTGATTCCATCTTTGGATTGTCCCTTGTAATATTGGAATTGAGAATGCATTGCATGTGTCTGCACCAATCCCGCTGCCGTTGGATTCAACACTGAACCCGAGTAACATTATAATTAGGTGCTGCAGTAAAATGCCAAAGGTAGATGCACTGCAAGTACTTCCGGGTTTCCCGCCTGATGCTGCACCCTCCAATCCCCTCCCCCACCCAGAATGCACCTCAGAGTTATTATCGGGGCCAGATTGCCTCCATAGGTCAACGAGACAGTAATGAGTGGTCACAATTTTAATCTGAAAGCATTCGCTGCCATAAATAATTACCGAAATCAAGTCCATGGGCTACATTTCCTACTTCACCACATCAATGCAATAAGGATCGGGCGGCTTTCATAGCAGGGGTGGGTGGGGGAGGGGTTGGGGGGGTGAGGAGAATGGGGCTGGGAGGAGGGATCTATTCTCCCAGTGACGGTAAAAGATGCCAACTGCCCCCTCCATAAATTCTTTCAATCAGGAGTTAAACCGGGCTATGGGCATGGGGAGTGAGTAAAAGAGCGGGATTAGTTTCGGTGGCTCATGTAGAGGCAAACACTGGGACAGACTGGATGGGTCGAATGGCCCAACTCTGTGCTGGAACATTCTATGATCCTGTGACCTGTCAGCTTCAAGTACGTGGTCAGTTTCTCAATAAAGGCTAACTTACTTCCACGAAATTTGTCCATGTTGGGAAGAATCTTTTCTTTGAACTGCTGAATGACTTGCTCAACAATTGATCGTGTGTCACCCTCCTCCATTTCATGCAGGTACTTTTCCAGGAGATGAAGATTTGAAAGACTCCACTGGAATCCTTCCCGATGTAGACTCTTTGTGGTCGGGTGGTAGAACTAGAACAGTGGGACAAATCCGTTACTGACTCAGAAGAGTGTGAGTAGATGTGAATGTGGAAATGCTAGTCAACCCATTCTATTGCATTTAATTCCCTTTTCAGACCATGCGGTGGCTGATGTCAACCTCAACAAAAACAAAAGCTGCTGGAAAGCCACTGCAAGTAAGCTCGTAAGAAACAATGTGCCTGAAACGTTAACTCTCTCTCTCCACAGATGCTGCCTGACTCGCTGAGCATTTCCTGTTTTTGTTCCAGATTTCCAGCATCTGTAGTATTTTTTTATTGTTTTTCCTTCTGCTTTTTGTTGAACTACCTACCCGTCCTTATGTTCTGGAGGGTCGACGTGTCTGTACTCCTCAAATCAAAAGGGTGCATTAACATCGAATGTCGGATGTCGCAGTATTATGAAGTGCAGTAATTAAACATACACTGAAAAAGCAATGCTTGCAGTACAAACTTATGGGCTTAATTGGAGGACTGAAACATGTTACAAGGCTTGAATTACGAGGCGAGATTACACAAAGTAGGGTTGTATTCCCTGGAGTTTAGAAGGTTTAAGGGGCAATTTGATCAAAGTTTTCAAGATATTAAGGGGAACAGAGTGAATAGATTGGGAGAAACTATTTCCATTGGTTGGGGAGTCTAGAACTGGGGGGGGGGAGGGGAGGGTGGGGGTGCTCCTCTAAAAATTAGAGCCAGACCTTTCAGGAGTGAAATTTGGAAACACTTCTACACACAAAAGGTGGTAGAAGTTTGGAACTCTCTTCTGCAAATGGCAATTGATGCCAGATCAATTGTTCATTTTAAATCTGAATTTGATAGATTTTTGTTACCCGAAGATATTAAGGGATCCAGGGTAACGGTGGGTACAGGTTTCAGATCAGCCGTGATCTTATTGAATGGTTGAACAGGGTTCGAGGGGCTGAATGGCCTCCTCCTGTTCCTCAGTTCCTCAGTTGTGAGCTCAATAACAGGCGTTTCTGAGTCCTAAGTACCAACATCCACTTTTTATCCCTTTCTCTTACCCCTTCTACATGATAATCCACACAATTCTGCATTACATGAATGAAAACTTTAACAAGCTTGTTCCTTAACAATAACTTTAGTTTTAACAGGTTAGTTTTCCATAGACTGGTACACGTCTCCAACTTCGTCATCTTATTGATAGCTTCACTCTTGTTACATATAATTGCTATTCAACCAAGTGAAATTTTGAATTATTAATTTGTCGTTGACTCGGCACCATTTCATACCAATCTCCTGCTTCTAAAAAAGATGAGGTATACTCAAATGTTTCCTTCTGTAGAACTAACTGTATTATATATGAAGCTTGTCTTTTAATTAGGTTTATAGACGTGACTAAACTGACTATTGCTTTAAGGTAATTCTTAGCTCAACAGTTCAGTGGTCGCTGCATCTAAATTGATTTGTAATTCTCTGCCTAAGGTTAACATTATTATAATATAAAGAGAAGTCAATAGCAGTGGGACAGTCTGATTAACCCTTTCCTTACACTGTTTCTGAATGCATCAGGCATTTCAACAGCAGCTTGATCACAAACTGCTCCATAAGTTCAATTTCCTAAGTGTGAACAAGATGCCACTTCCCTTAGTCTCGACTCATTCCTCCGACTATCCTTCCCCATTCCCTCACAAAATATTTACCAGCGTCCATGTTTTCATTTTCTTCATGATTTAAAGACTTGAAGTGTTGGAGCTCACTTAATGATCTACTTTCCAATAAGCATGGGTTGAATCCCATCAGATTGCTATCAGAAACTAATGGCTGACAACTTGGAAAAACCGTTGTTTTTTTTTTAATTCTCCCCATCTCCGTACCTTTTTATAAATAAAGTGACCAAAGTGCAGACAGTTTACATGTTTCTTATTCATTCATCAGATGTGGGCATCACTGGCAAGTTTATTGCCCATCCCGAATTACGCTTGAGAAGGTGGTGGTGAGCTGCCTTCTTGAACCGCTGCAGTCCATGTGGTGTACGTGCACCCACAGTGCTCTCAGGGAGGAAGTCCCAGGATTTTGACCCACTTGCCATTTCACAGGGCAGTTAAGAGTTAACCCCATTTTGTCCCATGGAGTCACATATCGGCCAGGCTAGGTAAGGGAGGCAGCTTTCCTTACCTAAAGGATCTTAGTGAATCAGATGGTCTTTTTATGACAATCCAGTAGTTTCATGGTCACCATTTCTGATGGAGGGTCGGCTAGCTCAGTTGGCTAAACAGCTAGCATAAAATACAGAAAAATATCAACAGCACAGGTTCAATCCCTGTTTGGCTGTGGTAGCTCATGGAGGCCTACCTCCTTGCCATGCCCTGCCCCACACTTGAGGAGTGGTGGCCCATCAAGCTGCACATCACCACCCGTCTCTCTCTAATGGGGGAGAGATGCCTATGATCCTTTGGGACTCTGGCTCGAGCAATTTCTGATAATAGACTTTTATTCCAGATTTATTTTTTGAATTCAATTAATTGAATTTAAATTCCCCAGCTGCCATGATGGGATTTCAGCTCACATCTATAGATTATGAGTTCAATAACATGATCACTATGTTATCTTACTCTCAACACGTGACTTTCCCAAATCTGTGTGAAGTACTGGTATGAGCTCCAAAGTCTTTGCTCTCTGGATAAATCTGTACAATCATGGCCTCTGCTTGGGGAGCTGGACTCTAACATGTGTGTCTGGACTTCTGAGGTTTTGCTGGTAAATGGACTGACAGGGGATGTGTCACCCTGACCCCCTTACAGTGGTAACCATTTTATTCATCAAAGCCTCCACTTTCATGGGGAATAACCCAGTGGCTAGTGTGAGTAAGTGGACCAAGGACATGGTCCCAGCCAATCCTGTTGACATTCTTGGAACAGTGGACTTGGGTGCAGATGGAGAATCCTGGCTACTGTTGCTAGTTGCAGCCCCAGTCAGGTCAGAGACAGGAGAATACTACAGGCAAGATGACATTTTCAAAAGTAACGCACAAATAAGACCTGAGATTACTTAAATTGTTGGAAAAATATGAGTATTTGTGACTGAACCTATTTAGATGGAATTTGGCTCCAACTAAACAAAGAGATCATGTTTAAGTCGTTTGTCTTTGCTCCTCTTGCTGGGCAAAAGAACCAGGTGGGCGAGATGGGGAGAATGTTTTATTGGCACAGTGTGTTGTTATGATCTGGAATGTGCTGCCGGAAAGGGCAGTGGAAGAAGATTCAATAATAACTTTCATAAAGGGATTGGATAAATACCTGAAAAGGAAACATTTGCATGGTTAAGGAGAAAGATCAGGGTAGTGGGGCCAATTGGATAATTGCTCTT
Organism: Heterodontus francisci; assembly: GCF_036365525.1. Classification (NCBI taxonomy): domain Eukaryota; kingdom Metazoa; phylum Chordata; class Chondrichthyes; order Heterodontiformes; family Heterodontidae; genus Heterodontus; species Heterodontus francisci. The sequence continues at coordinate 34,371,656 of NC_090405.1, read as the reverse complement.
TCAGAGTGCCAGTACGAGCATGATGGGTCGAATGACCTCTTTTTGTGCTGTATGAAACTCAATAGCCCAGAATTTCCACTACCTCATTTACACCGAGATTACACTGAAATCTACTCTGGTTTCTACACCAATCACGGCAACGAGAATTTAAACCCACATTTCCTGCGTAACAGAAAAACCCTTCATAAAGTAAACACAAATTCAATGCCACTGCTAGTGGTAAGAATGCGGCTGTAAAAAGATAGGCTGCTGAGTTTTGCCAAGATGCTTCAGTCTCAGAGCCCCTAGCCTCTGCTGGTCCCCTTGCTCTTCTATTCTGAAAACAGATATATCCCCATGGGGAAGACCATTCCAGTTACCTAGTCCTTCGGAACATGAAGAGAGGGGGGAGAGGGGATCCAAAGATGCACTGAGACTGAAAGTGCTTTGGTTAAGTGTAGTGCAGGTTCAAGTAAGGAAAGTAACAGAGAAGGTTGATGAAGGGAATGCAGTGGATATTGTTTATATGGATTTTAAGAAAGCGTTTAATAAGGTACCACATAAAAGGCTGCTAAACAAAATTGAAGCTCATGGAATAGGAGGGTTAGTGTCCAATTGAACAAAAAAATTGGCTTTAGGACAGGAGGATGGTGGACAGTGGTGTTCCCCAAGGGTCAGTGCTGGGACCACTGCCTTTTTTTGCTATATATAAATGACTTGGATCTTGTATTACAGAAATTTCAAAATTTGCCGATAACACCAAACCTGGAGGTGTGGCAAACAGTGAGGAACTTCCTGCAACAGGACATAGATACGCTCGCTGCTTGACAGGTGGCAGATGGAATTTAATAATGAGGAGAGGCGGTGGCGTAGTGGTATTGTCACTGGATGAGTAATTCAGAGACCCAGGGTATTGCTCTGAGGACATGGGTTTGAATCCCACCACAGCAGAAGGTGGAATTTGAATTCAATTGATAAATCCAGAATTAAAAGCTAGTCTAATGATGGCCATGAAACCATTGTCAATTGTTGTAAAAACCCATCTGGTTCACTAATGTCCTTTAGGGAAGGAAATCTGCTGTCCTTACCTGGTCTGGCCTACATGTGACTCCAGACCCACAGCAATGTGATTGACTCTTAAATGGCCGAGGAAGCCACTCAGTTGTATCTAACCACTATGAAGTCAATAAGAAACGGATCACCTGGCATTGACCTAGGCACCAGAAACAACAATGGCAAACCCAGCCCTGTCGACCCTGCAACGTCCTCCTTACTAACATCTGGGGGCTTGTGCCAAAGTTGGGTGAGCTGTCCCACAGACTAATCAAGCAACAGCTTTACATAGTCATACTCATGGAATCATATCTTACAATGTCCCAGACACAGCCATCAGCATCCCCAGGTATGTCCTATCCCTCTGGCAGGGCAGATCCACCAGAGGTGGTGGCACAGTGGTATACAGTCAGGAGGGAGTTGCCCTGGGAGTCCTCAACATCGACTCCAGAACCCATGAAGTCTCATGGCATCAGGTCAAACATGGGCAAGGGAACCTCCTGCTGATTACCACCTACCACATTCCCTCAGCTGATAAATCAGTACTCCTCCATGTTGAACGCCAATTGGAGGAAGCACTGAGGGTGGCTAGGGCACAGAATGTACTCTGGGTGGGGAACTTCAATGTCCATCACCAAGAGTCGTTCGGTAGCACCACTAATAACCAAGCTGGCCGAGTCCTAAAGGACATAGCTGCCAGATTGGGTCTGCGGCAGGTGACGAGGGAACCAACCTGAGGGAAAAATATACATGACCTTGCCCTCACCATCTGCCTGTTGCAGATGCATCTGCCCATGACAGTATTGGTAGGAGTGACCACCGCACAGTCCTTGCGGAGACAAAGTCCCGTCTTCACATTGAGGATACCCTCCATTGTGTTGTGTGGCACTACCACCGTGCTAAATGGGATAGATTTCAAACAGATCTAGCAATGCAAAACTGGGCATCCATGAGGCGCTATGGGCCATCAGCAGGAGCAGAATTGTACTCAACCACAATCTGTAACCTCATGGCCCAGCATATCCCCCACTCTACCATTACCATCAAGCCGGGGGACCAACCCTAGTTCAATGAAGAGTGCAGGAGGGCATGCCATGAGCAGCACCAGGCATACCGCAAAATGAGGTATCAACCTGGTGAAGCTACAGCCCAGGACTACTTGCACGCAAAACAGTGTGAGCAGCATGCAATAGATAGAGCTAAGAGATACCATAACCACTGAATCAGATCCTAGCTCTGCAGTCCTGCCACATCCAGTCATGAATGGTGGTGGACAATTAAACAATTAACAGGAGGAGGTGACTCCACAAATATCCCCATCCTCAATGATGGGGGAGCCCAGCATATCAGTGCAACAATCTTCAGCCAGAAGTGCCGAGTTGATGACCCATCTCGCCCTCCTCCTGAAGTCCCCAGCATCACAGATGCCAGACTTTAGTCAATCCGATTCACTCCATGTGATATCAAGAAATGACTGAAGGTACTGGATACTGCAATGGTTATGGGCCCTGACAATATTCCAGCAATAGTACTGAAGACCTGTGCTACAGAACTTGCCGTGCCCCTAACCAAGCTGTTCCAATACAGCTACAACACTGGCATCTACCCGGCAATGTGGAAAATTGATCAGGTAGATTCTGTACACAAAAAGCAGGACAAGTCCAACCCAGCCAATTACCGCCCCATCAGTCTACTCTCGATCATCAATAAAGTGATGGAAGGTGTCACTGACAGTGCCATCAAGCGGCACTTGCTTAGCAATAACCTCTCACTGACCTCTCAGTTTGGATTCCACCAGGGCCACTCAGCTCTTGACCTCATTACAGCCTTGGTTCAAACATGGACAGAAGAGCTGAACTCAAGAGGTGAGGTGAGAGTGACTGCCCTTGACATCAAGGCAGCATTTGACCGAGTATGGCATCAAGAAGCCCTAGCAAAACTGGAGTCAATAGGAATCAGGGGGAAAACTCTCCACTGATTTGGAGTTGTACCTAGTGCAAAGGAAGATGGTTGTGGTTGTTGCAGGCCAATCAGCTCAGCTCTAGAACATCACTGCAGGAGTTCCTCAGGGTAGTGTCCTAGGCCCAACCAGCTTCAGCTGCTTCATCAATGACCTTCTTTCAATCATTAGGTCAGAGGTGTGGATATTCGTTGATGATTGCACAATGTTCAGCACCATTCACAACTCCTCAGATACTGAAGCAGTCCGTGTAGAAATGCAGCAAGACCTGGACAATATCCAGGCTTGGCCTGATAATTGGCAAGTAACATTCGCGCCACACAAGTACCAGGCAATGACCATCTCCAACAAGAGAGAATATAACCATCTCCCCTTGACATTCAATGGCATTACGATCACTGAATCCCCCACTATCAACATCCTGGGGGGTTACCATTAACCAAAAACTGAACTGAAGTAGCCATATAAATACCATGGCTATGAGAGTAGGTCAGAGGCTCGGAATCTTACGGCGAGTAACTCACCTCCTGACTCCCCAAAGCCTGTCCACCATCTACAAGGCACAAGTCAGGAGTGTAACGGAATACTCTCCACTTGTCTGGATGGGTGCAGCTCCAACAACACTCAAGAAGCTCGACACCATCCAGGACAAAGCAGCCCGCATGATTGGCACCCCATTCACAAACGTTCACTCCCTCCACTACCGTTACACAGTGGCAGCAGTGTGTACCATCTACAAGATGCACTGCAGCAACTCACCAAGGCTACTCAGGCAGCACCTTCCAATTCCATGACCTCTACCACCTAGAAGGACAAGAGCAACAGATGCATGGAAGCATTCACCACCTGCAAGTTCCCCTGCAAGTCACACACCATCCTGACTTGGAACTATACACCGTTCCTTCACTGTCGCTGGGTCAATATCCTGGAACTCCCTTCCTAATAGCACTGTTGGTGTACCTACACCACATGGACTGTAGCGGTTCAAGAAGGCAGCTCATCATCACCTTCACAAAGGCAATTAGGGATTGGCAATAAATGCTATCCGAGCCAGCGACGCCCACATCCCAGGAACAAATAAAAAAAATGACAAGTGTGAGGTGATACTTTTGGCAGAAGGAATAGGGAGAGGCAATATATACTTAATGGCACAGTTCTAAAGAGTGTGCAGGAACAGAGGGACCTGGGGGTGCATGCTCATTGATCTTTGAAGGTGGAAGGACATATTGACAGAGTGGTTACTAAAGTATGGGATCTTGGACTTCATAAATAGAGGCATTGAGTACAAAAGCAGTGAAGGTATGCTGAACCTTTATAAAACTCTGATTAGGCCCCACTGGAATGTTCTATCCAGTTCTGATCACCACACTTTAGGAAGGATGTGAGGGTCCCTGAGAGGGTGCAGAGGAAAATAGACAGAATGATTCCAGGGATGGAGAATCATAGTTACAAGGTTAGGTTGGAAAAGCTGGGGTTGTTCTCCTTCAGGCAAAGGAGATTGAGGGGAGATTTGAGGTGTACAAGATTATGACAGGCTTAGATAAGTTCGACAAGGAAAAACTGTTCCCATTAACTAATGGTGCAAGGATTAGGGGACAAAGATTGAAGGATTTAGGCAAGTGATGCAGGGGGAATATGAGGAAGAATTTTTTTACACAGCGGGTGGTAATGACCTGGAACTCGCTGCCCACGAAGGTGGTGGAAACAGAGACAAGGATTTCAAAAGGAAATTTCATGGCTACTTGAAGGAAATATACTTGCAGGGCTATGGGGATCAAGTGGAGGAGTGGGACTGACTAGATAGCTCCATGGGGAGCCGGCATGGACTTATGGGCTGAATGGCCTCCTTCTGTGCTCTAAATGACTCTATGATTCTATGGGGGAAAAGAATCACTGCCGACTCCAGGAATCTAATTTAGACCGTGCTGCGCCTACATTTTTTGGGAATAAGTTTACATTGGATACAAGGCTACATAGCATACAAGGCTACGGGCCAAGTGCTGGAAAATGGGATTAGAATAGATAGGTGCTTGATGGCTGGCATGGACACGATGGACCGAAGGGCCTGTTTCTGTGCTGTATAACTCTATGACTCTATGGATCAGCATTGATGCAAATTTAGGGAACTTATTCTATGGTCTTTTGTATGACGGGGGAGCTATGTTAATACAGTAAGTGGATTTTGTAAAGGGTTGTGGTGTGACTGATCAATGAAACTGCAGATAGTGATGCTCCAGTGTAGGTCATTTACCCTGTTGGGCGTGCTGACAATTACAAGTAAATGCCGAGCCCCTGTCTCCAGTTACTAAAACAAGGAGCAAAATATTTAAATACCTCATGAAGACACTTGTCCATTTGGGCAATAGTTTTGCCCATTCTGTAGAAAGTCCGATGATCCAAAGTGAGACTGGCAACTGGGACCCCAGGGAGGTAAGTCAACAGCCTGACCATGTGCTGTCTATACTCATTCTTTTGCTCTGTAATATATTTTGAGTAATACAGTCAACTTTTAACATTGGATTCTTAACCATCATATTCCAAGTACTGTAGCAGGTTATAACAGTTCTGCTCTGTAGGTTTCACTATAAGGGTTAAAAGGTGCATGTGCCCTGTTAAACATTTATAACGACAAACTACATCTTAAAGTGAAGGGTCACTGACCCGAAACGTTAACTCTGCTTCTCTTTCCACAGATGCTGCCAGACCTGCTGAGTGATTCCAGCATTTCTTGTTTTTGCTTCAGATTTCCAGCATCCGCAGTATTTTGCTTTTATTAAAGTGAAGTTGGTCAGGCACCTTTTTTTTTATTCCTTCAGGAGATGTGGGCATTGCTGGCTAGGCCAGCATTTATCGCCCATCTCTAATTGCCCTCGAGAAGTTGGTGGTGAGTTGCATTCTTGAACTGCAGCAGTCCTTGGGGTGTAGGTACACCCACAGTGCTGTTAGGAAGGGAGTTCCAGGATCTTGACCCAGCGACAGTGAAGGGACGGCGATATAGTTCAAAGTCAGGATGGTGTGTGACTTGGAGAAGAACTTGCAGGTTGTGTTGTTTCCATGCATCTGCTGCCCTTGTCTTCTAAGTGGTAGAGATTGCGGGTTGGGAAGGTGCTGTTGAAGGAGGCTTGGTGAGTTGCTGCAGTGCATCTTTTGGATGGTACACACTGCTGCCACTGTGCGTCAGTGGTGGAGGGAGTGAATGTTTGTGAATGGTTTGCCAATCAAGTGGGCTGCTTTGTCCTGGATGGTGTCGAGCTTCTTGAGTGTTGTTGGAGCTGCACTCATCCAGGCAAGTGGAGAGTATTCCATCACACTCCTGACTTGTGCTCTGTAGATGATGGACAGGCAATGGAGAGACAGAAGGTGAGTTGCTTGCCACAAAATTCCCAGCCTCTGACATGCTCTTGTAGCCACAGTATTTATGTGTATTAAGAGTATCTTTTTCATGATATGGGGCACCAGACCTTAGGAAATATATATAGGCCTTGCAGGAAGCACAATGCAGAATCCGCAGAATAATACTGGGGCTTAAAGGGTTCATTGAGGACAGAATGCATAAGCTTGGTTTCTATTCCCTTGAGCTTAGAAAGATAGAGGAATTATTTCCTGTGGTGGGAGAGTCCAGAACAAGGGGGCATAATAAAATTAGCACGAGGCCGTTTAGGAGTGAAATCTTCAGTGTTTTCAGCTGCTGAGGCCCTACGTTCTGGAATCCTTCCCTGAATCGCCCTGCTTCTCTACCTTTCTCTGCTCCTTTGGGACACTCATTAAAACCTACCTCTTTGACCAGGTTTGTCGTGACCTGTCTTAAAATCTCCTGATGTGGCTCGGTGTCAAATTTTGATCTATAATGCTCTTGTGAAGCACCTTGGCAGATTTTGCATCTTTAAAGACACTATACAAATTGTTCTTTCGCAGGTAAATGAGATACAGATCAGTTAAAATCTAACTGCATGGTAGAACAGATTTAAACATTAAAAAAAGAATATAAGAAATAAGATCAGGAGTAGGCCATACTTAATAATTAATTAGTGCTAGAAATATCAGTTAGAGGGGTGAAGTGCTTCACCTGTGAGATGTGGGAGGTCCGTGACGCTTCCAGCGTTCCGGACGACTACATCTGCAGGAAGTGTACCTAGTTGCAGCTCCTCACAGCCCGCATGGATCAGTTGGAACGGCAACTGGATGCACTTAGGAGCATGCAGGTGGCAGAAAGCGTCATAGACACGAGTTTTAGAGACGTGGTTACACCCAAGGTGCAGGCAGATAGATGGGTGACCGCTAGAAGGGACAGGCAGTCAGTGCGGCAATCCCCTGTGGCTATCCCCCTCTCTAACAAGTATACCATTTTGGATACTGTTGGGGGGGATGGCCTATCAGGGGAAAACAGCAGCAGCCAGAGCAGTGGCACCACGGCTGGCACTGTTGTTCAGCAGGGAGGGACAAAGCACAGAAGAGCAATAGTTATAGGGGACTCTATAGTCAGGGGCACAGATAGGCGCTTCTGTGGACGTGAAAGAGACTCCAGGATGGTATGTTGCCTCCCTGGTGCCAGGGTCAAGGATGTCTCTGAACGGACAGGGGGCATTCTGAAGGGGGAGGGTGAACAGCCAGAGGTTGTGGTTACACATCGGTACCAACGACATAGGCAGGAAGAGTGACGAGGTCCTGCAGGGGGAGTTTAGGGAGTTAGGTAAAAAGTTAAAAGACAGGACCTCTAGGGTTGTAATCTCGGGATTACTCCCTGTGCCACATGCCAGTGAGGCTAGAAATAGGAAGATAATGCAGCTAAACACGTGGCTGAACAGCTGGTGTAGAAGGGAGGGTTTCAGATATCTGGACCATTGGGATCTCTTCAGGGACAGATGGGACATGTACAAGAAGGACGGGTTGCATCTAAACTGGAGGGGCACAAATATCCTGGCCGCGAGGTTTGCGAGCGTCACTCGGGAGGGTTTAAACTAGTGTGGCAGGGGGGTGGGAACCAGAGCAGTAGGACAGCAAGTGAAATAAATGAGGGGGAACTAGTAAATAAGGCCAGTAAGACTAAGAGGAAGAGCAGGCAGGGAGATGTTGCTGAACACAGCGGGACTGGTGGTCTGAAGTGCATTTGTTTCAATGCGAGAAGTATAACAGGTAAGGCAGATGAACTTAGAGCTTGGATTAGTACTTGGAACTATGATGTTGTTGCTATTACAGAGACTTGGTTGAGGGAAGGACAGGATTGGCAGCTAAATGTTCCAGGATTTAGAAGCTTCAGGCGGGAAAGAGGGGGATATAAAAGAGGTGGGGGAGTTGCATTACTGGTTAAGGAGAATATCACAGCTGTACTGTGGGAGGACACCATGGAGGTGTCATGCAGCGAGGCAATATGGGTGGAGCTCAGGAATAGGAAGGGTGCAGTCACGATGTTGGGGGTTTACTACAGGCCTCCCAACAGCCAGCGGGAGGTAGGGGAGCAGATATGTTGACAGATTTTGGAAAAATGTAAAGGTAACAGGGTTGTAGTGGTCGGTGATTTTAACTTCCCCTATATTGACTGGGACTCACTTAGTGCTAGGGGCTTGGATGGGGCAGAATTTGTAAGGAGCATCCAGGAGGGCTTCTTGAAACAATATGTAGATAGTCCAACTAGGGATGTGGCATACTGGACCTGGTATTGGGGAATGAGCCCAGCCAGGTGGTCGAAGTTTCAGTAGTGGAGCATTTCGGGAACAGTGACCATAATTCCATAAGTTTTAAGGTACTTGTGGATAAGGATAAGAGTAGTCCTCGGGTGAAGGTGCTAAATTGGGGGAAGGCTAATTATAACAATATTAGGCAGGAACTGAAGAATTTAGATTTGGGGCGGCTGTTTGAGGGTAAATCAACATCTGACATGTGGGAGTCTTTCAAACGTCAGTTGATTAGAATCCAGGACCAGCATGTTCCTGTGAGGAAGAAGGATAAGTTTGGCAAGTTTCGGGAACTTTGGATAACGCGGGATATTGTGAGCCTCGTCAAAAAGAAAAAGGAAGCATTCGTGAGGGCTGGAAGGCTAGGAACAGACGAATCCCTTGAGGAATATAAAGACAGTAGGAAGGAACTTAAGCAAGGAGGGCTAACAGGGGTTCTGAGAAGTCATTGGCAAACAGGATTAAGGAAAATCCCAAGGCTTTTTATACGTACATAAAGAGCAAGAGGGTAACCAGGGAAAGGGTTGGCCCACTCAAGGACAGAGAAGGGAATCTATGTATGGAGCCAGAGAAAATGGGCGAGGTACTAAATGAGTACTTTGCATCAGTATTCACCAAAGAGAAGGACTTGGTGGATGATGAGCCTAGGGAAGGGAGTGTAGATAGTCTCAGTCATCTCATTATCAAAAAGGAGGAGGTGTTGGGTGTCTTGCAAAGCATTAAGGGAGATAAGTCCCCAGGGCCTGATGGGATCTACCCCAGAATACTGAGGGAGGCAAGGGAAGAAATTGCTGGGGCCTTGACAGAAATCTTTGCATCCTCATTGGCTACAGGTGAGGTCCCAGAGGACTGGAGAATAGCCAATGTTGTTCCTTTGTTTAAGAAGGGTAGCAAGGATAATCCAGGAAATTATAGGCCAGTGAGCCTTACATCAGTGGTAGGGAAATTATTAGAGAGGATTCTTCGGGACAGGATTTACTCCCATTTGGAAACAAATGGACTTATTAACGAGAGGCAGCATGGTTTTGTGAAGGGGAGGTCGTGTCTCACTAATTTGATTGAGTTTTTTGAGAAAGTGACAAAGATGATTGATGAAGGAAGGGCAGTGGATGTTATCTATATGGACTTCAGTAAAGCCTTTCAAAAGGTCCCTCATGGCAGACTGATACAAAAGGTGAAGTCACATGGGATCAGAGGGGAGCTGGCAAGATGGATACAGAACTGGCTCAGTCATAGAAGACAGAGGGTATCAGTGGATGGGTGTTTTTCTGAATGGAGGGATGTGACTAGTGGTGTTCCGCAGGGATCAGTGCTGGGACCTTTGCTGTTTGTAGTATATATAAATGATTTGGCGGAAAATGTAGCTGGTCTGATTCGTAAGTTTGCGGATGACACAAAGGTTGGTGGAGTTGCGGACAGTGATGAGGATTGTCAGAGGATACAGCAGGATATAGATCGGTTGGAGACTTGGGCGGAGAAATGGCAGATGGAGTTTAATCCGGACAAATGTGAGGTAATGCATTTTCGAAGGTCTAATGCAGGTGGGAAGTATACAGTAAATGGCAGAACCCTTAGGAGTATTGACAGGCAGAGAGATCTGGGCGTACAGGTCCACAGGTCACTGAAAGTGGCAACGCAGGTGGATAAGGTAGTCAAGAAGGCATACGGCATGCTTGCCTTCATCGGTTGGGGCATAGAGTATAAAAATAGGCAAGTCATGCTGCAGCTGTACAGAACTTTAGTTAGGCCACACTTAGAATATTGCGTGCAATTCTGGTCGCCACACTACTAGAAGGACGTGGAGGCTTTGGAGAGGGTACAGAGGAGGTTTACCAGGATGTTGCCTGGTCTGGATGGCATTAGCTATGAGGAGAGGTTGGATAAACTCGGATTGTTTTCACTGGAACGACAGAGGTGGAGATGCAACATGATAGAGGTTTACAAAGTTAAAAGCGGCATGGACAGAGTGGATAGTCAGAAGCTTTTTCCCAGGGTGGAAGAGTCAGTTACTGGGGGACATAGGTTTAAGGTGAGAGGGGCAAAGTTTAGAGGGGAAGTGTGAGGCAAGTTCTTTACACAGAGGGTGGTGAGTGCCTGGAACTTGTTGCTGGGGAAGGTGGTGGAAGCAGGTACCATAGAGACGTTTAAGAGGCATCTTGACAAATACATGAATAGGATGGGAATAGAGGGATACGGATCCCGGATGTACAGAAGGTTTTAGTTTAGGCAGGCATCAAGATCGGCGCAGGCTTGGAGGGCCGAATGGCCTGTTCCTGTGCTGTACTGTTCTTTGTTCTTTTATCCCCTCGCGCCTGCTCCGCCATTCAACAAGATCATCTCTGAACTGATCTTGGTCTCAACTCCACTTTCCTGCCCGTTCCCCATAACCCTTGACTCCTTGATAGTTCAAACATCTGTCTATCTCAGCCTTAAATATGTTCAATGGCTCAGCCTCGCAGTTCTCTGGGTAGAAAATTTCAAAGTCCACGACCCTCAGAGAAGAAATTCCTTCTTATCTCTGTCTTAAATGGAAGACTGCTTATTTTGAAACTGTGCCCCTAGTTCTAGATTCCCCCATGGGGGGAAACATCTTCTCAGCAACTACCCTGTCAAGTCCCCTCAGAATCTTATGAATAAGATCACCTCTCATTCTTCTAAACTCCAGTGAGTATAGACCCAATCTGTTCAGCTCCTCAGACAATCCCTTCATCACAGGTCTTGTGAACCTTCTCTGAACTGCTTCTAATGGGAATATATCTGTCCTTAAATAAGGAGACCAAAATTGTACACAGTACTCTAGGTGCGGTCTTGCCAATGCCTTGTACAATTGTAGCAAGACTTCCCTACTTTTATACTCCATCCCCCCCCTTGCAATAAAGGTCAACATTCCATTTGCCTTCCTAATTACTTGCTGTACCTGCGTGCAGACTTTTTGTGATTCATGTACGAGGACCCCCAGATCCCTCTGTACCGCAGCATTCTGCAATCTCTCTCCATTTAAATAATATTTTGCTTCTCTATTGTCGCTCCCAAAGTGGATACCTCACATTTTCCCACATTAAAATCCATCGGTCAAATCTTTGCCCACCACTTAACCTACTGTTGTGAGGAATTTTTTAAAATTGCAACTTGAGATTCTATGATTTTAAAAACTGAAAAGGGATTATCAGAGGATATTAAGACACCTGCAAATAGTTGAGCTTTACGGATGTTTTGAAAGGATGTTTAACAAAAGCTGAACTTGTAAAAGGACAGGAAAGCAGGTAATTTCAAGGAAACCAGCAAGAGATTTGACCACAGAGCTACTCTTTGAGTGACAAGCGAGACTTTATGACTGTGTATGTGATTTGTTTCTGGAAGTTTCAATTTCAATTTTGAGCTTTTAAAAGCCAGTGAGTTTGGACAAAAAGCAGGCATTCTGAAATTTGATTCTGAACTGCCTGGAGATCAGAAGAAGAACCAAAAAAGTATTACCTCTCTGTAAAGGAATCCTGCATCTCTTGAGAAGAAACCCTGTATTTCAAATGTAGCAGATTCCTACTGCCTCCTGTCTCTGAAGAATCCTTGCATTGTGTGGTTCCAGGTGCCTCCTGTGTTTTAAGAAATCCTGAAATTTGAAGAAACCTTCTACTGCTATACTGATGCTGTAAGACCTAAGAAGACCTGTTGCTACACCCTTGATGGAAGACCAATGTGAAGCCTACTTCAGTTGAGTTTCCTTGAACACCTACACTTCACAGGCTGTTCATCAACCTCTTCTGGAAAGACTTCGAGTGGCATCCAACTATTCGACTTTGGGACACCTCGCCAAACTGAAAAATTTCCTTCCAGATCATGACAGACTAAGTTATTTTATTATTCCTTTCATTCCTATGATACAGCTGTAAACCAGTTATTTTTTTGGATGTATCTGTACGCATGAGGGCTAGGGAAATAAGGAGCTTTAATATCTCAGTTCATATATAGATTTACTTCATTGTTGGTTAAGACATAGTTTTATAATAAATAGTTAATTGTGTTGTTGATTAAAGAAACCTGGTTGGTGTGCTTTATTCTGGGGACAAGTAGAGTATCTAATTGGATGTTTTCGGTAAGTGGAAAAATGTATTGATATGCTGTGACCCATGGAGAAGTGGGACTGAATTAGCAGTGCACTCTTCCCACCTAACACTATCTATATCCCTTTGCAGGCTCTTTGGGCAGGATTTTTATTAGCTCGTGGGGGTGGGAAAGGGGACGGGAAGTCATTTAAATCCGCCCCCCCCAAGTTCAGCGTGCCGGTTTCCCGACACGAAACTGGCATGCTCCGAATTCAAATGGTAGCATCAGAAGTGGGAAGATGCAACCTGCCCCTCTATGCAAATACCTACTTAAGCCCATTAACGAGCCTGTTGTTAATTGTATTTCAATTATGTTTAATTATATGCTGGTGGAGGGCATTGATTGGGGTGTCTCAAGCATTTTTAAAGAGATACTTACTGAAACTGTGGTGTAGTTGAATTAGGACGTGTATGCTTGTAAGGTTTCACTCTGTAAATAAATGTTAGACTGAGTAGAGATTGGCTCCAATGTCATCTGGCTGTTTGGAAGAGAACAGTTGTCAGTTCATTGAAGGGCCAAGTTTTGTTTCAAAGGTGTGGTTTCAACACTCTGTAGAACCACAACATGGAGGAGGAGGTGGTGACACAGCAGGGAGTGAGTTCGAATGGCAGGACAGAGGCAAGAGGCAGCATTGAAGAGGGAAGGCTCAGAGAAGGCCATTGTTCACAGGCAACTGATTGTGTTCAGTGAGAAGAATTATTTTTCATATCTCTGCACTCTTCACAAGGGCATTTTGGGGGATCAAGATGGTGGGGGGGGGGGGGGGGGGTCAGGAAGATTCCACATACCATTGCCAAACAAGGAAGAGCATGAGAGCAAAAGTGATTAAGCTTCTCAGAGCTTGATCTGACCAGTAATGAAGAACAGCATCTGCCAAGACATCTCTCCCATGGTCAGGAGAACTCTATGCACCCTCAGGATGCCCCTCTCTCTTTTACACTTTGTTGACTGGTGACCAGGAGGGTTGCCATCTGGGTCTATCTTTGGACTCACTTTTCCAGACATGAGAAAGTCACTGAAATGCTTTCAGTACTGCACCTAGTTCTTCCTCACCACTCCTCTGCTGCTGACCTTATTAGCCACCTCCAGCTATGCCGTCTTGGTGAGTCTTGCAGACTTTCTATTGCTATAGCAGGGAACTGGATGTATCTGCATTGAGGCATCGACTTCAGCAGCACCTCCAGTGAGCTGCCCAAAAAATGGGAAGGTGAGGGGGGGGGGTGGGGGGGTGGGGGCAGGGTGCGGGTTGAGCTGCCCTGGCATAGGGGGCCTCCATTCTCAATGCCCTTTGCTCTTCAACTTCCTCCAGCTCTTGGGCAATGGCTTTCAACTGGCCCACCATTGTCTAAGTCCTATCTCCCTCCAATGCCCGCCACCGCTAATTGGGTGGCAAACACGACTCCAGGGCAATTACCTCCTTTGCGTATCATAATCGCAATGCATATGCATCGCTGAAACTGCATGGGGTCAGGACCTGGAAGTGACTGTGACGTCTGGAGCCCAACCCCAGAAAGTAAATCCCACCCTTTGAGTCCTCCTCACAACTTGCTTTCCCAACTATCAATGTATCATCAGCAAATTTGGCTACAATACACTTGGTTTCTTTATCCAAGTCAATAATATGGATTGTAAATAGCTTGAGAGGTTGAATGGCCCACTCCCATTCCGACGTCTTCCCTCCCTCCCTCTTAAACTTGCAGCTATGTCCTCTGTTAAACATCTTAATCTTTCTCGGTCACTTTCCACTTTGGTACCTTGTTCATCCTCAGTCTCCTGTATGTACTTTCCAAAATCTACAGCCTTTCCTCACTGCCCAGCTAGCAACATCAGAATATTTACTTTCAGCTTCACCTACTTTCTGTTCTTTCCTGAGTTTAGGCTAATAGGGGCAGTGTTAAAACTACAGATGAAGGTGGATTTGAATAGATTTGTGTATTGGGCAGCTGAAATTCAGTGCAAAGAATTGCAAAATGTTTAATAAGTCCAGGAAAGGACTGTTACCGAAAAGGAGACATAGGCCCCAGAATCATACGCACCCCCCACCCCCCACCCTGGAGCTGGCTGGGAGGTGGGGCAAGTGTAAAACCGAGTGGGAGGCAGGGAGTGCTGTTCCCCTCACCCACCTGCCTCCGCTGCTATTATACCAGTGGTGGGGGACATGGCAAACGGCCTGACCGACCCAGGCCAATTGAGGCCCTTAAGTGGCCAATTACTTGCCACTTAAGGGCCTCCTCCTGCTGCCGTTGATATCTTACCAGCAGCAAACGGGCACTTCAGCACCTGAGGAGACTGCCCAGTAATACTTGGCGGCCTCCTTGTGGGCTTGGTGGAGGTGGGAGTGTCGTGGGCCCTCCTGAACGGGCACCCTGTTCCCCACAGTGGGTCCCCCAGCAGCATGAGCCACCCCCCCTAAAACTAGCTCCCCCCTGCCCTACAGTCCGATCCCCACACCTTTACTGGGGCCCAGCCAATTGTCCCCTGCAAGGCCTGATCCTCACTTACCTGCTTTGAGGTCGGCGTCCATGGTCCTCTTCTGGCTGGGTGCAGTTCCAGCAGTGTCCCTCTGATTGGCCGGCAGCTCCTAGAGACAGGACCTCCTGACTCCGAGGGGCGGAGGTTCTGACGGAGGCCAATTAAGGGCCTGAGCCATGTAAAATAGCAGCGTGGGCTTCCAGGTCCAGCGGAGGTGGGCTCTCCTGCCACTTTTCAGCTGGTGGGGGCAACCACCGCCTCAACATAAAATTCTGGCCATGGAGTATAAAAAAAGATCAGGTGGGTGGGATGGGCGGGGTGTGATGGTGATGGTCCTGACTGACAATAAATTAAGGTTATCGCAGCAATGCTCGGTAGTAGTGAGTGAAACAAATCAGATGTTGGGATGTGTTAACAAGGTCAATATTGAATCAAAATAGTAAGGTAACCCTGCCACTTTATAAATCATTGGTGCAACCACATTTAGAGAGTACTGTTCACAGTTCTGGTTGCCACAGTACAGGAAAGGATATTGCTTCTATTGAAAGAAAACAAAAGAGAGCAATCAAATAATTAAGGAAATGGAGGGATTCGATTATGAGAATCAATTATGTAAATTGGGCATGTGCTGCATGGACAAGAGAAGATGGAGAGGTGATACAATTGCTGTTTTGCGCATTCTAAAGCTGCTCTATAATGTCGACTGCAATGAGCTGTTTAATCTTTTCTGGAACATTAGAACCAGAGGGACACGGCCTGCACTTGAAGATGGCAAATTTAAAACTATCCACAGAAACAATAATATAAAAGCAAAATACTGCAGATGATGGAAATCTGAAATAAAAACAAGAAATGCTGGAAATACTCAACAGGTCTGGCAGCATCTGTGGAGAGAGAAGCAGAGTTAACGTTTCAGGTCAGTGACCCTTCATTAGAACTGACAAATATTAGAAATAAATTAGGTTTTCAGCAAGTAAAGTGGGGGTGTGGCAATAGATAACAAAAGAGAAGGTGTTGCTAGGACAAGGTCACAGAGAATAACTGACCAGAAGGTCATGGAGCAAAAGCAAATGGTATGTTAATGGTGTGCTGAAAGACAAAGCGTTAGTACAGAGAGGGTGTTAATGGACAGAAAAATGAACAGCCTGGCCCCAAGCACAAGCATGAAAACAAACAGTGGGTAGGCACAGTAGAAACAAACTAAACAAACTAAAATAAAATTAACAAATAAAAAAGAAAAAAGAAAAAACAACTAATACTAATTACTAATTAACTAATAACTAATAACAGAGTATGACGGGCCCCCCTTTGTATTTTTATTTTTAGTTCTTTTTTCTTTTTTCCTTTTTTTCTTTCATTTTAGTTTGTTTAGTTTGTTTCTACTGTGCCTACCCATTGTTTGTTTTCATGTTTGTGCTTGGGACCAGGATGTTCACTTTTCTGTCAATTAATACCCTCTCTGCACTAACGCTTTGTCTTTCACCACACCATTAACATACCATTTGCCTTTGCTCCATGACCTTCCGGTCAGTTATTCTCTGTGACCTTGTCCTCAACACCTTCTCTTTGGTCATCTCTTGCTCCACCCCAGCTTTACTTGCTTAAAACCTATTACATTTCCAGTACTGATGAAGGGTCACTGACCTGAAACGTTAACTCTGCTTCTCCCTCCACAGATGCTGCCATACTTATTGCAGAAACAAGAGATCAGTGAGCAAGTGGTCAATCTATGGAACAAGTTCCCATGGGAGATGGTGAAAGCAGATAGTGTTGATTCATCTGAATGCAAATTAGAGAGATTTTCTTCAGAAAATAATATTTTAGAATACATTAAAAATTTGTGACATGCTTGGGAGAAACAGGTGACTTTGGACCTATGGTTCCCAAAGCTCTCCTCCTCTGGAGGGTTTCCTCACATCATGTCTGGGTCTATTTTTAAATAACTAATAGAGATTGATCACCAGGATTAGTGAATGGTCCATCATTGTTTTGTCATGACTAGGATGGTAGAAGGTGAACTAAATGGATCTTGGTCTTTTCCCATCTAGCAATTCCTATGAATGAACTTCAAACTTTGAAACTTTTCAATTCAACTGTACCCTGAATCCAGCAACCAATACTCACCAATCGTCTCCAGTGACATAATCTTGCCATCAATGGTTGGGATTGGTGTGGACGAAGGAAATCCTTTCTCGTTCAAAAACATCATGACTCGTGTTTGTGCTTCAATCAAATCGGCATCTTGGCTGTCAACAGTGTTCATCACTTTGAGGACATAGCTCTTACTGTGATCTTCAGTCCCCTGGCTCTCAGACACCACGATGTGGAGGTTCTGGTCAATATAACTAGGCATTGGTCGGACACTGGAGACCTTCAGACCGTACAACCGCCCAACCAACTCAACAGCCTGAGCTTCACTCAGCGAGGGTTTGATTAGAACAGTTTTCTCTGTGGAGGACATCTGAGAAAAAACAAAATAATGAAGCTGATTAACTAAGAGAATGTGATGCACCGATGAACATTAGCTGCTTCTTTATGCCTCCTTTTGGACACCTAATACGGACATTGCTACCAAAGGCCAAAATGTCATTTACTACAGTCACAGATACTCAAAACATGCTCAATAGTGATACAGTCTGAAATCTTCTGCAATGAGCACAACATTAAAGTGTAAATTTAAACGCAAAATCGAACTTTTGATAGTGAAAGGAAAATTTTGCTGGTGACACCATTGAAACAAAATTGGGGGTTTCTTGTCTTTTGTTTTGCCAAATAAGCCGAGCTTTAAAATGGAGGCTGCTCTTTTACCAAGTACAAAATGGAACTCAGGAGATATTCCGAGAGAAAAGGATGATAGGGTAAAAGAAATGAAGGGAAAAGAAAAATTGAAGTGAAGGAGAGAAACAAAGGAGGATAGTGAAAGGCGGAAAATGGAGAAAGAAAACAAAAGTAAAGTATTGGAGAAAAGAAGTACAGCAGAAGTATAACAGGATTGGTGACACAGAAAGAGGGAGCAGCAGATTTGACATTTTGCATTCCTGGTTTACTCTGTAACGTACTTTGAGTGGGTCACGTGGTTAAATCTCTTTTATTTCAAGAGTAAAAGCAACAATGAGAGCACCAGAGAAAGAGCTAACTTAAAGGAGGGAAATCTGAAAGGACGATATCATTAAAGTAAGAAGACGATGTCTGTATAAAAGTCCTGCACTTACATATGGTCCTTAGAAAGGACAGAAAGATGTGCATTTATTAATTAGATCTGAAGTGTAGTCACTGTTGTAGTGTAGGAAATGTGACAGCCAATTTGCGCACAGCAAGCTCCCACAAACAGCAAAGAGCTAATGACCAGACAATCTGTTTCAGTGATGTTGCTACTAAAATATCAGTTCATCCCACCGCAGAAATGTTGAAGGAGGAAAGCTGTCAGTTAGTTTAATATTTTCTTGAGTTTTGGTTTTTGAAACTCACCCTCAGCCCAAAATAAAATCAGGCCCTGAAATTCCTCAGGTAGAAAATATCCCTGAAAATACTTGTGCATTCTTTGCAGCTTTTACTCTTGCCCTACCTGTGGCCCTCACTTCTGCAGTAGGAGTAGAACCATAGGTTAACAGGAGGTCTTTCACTGATTAAACCCTGTGATTCAGTGCATATGAGATCGGAATAAATTATAACTCACGTGTAAAAGGTTCTTCTTTAAGAGATTGGAAGTGTGCCGTCTTTGCTTAAACTAACCTTGGAAGAAGTTGGTTAAAGTTCTCTCCAGTGTGTTCTATTTTTATAGGACTAATTATAGAGGACAAATGTGGGTCCCATATCTGTTTATGTCCATTTATGCTTTTGATACAGCAGCTGGCAGTTAGTACCGTTTGTCCGGCATGCCACTAGTGTCGTAATGTTTTCCCTTATCTAGAGTCCATTCAGTAATCCACATTCCAATAATATTCCAATGCTCTCGTAGCCAGCCTCCCACTCTTGTGCCCTCTATAAACTCGAGCTCATCCAAAACTCTGCTGCCCATATCCTAACTCAGACCGAGTCCCATTCATCCATAACCCCTGCGCTCACTGACCTACACTGGCTCCCAATCTGGCAATTTTAAAATTCTCATCCCTGTTTACAAATCCCTCCGTGACCTCACCCCTCCCTGTCTCTGTAATCTCCCCCAGCCCCACAATCATTAGAGATATCTGCGCTCCTCCAATTCTGGTCTCTTGCGCATCCCGCTTTTCCTTGCTCCACCATCGGTGGCCTCAACACCCAGCACTATTACAAGCTTCACACTTACAATTTACATTTCACACACAGATTGGCAGCTATTCAACTATGGAAGCCAAATCCCCCAAACACCTCACCAGACTCTCACTAACTCATTCGCCTTTCTCGTTCAGGAGAAAAGTGGCCCAGAGCACAAGGCAGCAGATCTCCTGTGCTGGGGGAGCATCACATCTGCAGATATGTCTCTCCTTAAAGAGAGCATCCTGGCTATTGTGGGAAAGGGCAGAGTTGAGGCTGTGGCTACTGCCGATGCTGAGGAGATACCGAGCAGTTTTCTTCGCTCATAGAATCATAGAATGGTTATAGCACAGAAGGAGACCATTTGGCCCATCATTGCTGCGCTGGCTCTCTGCAGGAGCTAGTCCCACTAGTGAACCGTTCCGCGAGGACATTGATCCCAGTCCTGTTGGGGTGCAACCCATCCCTTTTGAATAGGTACCTCCTGTCCCAGAACTGGTCACAATGTCCCATGAATCTGAAGCCCTCCCTCCTGCACCATGCCTCAAGGTAAGCATTGATCCTCCCTATCTTCCTATTTCTACTCTTGCTAGCGCATGGCACTGGGAGTAATGCAGAGATTACTACCTTCGAGGCCCTACATTTTAACTTCCTTCCTAGCTCCAGAAAATCTGAACGTAGGACCTCAATACCTGCTCTCTCTATGTCGTTGCACCCTCTTTTACCCTGGCATCAGTGAGGCAACCCACCACACGGGACTCACCATGACGGTTACAGAAATGCCTGTCTGTCGCCTAACTATGGAATCTCCTATAACAACTGTGTTTCTACTCTTTGCTGTTTCCTCCTGTACAGTCCCTTGCCCATTGGTGCCATGGCCTGCACTGCACTCTCAAGGTGTTGTCATTCCCAGCAATCACCAATGCTGAGTACCAGTTTGAGAGTGGCACACACCCCAAAGATTCCTGCACTTCCTGCCTCTTCCTACTCTTCTGGATGGTCACCCATCTACTATCCTGAACTCTTACTGCCTGTGGGGTGACCACACCCTGGTTGGCATCCTTCCATCTACGAAAGATGATGGACATGCAGCAAACAATCCATTGAGGTGGGGTGTCTTCTTTTGGTGCACCTTTGTTGATGGCTGTGAAGGCCAATCCTTGAGAGGCAGGTTCTGTAAAGTGCCGCACATGAAGCTGCCAGTTGACTCTGTGAATTGCTGTTTTCGGTGTTGGTACCTGTTGCCAAACTGCTGTAGCCATGGGTTGTCTTGGTAGTGCACACCAGTCCACGGGATGTGTTGCTATTTCCTTCTTTCAGCAGCTGGTGACTCCCAGGTGTGATAGTTGACATTTAGAGCCTTCATGTCATGCTTGTAAGCATCCTTGAAGCGGAGCTTTGGGCGCCTCAGTGATCGTCTGGCCCCGGCTACCTCACCATACAGATGGTCCTTGGGTACCTGACTGTCTTCCATCCTGCGGACGTGTCTGATCCACTGAAGCTGCCTCTGTTTGATTAGTGCCAACACACTTGGGAGCTCTGCTTTTGAGAGGCCTGCCACATTTATGATTTTGCCCTGTCAGGATATACCCATAATGCACCGCAGACAGCGAAGATGGAAGTTATTGAGCTTCTTTTCCTGGTAGCTGTAAGTCTCCCATGTTTCACTGCCATACAGCAAGGTGCTGAGAACACAGGCCTTATAAACCATCAGCTTGGTCCTAAGGGTCAGCTTGGTGTTATCCCATGCACGTTTCTCAAGTCAGCCAAAGGTGGTAGCTGTTTTCCCTATGCGTGTATCGAGCTCTGAATCAAGGGACAGATTGTCTGTCACCATGGACCCAAGGTAGCAGAATCTACTAACCACTTGCAGTGGGGTGTTATTTACTGTGATCAGGGGCAGAAATGCAACACCTTGTCCCATGACCACAGTTTCTTGATGCTTATAGTCAAGGAGAACAAGGCATGGGAGAGACAGTCCATGAGTCTTTGCAGCTGAGTTTCCGTGTGAGCGACTGGCGCAGCATCATCAGCGTCGAGGAGTTCTCTGATCAGGTCACAATGTGTTTTTGTCTTCACTTTCAGTTTTGATAGATTGTAAGGCTTGTCGTCTGACCTAGTGTGCAAGTAGACTGCTTCCACATTTGCTGGGAAGGCAAAGATCAGGAGTTTGGACAAGATGCCAAACAGAGTGGGGGCTAGGACACAATCCTGTTTCACTCCATTCTTCACTCTGGAACTGTTGAAAGTGGAGCCATCAAACTGTACATTGCAGTGCATGTTGTCATGGAAGGAGTGGATGAGACTGAGGAGTTTTGGTGGACAGCCAATTTTTCCCAAAATTTTGTAGAGCTCTCCTCTGCTGATGGTGTCCAATGCCTTAGTGAGATCTACAAAAGTAAGGTAAAGGGGTATACTCTGTTCCCTACACTTCTCTTGTAGCTAGTGTATGGAGAAGATCATGGCCGGTGCCCTCCTGTTTGCTAGGTGGTCTGTGGCCTACTCGAGCTTGAGTGATGAGGGTACTTCATCTAACTCATCCATGACAGGAAGTTACAGGAGAGCATTAAGCTCAGACTGGGAGATGTCCGACTCACAGGGGTATAGTGCACAGTAGTGTTCAGCCCAGCGGCTTCCATTAATGAGTACTTCACCATCTGCCCACTTCAGGGAAGTAAGTTTAGTGTTGGCAGGGCCAAGCACCCTCTTGATTCCTTCGTACTGTCACACACAGTGGAGGTGCGATGATAGAACATTCACGGAGTAACTCTGAAGAGTTATTAAAAAATGGACTTTGTCTTTAAAAAAATGAACTTTTATTTTAAAAAGTGAACAATGCTCCAAAATGGCTACCGAACAAAAGGGGATTAGCCATTTGTGTATCCAATCTTTGTGTGTCCAAACAATCTGACAAAGACAAAGGTCAAATCTTCAAAGCCAAAATGGCCACGTCCTGGGCCATTGTGCGATCACCATGGGATAAATACCAGAGTGTCTCCTAACAGGAGGTAAGAGGTGACACAGTTTTACCTTAAAGACAGCCAGAGAGAGATAGAGAAAGAGAGAGACTGACACAGAAGGTGAAGTGACTTGTAACAGCTGGCATTCCAGCAAGCCATAAAGCACATGCCCTGCTGAAAAAATCCAACATCTACATTATACAACAGAGAGAGAGAGAGAGAGAGAGCTGGAAGTGACCCACCATCTTCAACAGAACCTTCAATCAAGAGAGAAATCTACAATCATATCAGGCCTGCATCCATCTAGAACTTGAGTCTCAAGAGAATTCAACAGGTTTATCATAACCTTTCACCCCCACTAAAAAAAGTCCTCTTTCCCTCCTCTATCTATCTATTTCTTCTTGTGCGTGTGTGCACGCAAGTGAATGCGTGAGTGGATGTGGTTGCGACAATTTCGGGATAAGGCATATTGATCAATAAACAATTTACTTTCTATTTTTTCAAACCTACAAGAAAACCTGTCACTGTCTGGTTACTTGAGAAATGAAACACGAAGGGGCTAAACTCCAATACAAATATACTGGCTGTGGTCAGGTGGAGAGTTGAACAGCAGGAACCACCCACGTCACACCATGCAGCCGTAACAGTACATAGCTCGTAGATTAACTTTGTCGCATACAGTCTGGATTTCCTGAATAAGTTTTTATTTAGTAAATGCAAATCCCTGGAGCCAAGTGATAGCCTTCTCATTTGCTGAGTTGAAGGTGATTATTCCATCTCTTAGTGTGTAGAGGGGCCGCTCCTCGGTAATGTGCAGTATTGTTTGTGTCTCTTAACAAATGCATAAGGGGTGTATACTGAGGCCCCAGTGGTACTGCCCACCTTCCATCTTGGCACCCAATATGGAGCAACCTTCCTGATTAAAATCTACCAGCAGACATCCTTTGGATCAAGGAATGGGAATCACGGGAAGTCACTAACAAGTTCCTTGTGACAAAACCCATCTGCTGAATGGCAGGCTTTGAACTACCGTGGTGAGAGTGGTCTTTGTTTGTTTGTGCAGTATCTCCCTGTCCTTTGCACGGCTGTCTTGGCTACTTTCATGCAGTGTCTTAGCTGTTGGAGTTATTTTGTGCATCATGTAGGCTTTTGTTATGAGCAGGTGAGAAAGGTGTCCAGGTGTCTGTTTCAGCCTTCACCTGGACTTATTGTAACAGGGTTTAATTTTTAAACACACTGTGTTTTGAGATCCCCCTTGGTGAATCCTTGTTCACCGCTTTCCAATTATAAGGCAAAGAAATGAGCACAAACAAGCTTTTTTAGGTTTAAAGAAGAAAAGTGAAATTTATTAAAACTTAAACTCTAATTCGGTTAGCGCCTATGGATACATGCCGCGCCCTACGCTAGCATGTGTACGCGATACGCACATGCAAATAGAGACAGAAAAGAGCAGAAGAAAAAGAATGGAGAGGTTTGACGCAATCTCTGGAGAAGGATTTTTGTTACTGTGCTTCAAACTCACTGTAGAGTCCTTGCTTGTAGGTAGATCCTGCTTTTCGTTGGGGCCCAGTATTCTTCTTAAACCTTGTTCACTGTAGGAGACTTTTCTCTCTTGGGGTTCATTGATGTCCTCAATGGATTCCAAAGCTGGTGAGAATGAGATGAGAGCGGACAGGAGAGAGATGTTCTTAGTCCAGGAGCAAAGAGCTTTCTTTTCAAACGCTGTTTCTCCAATTTAAAACTCCCCTAGTTGGCCAGCAGGTGGTCATGTGACTGAGTGGGTTGACCAGGTCTCTTCTGTATTTTGGGAGCATCTTAGTAGTCAACCTGAAATGCTAGCTTCTCCACCTTCAATGTCTGGTAATCGAAGGTCCATTGTAGATTAAATTGGAGCAGGGAATGGCCCCTTTGTCCTTTCTAAGTACTGTCTGTTACGATGCAAATATCTTCCCAGCCAAGGGTCTGGTGTTTTTTTAAAAAACAAGTTCTTTTTTTACTCCAGTAACAGTTTAAAAATCAATGTCCATGTGGTGAAATTAATGTGCCTCATTCTTGGCAGGTGAGGGCCTGCATGACACCTCCACACCCAGGGGATTGAATGTGATTTGAAAAAAAGGCACATTTCATTAAAAGGTTTGAGAGAAATATAAGATACAGAAAGAAAAACCATGCATTTCTCTCGTCATTTCCATTCATTCATAACTCTTAAAGCTGATTAAAATAGTCTTTTCTGGGTGCCAGGGCTGCTTTAATTTCCCCCATTTGGCATCCAGTAACCATGTGATTCGTTGGGAAAGCTTTTCTTCAGTCTGCCCATTGCCATGACTGCCTAGGGTTTTGTTCCTGTTGAGGTAATGCTTTTTCCCCGGTGAGTTAGTAGTGGGCGAGTCTATCCTGAACTCTATTTCAGTGCTTTGCTGAGTCATGCAAAGACTTTTGACTTCAGGGGATGGGTAGTTCCCTTTTTCTCTGACTGTGGGGGAGGATTCTTTGTTAATCTCCCCCTTGTTCTCTGGGAAACTCCTACGTGCAGGTATGTGTGCAGCCTTGACTACACTCTCCTGTGGCACTTCGACTAGGTAAGGCATTGCCCTCACGGTTTCTATGTCCCCGAGAGGTCTCTCTTTATCTCTGGATGTTCCTGTAAATGCTGTTAATAACTCTGGTGGGGTGATTATAGAGTCTGCATTTACTTAGGAGGATTAGGATCTAACTTTTCAAATATTTCGGGGCTGGCTGACCAGACAGTAAGGGATTTCATCCGGGATTCCTCCCGGACTTCCTTTAACCTGCCCTCTTGGTCACTTTTTTCCCTTCTCTTTCTAAACTTTTGCCAGCCGTGTGCCTGCCTGTCCCCTTTTGTTCTCGGTGGGGGTCCCTTACAGTTCACCAGCCCTCTGCTGGAGGGTCCTCCTAACACCAGTACAGGACTAAGGGGTGCAGGTTTCACTGTAGGTTGGGGTTTCCCCTCAACCTGGCATATGTGGCAACTCCTGCAGTACTCCATCACATCTTTGTGGAATTTTGGCCAGTCAAACTGCTGTCTTATGCGGGCTTTGGTCTTTCGTATACCGGCATGTACAACCACTGTAGTCTTGTCGGCCCTTTTTAATATTTCTCCCTGGTACCTCTGTGGCACCATTAATTGGTGAACTATTGCCCACACCTTGCTCTCAGGTTTGCGACGAGAACTCCATTTCCACATCAGTACCTCATTCTTTAAATAGTAGCATCAGGGAGTCCCTCTGCTTCACTTTCAGACTGGGCAGCCTGTGTTAACTCTCACAATACTGGG
This sequence comes from Heterodontus francisci, assembly GCF_036365525.1. Classification (NCBI taxonomy): domain Eukaryota; kingdom Metazoa; phylum Chordata; class Chondrichthyes; order Heterodontiformes; family Heterodontidae; genus Heterodontus; species Heterodontus francisci. Next base: position 34,345,931 of record NC_090405.1, on the reverse strand, counting down.
TCAGCTCGCTGAGTCTCACCTAGGGAAAATCCATTTAATTCATTCCCTGGGTCTCCTAACTTTCCAAAGAAAATCTCGGACAGGCAGACCTCATGGTCATTTGCCTACAGTGCCAATGCAGTCTCTTCTGGGGGAGCTGGTTTGATCATGGTCTGATCCACTACACATTCAAGGAAACTGCAGGGGACCGTCTCCTGCCACTGCCTGTCTCTCTGACCTCCTGTGGTCTTTCTTTCACTCGGTGGGGGGGGGGGGGGGGGCGGGGGGTGTGGTGGGTGTGGAGGCGCAGATCATTACCTAGAAGCAGGTTAACCCCATCCACAGGCAAAATAGGGACAATCCCTACGGTCACCGGTCCCGAAACTAGGTCGCACTCCAGGTGCACCTGGTGTACAGGTACAGGCATACCCTGCCCTCCAATAACATTCACCACCATTTTGGTGTTCATTGCACTCTCTGGAGGAAAGGTCAGGCCTTTTCCCAGTAAAAGGGATCTAGTGGCTCCTGTGTCCCTGAGAATTACTATGGGCTCGCTTGCCCCACTCGAGAGGTATGGGGTTACTCTCCCTTCAGACACAAAACCCTGATAACCTTCAGGAATCCTATTAACTTTTCCTGCACTGGTCATAGTAAGCTTCCTGGGTTGCACTCTTACTGAAGTTAAAGCCACATCTTGTTCTGCTGTGCTTTTCATCAGGTCCCTGTCTTCACTGAGCGGATGTGCCCTGATTAACCCTACCGGTTTTCCCTTTAGTTTCCAGCAGTCAGCTTTTAAATGTCCTGCCTTATTACAATGGAAGCACACAGGTCACCAGGTCTCACTCTTGCTCACAGCACCTTCCTTTTTGGCTGGAGGAGGGCCCCTGTGTCTCCTGCTTTCCTTTCTCTCCCAGGACTGCCTGGGTGGAGATCACCTTCCCACCCTTTGTCCTTTGTGGATTTGTGGGGGTGATTAGGAAAGGTTCTCCCCTGGGAAATCGACTTAGAACTCATTGGCCAGAACGGCCACTTGCTGAGCTCCCTGAACCCACTGCTCCTCTACATGGGTCTTTATTGAGAGTGGGAGAGAGTTTTTTAATTCCTCTACAGAATTACTTCTCTGAGAGTTTCATAGCTGAGTTGTATGTTTAAAGCACTCAGCCACTGGTCAAAAGCCAGCTGCTTACTTCTTTCAAACTCCAGATAAGTTTGATTAGCTTGCTTTTTGAGGATTCTAAACTTTTGACGATAAGCTTCAGGTACTAATTCATATGCTCCGAGGATAACGTTTTTGGTCAGTTCATAATTTTTGATGAACTCTCATCTAGCAACAAGGAATAAACCTCATGGGCTTTTCCAGTTAGCTTGCTTTGTATTAAAAGAGACCAGGTCTCAGCTGGCCATTTTAGCTGCCTTGCCAGTTTCTCAAAGGACACAAAAAACACTTCCACATCTTCCTCGTTGAATTTTGGAATTAGTTGGGCGAGTTTTAGCAATCTTGTACCCAGCCCTGAATTCTGCTCCTCCATATTGTCTATGCTTTCACTGGGGTTACTCTGTTGCCCCCTAGTTAACTCAAGCCACCTTAGCTCGCTTTCTTTGCATTCTTTCTGGAATATTCTTTATCTCTCTCGCTCCTGCCTCTCTCTTTCTTTCTCCTGTCCCTCTGTTTCTTCACATTCCTTCTGGAAGGCTCTCTCTTTCTCCCTCTCCTCTCTCTCTCTCTATTTCTCTTTCCCTGTCTTCTAATTCAAGTTTCCTTTGTTCCAATTGTATCTTTGCTAGCAGTACCCTGTCTGGGTCTACTTCTCACACTGCTTCTGCTTCTTCAGATTCAAGGGAAAAATGGTTGGCCACTTGGCTTAGGAGTTCAGACTTCCTATCCCTTCCACGCACAGTGATCCCACACTGCTCAGCCATTTTTCTCAGCTCCTCCATAGTCAGTTAGACAGTGTTTTTAACTTATCCCAAGTTACTTCACCCTGTCTTGGAGAGCTACTCACTTCAGTTGCAGACATGTTAGTATTCAATCAAACACAGCCACAAAAAACCCTGTATTAATCTTGGCCGGCTACCCGACCCAAACCCAACGGGACCCAATGACATGTGTCGGGTTGCATTTCCAGGGCTGGCATTCAGGCTCGGGTCGAGCCAGGTCAGACACACTCTATCACAGGTAAGTGGCTCCAATGTCAATTTAATTTTTGGACTAGAAAGGTGGTTTTGTTACAGTTAGTTTAAGCTTATTGCAGATTAGCAACAAAGTGAAAAAATGGAAGGTAGGTTAACTGATGGTCGGGTCGGATCGGGCCGGGTGGCGGAAAAAGTGAAAGGACTCGGGCCAGGTCGGACTCGGGGTCAGATGTGATTCTGTCGGGCTCGGGTCGGGTTTTTTTTTGCAGACCTGAGCAGGCCTTTAGCCAGACAGGATTTGAACATTTGTGTCAGAGCCCCTGCAATCTCCTCCCTAGCCTCACATAACAGCCAGGGATTTATCTCATCCGGGCCTGGGGATTTATCCACTTTTATGCCCGCTAAAACTGCTAATACCTCCTCCCTTTCAATGCTAATTTCTTCAAGTATATCAGAATCCCCCTCCCTGCTCTCTACACCTACATCGTCCTTCTCCATCGTGAACATAGATGAAAAGTAATCATCTTAAACCTCACCAACGTCCTCCGGCTCCACACACAGATTGACACTATGGTCCTTAATGGGCCCTACTCTTTCCCTGGTTATCCTCTTGCTCTTAACATACTTATAAAACGCCTTGGGATTTTCCTTTACCTTGCCTGCCAGTGTTTTTTCATGCCCCCTCTTCACTCTCCTAATTATTTTTTTTAAGTACCCACCTACTCCTGTAGGGTCTCTGCTGTTTTCAGCACTCTGAATCTGCCATAAGCCTCCTTTTTTTTTCCTTATCCAATCCTCTATATCCCTTGACATCTAGGGTTCCTTGGACTTATTGGTCCTACCCTTCACCTTTACGGGAACATGTTGGCCCTGAACTCTCACTATTTCCTTTTTGAATGACTCCCAATGGTCTGATGTAGACTTTCCTACAAGTAGCTGCTCCCAGTCCACTTTGGCCAGGTCCTGTTTTATCATATTGAAATCGGCCTTCCCCCAATTCAGTACCTTTACTTCCGGCCATCTTTGTCCTTTCCCATAACTACCTTAAACCTTAGACAGTTATGGTCACTATCCCCGAAATGCTCCCCCACTGACCCTTCCACCACTGGTCCGGCCTCATTCCCTAAGATTAGGTCCAGTACCGCCTCTTCTCTTGTAGGACATTCTATATGCTGGCTCAAAAAGCTCTCCTGGATGCACTTTAAGAATTACGTCCCCTTTAAGCATTTTACACTAAGGCTATTCCAGTTAATATTGGGGAAATTGAAATCCCCTACTATTATTACCCTATTATTTTTACACATCTCTGAGATTTGCCTACATATCTGTTCCTCTCCCTGACTGTTTGGAGGCCTGTAGTACACGCCCAGCCAAGTGATTGCCCCCCTTTATAAACTGCCCCTAGTATAGGTAGGTGGTAGGGAAATATAGGGACAGGTGGGGATGTGGTAGCAATATGGAATTAGTGTAGGATTAGTATAAATGGGTGGTTGATGGTCGGCACAGACGCGGTGGGCCGAAGGGCCTGCTTCAGTGCTGTATCTCTAAACTAAACTAAACTAAACATATCTGCTCCTCTGTCCCTCCCTGTCTATTTGGAGGCCTGTAGTACACTCCCAGCCAAGCGATTGCCCCTTTTTAAAAAATAAATTCTACCCATATGGTCTCATTTGAGGAACCGTCTAAGATATCATCCCTCCTTACTGCAGTAATTGACTCCTTGATCAATAGTGTAATGTCACCTCCTCTTTTACAGCCCTCTCTGTCATGCCTGACGATTCTATATCCTGGAATATTAAGCTGCCAGTCCTGCCCTTCCCTCAACCATGTCTCTGTGATAGCAATAATATCATATTCCCATGTGTTAATCAACGCCCTCAATTCATCTGCCTTACTTGTAAGACTTCTTGCATTAAAATAGATGCAATCCAGCCTTGCACTTAACAGATCTATACTTGCTCTGCCTTCCAGACTGACTTATTTTCTCTTCTATATTTGACTGTGCATCACCCCCTACTGTACCTCCACTCTGTATCCCATTTCCCTGCCCAATTAGTTTAAACCTCCCCCAACAGCACTAGCAAACCTTCCAGCAAGGATGTTGGTCCCTTTCCGGTTCAGGTGCAAACTGTCCAACTTGTACAGGCCCCACCTTCGCCAGAAACAGACTCAGTGATCCAGGAAGCTAAAGCCCTCCCTCCTGCACCAACCACACATTCATCTGCTCTATCCTCCGATTCCTATACTCACTAGCAAGTGGCACCGGGAGTAATCCAGATATTACAACCTTTGAAGTCCTGCTTTTTAATCTGCTACCTAGCTCCCTAAATTCTTGTTGCAGGACCTCATCCCTCTTTCTACCTATGTCATTGGTGCCAACGTGCACCACGACCTCTGACTGTTCACCCTCCCCCTTCAGAATGTCCTGCAGCCGCTCTGTGACATCCTTGACCCGAGCACCAGGGAGGCAAAATACCATCCTGGAGCCACATTTGCGGCCACAGAAATGTCGATCTGTACCCCTGACGTTAGAATCCCCTCTCACTATAGCTCTCCCACTCCTTTTCCTTCCCTCCTGTGCAGCTGAGCCACCTGTGGTGCCACAAACTTGACTCTTGCTGCATTCCCCTGAGAAACTATCTCCCCCTACACTTTCCAAAGCAGAAAATCTGTTAGAGAGGGAGATGAACCCAGGGGACTACTTCACTACCTGCCTAGTTCTTCTACTCTGCCTGGCGGTCACCCATTCCCTTTCTGCCTGAGCAGTCTTTACCTGTGGTGTGACCACCTCCCAGGACGTGCTATCCATGATGATCCCAGCCTCGCGGATGCTCCACAGTGTCCCCAGCCGATGCTCCAGATCCGAAACGCGGATTTCGAGTAGCCGCAGCTGGAGGCACTTCCTGCACGTGTCCGCCCTGGACACAGGAAGTATCCCTGACTTCCCACATTGCACAGGAGGAGCATTCCATGCTGCTGAGCTGCCCGGCCACGACTGACTCTTAATTTACTCCCTTAAATTACTCAAAAATTGGAGATTATTTACACTAGGGACCTTGATTCCCTAAAAAAAAACTACTTGGTATATAAAAAGAAAACTGTATACCTTACCTTTCTCTTCACTTTAGTTACTACCCCAGCTATTTACAGATACTCCCTAACAGCAGTTACGCACCAACCAATCACCTTGCAGGCGAAGGCATTTCTCCTCAGTCACTTTGCGGCAGGAGAGGTACTCCTCCCTCTGCTGGTAGCTTCTTGTGCTTTATACCCAAAGGCAGTCCTACCACACTCTCCCACATTTGGAGCCAGGTTATTTAATAGTCAAAAAGCAACGGAAGAACAAAAGCAGATATACCACACTCTGTCTGCAAAGGAAGTGGACTTTCAGCAGTGCTGGAACTAAGCAAAACGCTCCTAGTGATCAAACAATAGCCAGAAACAGTAAATCAGCAACTAACCTAATTACTGGAATGGAACAAAATTTGCAGGGATATGGGGAAAGAGCGGTGGGGGTGGTTGGGGGGGGGGGGGGGGTGTGAATGGGATGAACTGTATTGGTCTTTGAAAGAAGGCGGCATTGACTCTATAGGCGGAGGGGCCTGTGCTGTACTATTCTATGATTCTAACCCATGAGTATTACAGGGTCCCTTCAGATGGTGCTGCTGAAGGGGCCTTCATGTGGATTAGTGACACGCTGTACCAAGGTCAGCACCTAGCAGGTGAAGCTCTGTGATGGTCCAATATGGTGAACCGTGCCTGGGTATAACGCGGGAGCCTCTTCTACATAATTTGTTTCTTGCTTTAATTATTGTTAGCATCTGCTCCTGAGCAGAGCACTACATCTGCTACCAAAACTGCAGTCAGAAATAATGCGCACACTTTCTGCCTGCCATTTTGGAACTTTTGGTGCCCAATTTCACAATACTGATAACACGAGACCTCAATATCATCCCTTGTCGTTCTTTGTGAGATTCGTAGCAGAACTGGCTTGTTGTCCTATTTTTGCATTGGGTGCAGAAAAATATAACACAGGAACAGTAGTAGATCATTCGGCCCTTCGAGCCTGATCTGCCATTTAATTAGATCATGGCTGATCTGTATCTTGACTCCATTACCCTTATCCATCAAAAATCAACTGATTTTGCCTTGAAATTTCCGATTGGCTCTGTTACGACTGAGGCGGGAGGAATGCACTCTTTATTTTAGTTCCACTTCTCCACAGGTCACAACATATATCTAAATTTTCCCACTTACCAATATGGTTAATCATAGATTCTATTTTTCCCAACCAGGTTTCTTTAATAAACAACAAAATTATCAGTTTATTATAAAACAAGTCTTAACCAGTAATGAAGTAAAGCGTAAACACACAGATTGAAATATTAAAGTTCCCTTTTTACCTTAGTGCCTCACACTCACACATACATACACCGGTTAACCAGAAAAATAAAAGGGATTGTTGTTTAGAGCTCTGTTACAAAGAAAAACAGACAAGAAAAAACACAGACTGAATACTTGCTCATTCTGGAAGGAAAAAAAAGGTGAGATATGTTGTGTTCCAAAACTGGCATACAGTCTAGCCTCTATGCACACTGGGATCTTTACATAGTTCTTTTCAGGCGGTGTTGAGAATTAATTTAGCAGGCTTTTCTTTAAAGACAGGAGACGAGATGAGTTGACACTGTGGACTTCTCACAATCTTTTAGAGAGGTGGGTTGTGGTCTTCTCTCCTCCCTGTTCTCTCCTTGGAAATTCTCGACCTTTTTTATATAGTTCAACCTCAACTCAAAACAATTCAAAAATGAAAACGATAACAGGTCAACCTTTTGACCTCCATCAATCTTTACGTCACTTCTTTGTAAACAACTTCTCCAGGTGTCCAAAGTTCTCTGTCATTTATTGAGCTGGAAATCTGGTGGTTTGCTGGAAAGGCTTGTTGTTGTTGCTGGAAGTCAGGTGGTTTCTCGGAAAGGCTTGTTTTCCTCACAAGAGCTCTCAGTGCCCCTTTTAAAAATATTTCCAGGGATTGTTTTCCAAGTCAAGTGGCCTTTACATGACCCCCTTTGAAAACCCCAAAGTTTAACATTTCTTTAATCTTTCAAAAATAAATCCTCAAAAAATATATTTAATAAAACACAGAGGCACATTCGTAACAGCCCTCAGCTGTCACACTTTTTTTTTAGGGGAGTGTGTTCCAGATTTCCACTAGCCTTTTGTGAAGAAGTGCTTTCTGACATTGTCCCTGAATGGCCCAGCTCTAATTTTAAGATTATTCGCCCCTGTTCTAGATTCCCCCACCAGAGAAAATAGTTTCCCTCAATCTACCCTATCAAATCCTTTAAATATCTTTAACACTTCAGTATCTTTTAATTTTCTATGTTTAAGGGAATCAAAGCCTAGTCTATGCAACCTGTCCTCACAATTTAATCTTTTTAGCTCCAATAATGTTCTGGTGAATTTGTGCTGCATCTTTGACAGGGCCATTGTCTTTCTTGAGGTGCAGTGCCCAGAACTGAATGCATTACTCCAGATGGAACCTAACCAGAGCTCTGTACAGCTGTAATGTAACTTGTACCCCTTTGTATTCCAGCCCTTTTGACATGAAAGTGAAAATTCCATTAGCTTTTTAAATTATTTTATCCAGTAGCTTTTAGTGTTTTCTGTACTTGGACTCCTAAATCTCTCTGCCCATCCACAGTTCCTAGCTTCTTATCATTAGTAAGTACTCTCATCCAGCTTTCTTTGGTCCAAAGTGGATGAGCTCACACTTTCCTACATATCTTCCCATGGTTTTGCCAATTCACTTAATCCAACATTAATCTCCCTTTACAACCTTCTGTTCCCATCTACGCTATTTACTGTGCCACCTAACTTAGTGTTGTCGGTAAGCATAGATATACGGTTCTCTATTCCTTCGTCATGTCATTTATAGATACAGTAAAAAGCTGTGACCCCAGTATAGATCTCCGGGGATGCCACTAGTCACATCCTGCCAATTGGAGTATGCACCCATCAGCCCTACTCTGTCTCCTGTCTCCTAACCAATTGCCTTTCTAAGCCAATAGTTTGCTTCCTATTTCATGTGCTCTAATTTTATTAACAGTGTTTGAAGTGGAAATTTGTCAATGCCTTCCAAAAGACATTCCCTGATCTACCACGTTAGTTATCTCCTCAAAAAATTCCAGTAGGTTCATCAAACATGACTTACCCTTTACAAATCCTTTCTGGCTCTCTCTGATCAGGTCATAGTTGTCCAAAAGATTGTAGTAATTTCTCCATGCTAACAGTAGACTAATAGGCCCATAATATACAAATTTATGTCTCTTTCCCTTCTTAAATAATGGAATGATGTCAATTTTCCAATCCAAGGGGACAATTCCTGAATCGAGTGTGTTTTGGAAGATCTTGACTAGAGCATCGACAATTTCCTCACCTACTTCTTTTAATACCCTGGGGCAGAAACCATCAGGTTGTGAAGATTTATCTGTCTTTATTAACTTCAGTTCCACCATTCACATGTTTTTACTCATATGGTTAGTTCCTCCCTTGATTTAGTTTTTAGATTTCCTGGTACTTTATCCTCATCCTCTACTGTGAAGACCGATTAAAAGTAGATATTTAGTAAGTCTGCCATTTCCTGAATTCCAACGACAATATCATCTGCCCCTGACACTATGTTACTCTTAATCACATTCTTTGTCTTAATGTATTTGTAAAAACCTTTAGCATTGTCCTTGATATCCCTTGTAAGTCTTTGCCCTTTCTGTGGTTCTTTGTATCTGTCATGCAGGCCCCCGCCTGCCAAGAATGAGGCACATTAATTTTGCCACATGGACATTAAACTTCAACTTGTTGCTGGGAAGAAGAGAAGGCCTGTTACAAGGAATTGCCAGGCCCCTAGCCAGAAAGACATTTTTGCATATTAGCAGACGGTGTTGGAACAAAGGAGCTATCCCCTGCTCCCATACAATACACAGAAGAGACCTGGTCAAATCAGTCAGTCATGTTATCACCCTGCTGGCCAACTTGGGGAGTTTTAAATTGTAGAGGCAGTGTTTTGAACTGGAGAAAGCTGTTGGCTCCTGGATTGAAAAGAGCCTCTCCTGTCTGTTCCCATCTCTTTCTCACGGAACTCCAAACTCCACTGAAGACACATGAACCCCAAGAGAGAGAGAAAAGTCTCCTACAGTGAACAAGGTTTAAGAAGATTACTGGGTCCTAACGAAAAGTAAGACCATATCTTCAATCAGGGACTCTACAGCGAGCTTGAAGCACAGTAACAAACTCCTTTCAGAGATTGCTTCAAAGATTTCCACTTTGTTTTTTCTTCGCTCTTTTCTGTCCCTATCTGCATATGTGCATCGTGTATATGCATGCTTGCGTGGGCGCGTTGAGTACCCGTAGGCATTAACCAAATTAGAGTTTAAGTTTAATAAATTTCATTTTTCTTCTTTAAACCTAAGAAAGCCTCTTTGTGCTCATTTCTTTGCCTTATAATTAGAAAGTGGTGAATAAGGATTTACCAAGAGGGAGCTCAAAACACAGTGCGCTTAAAAATAAAACCCTGTTACAGTAAGACCAGGTGAAAGCTGAGAGGGATCCCTAGACACCTTTCTCACCTGATCGTAACAGTATCCCTTTGCTGTTCTTTGCATCTTGGTGGGATGTTGACTGTTCTTTGCCTACGTATAAGCCCTTTTAGTTTTAGACTAATCTCTCACTTCACTTGCTGACCAAGGTTATTTAATTAAACAAGTAGAGTTCTTACCCTTTTGGGGTACGTAGAGGTCTGGTATTCTACCAAATACTTCTATGAACATCGCCCACTGTTCAACAGTAGTTTTATCCATTAACAATTCTGCCCAGTCTATTATGCTCATCCCTCCAAAGTCAGCCTTATCTAAATATAAAACTTAGGTTCTTGACTCATCCTTCTCCCTCTTGAACCCTAATATTGAATTCCATCATATACTGGCCAGTGTTAGCTAAGTGTTCCCTGTTAGATTATCGACTAATACAGGCTCATTACTCACTACTAAATCTAAATGGCCTATTTGCTTGTTCAGGAAATTGTGAATACATTTAATAAACTTACTGCGGTTGAGACTTGAGATTTTCAGTTTCCACCAGTCTGAGAGAAAATTGAAGTCTCCTATTAAAACTCTTGTTTTTGCAACAAGCCTCTCCCATCTCCACGTTTATGTATCCAACGACTTTATCTGCTATCTGAAGGTCTATAAACAACTCCCGCCCATGTTTTGCCACCATTTCTATTACTCAATTTTATCCAGAGCATTTCTACTGCCTACTCACCCCCTTCTGATATTCCCTTTTTCTCGTCAACAATACTCCTCCTCTTCCATTTTCTAAGGACGTTATAACCTAAAGTATTTATTTCCCAGTCATGCCCAGCTTGTAGCCAGGTCTCAGTAATAGCCACTACCCCTTCAGGCTGAATCTCTAATTCATTTATTTCTTCTGCTACGTACACTAACATATAGAACTTGTAATTGGGCACTAGACTCTGGCCTGCTTTTGTGGTTTTATGTTTTTAAAAGTATTTTTTTTTAAACTTAACACATGCCTTGTTTTATCACTACTGTTGTATTTTGATCAGTTATTTAGTTATTATTTCCTATATTTTTCTCTAAACCTGAGGTATTTGTATAATCGTTAATCTATCACTGATCTGGACTTTGCTCTCATCCCTGTTCTGACTCTTTAGGCTTTTGTTTTATTTCTGTTGAACCCACCCCTCTATTCATTTAAAGGCCTTACTATAGCCATTTATTTGAAACTACCTTCTTAACTTACTTCGGTAGTACTTTGGCAGTCACTGACCTGAAACGTTAACTCTGCTGCTGTCTCCACAGATGCTGCCAGACCTGCTGAGTATTTCTTGTTTTTACGCCGAGGTGTGACTGTGTCTTGGAGTAAACTATCAGCATCGTGGGTGTCCCTACCTCACATAGACTGCAGCGGTTCAAGAAAGCATCTCACCACCACCTTCTCAAGAGCAATTAGGAATGGGCAATAAATGGTGGCCTAGCCCCCAATGCCCACATCCTATGAATGAATAAAAAAAAATTTTAAATCCAGAAATTCCTGTCCCTCCCTCATGTGTCGGCATGACTCAACTCGCAATGCAGTTCAATGACTAAGTAAGAATGGCTGAAGGCAGAGAAATTTCCTGTAGATGTGGCAATTGTGCTCAGTCGCTCTTCTCATAGACTCTTATGTGCGACTGTATTTGTAAAATTAGAAACAAAGCAAATCTAACTACAGAAGTTTGAGTTATGCCTGGTTCTCAGCTACCACTCACTCCACTACTTGAAAAGACAAATTCATAAAAAATAAAACATTTACCTTGTAGTTTGAGATTCTGATTATAGCTATCCCGTTCAGAGTCGTGAGATTTTTCAACTAACTAGTTACCAAGGCAACCAGAAGCCAGTCAGTGCAAAGACTTAAGCTTTTATTTGAATAGGCTGCAGTCCCATGGAAATTCAATTGGTACAAATATAACTTTTTCAACTGACTTCACAACCCTTTTTGAGACAGCTAACTATTTGTGCCCCAGGATCTCAATGATATGATCATTGCCATAAACTAATCATACAGCACAGGAGGCCATTCAGTCCATCGTGCCTGTGCCAGTTCTCCGAGTTATCCAATTAGCCCCGTTCCCCACTTATTCCTCAGAGCCCTGTAATTTCTTTCCTTTTCAAGCATATATCCAATTTTTTATTGAAAGTTACTATTAAATCCGCTTTCACAACTTTGGAAATTGGACAGCAGCAATTACTATGACAGCATGATTTGCGATCTTCAGATAAATTCTCACCCCTCTTCTCCTGACATAACAGATGGTGTTTTCTTTTCCTTAACATAATGCAGGTTTTGGTCACAGAGCTGAAAAGCAGATATGTATTTGTCACAAGGTTACTGTAGAAGGAATGCTGAAATACACATGGATCTAATTAAGACGTTCAACACCATTAACCATCCTGGTCTACGGTGCCACTCAGCAACATTTGGATCCATCAACTTTGGATAACAGCCACAGAGTGGGATGCTTGGCAATAGTGCATGGGGGAGATTCGGTCTGATCCCCTTGAACAGCCACGTGCTCCACGGTGCCTTGGGCGGCATTTTGGTTGTCCTTTCCCTCACAGGTATCGAATACTTGGCACCTGTTGGGGTTCAGCTCAACAAGTCAATGCTTGTCCTCACAAATACAACAGTTTCTAAAGTTGGAAGAACTCCCCCCTCCAACTCTGCTTGGAAGCACCAGATTCCCACCTGTATCTCTATGTTTGGGTTCGTAATAGAATTCAGGCATTCGTGTGCACACATTCAACAAGGTTAAAGTAAGAATTACCCACTTGAGTTAATGTGACACTGAAGAAAGTGGGAAGAATGGAACAGGCACTAACACTTCAAATTGCTTGTCTTGAAGAGCACAATTTTAATGTTAGACAAACAACTACAGGTGTAAAGACCCGTCAGGTGTTTTATGGACATCCTCTGTTACCCCCACAATCAGCGGAACAGACACTGTCGGAGGCAATTTCCCTTGTGATATCACTAGAGCTAGTAAACCACCTGGCTCCACCCAACTAAATTATGCACCATCCAGATTGTCTTGTGCAGAATTCATACTTGCCCCTCGCACTCAGGCAACACACTCCCAAAGAGTTTTGAATTCTTAAGATTGTGTAAATATTAGTGACGGACCCTTAACCTGCTCATCTGAAGTTCCTATGTTGGCTTTTAATGGAGGCGTTGCCCCATTTCTTTTAAGTGGTTAAAGCAGTGATTAAAGGGGTCTCTCACCCTCCAATTACTACAGCACTGTTCACCTTTTCCCATAATTTCTGCTGTTTATTCTGCATGCCAATGCAAATTGCAGCTGCACTGGATCTTGCATCAGGATTAATGCCAGATATCTGCAGAGCAACTTAAATGGATCAGCCAGGCATTTATAATTAACAGTACATCACGGGTGACCATGACCTCATAAGAAACCCAGCCTTCATATCTGTTTGCTTTGAATGAGTCACTAAAAACAAGGTTTCAGAATGTCCTTGAGTCAATCAATTCTATTCATGTGTTTCTTAGACCTGCCAGGAATGAGATAGCCATCTGAAAAACAGTTCCAGTCCATGGTAAATAACACTGCTGATTCTGTAACTTGAATAATCCAAGTCTCACTTATTACTGAGAGCCACACGTTTGACCAATGGATCAGATATTCAGGTTTTCAATGAGGCTGCTTGGTTTAATTAATTGGAGTGGCAGAGCACTGCAGCTAAAGGCAAGAATAAAGGTCAGGACTGTAAATTTGTTTCTTGCATCACCTTTTGGAAGGCGGCCCACAATATGAGGTAAAGTAAGGCAATGGGGAAGACAACAGGGATGTTAAAGACATTGGAAAGGCTGGCATTGTTTTCTTTGCAAGCGAGAAAGCTGAGGAGAGATTTATTTGAGGTGTATAGAATTGGGAGGCTTGGATGACTTGGATAGGCGAGGCCTATTTCCCTTAGTAGAGATGTTGATACTAAGCTGCATAGATTTAAAGTAATTGGTAGAAGAATTAGAGGTGGGGGGGTTAAGGGGCAATTTTTTTTTTTACCTAGAAAGCAGTAGGGGTCTGGAACTCACTGCCTGAAAGCGTGGTAGAGGCAGAAACCCTCCTTACATTTAAAAAACACTTGGATATGCACGTGAAGTGCCATAACCTGCAAGACTACAGTCCAAGAGCTGGTAGGTCGGATTAGGCTTGCACTGGCATGATGGGCCGAATGCCTCCTTCTGTGCTGTCAATTTTCTGTTTCCAACATTATGCCTCTAACCGTGACCCCTAGATGGTTTCTTACGTTGAATTTATACTTTCTCATCCCACTCAGCCTAAACACTGCTAGAGTTTTGAGTTCCAAGGTCCTGAGATTGGCCTGTCCAAATATCAGTGTGCGAACCCTTAACCCTCTTGGTCAAAACGGTCCACTTTAAATGGAGGAGTTAGAACATCTGGGGAGACCAGCAGAGGGTGGGGATGGAGGCACAGGAGAAATGAGAGGGACATTACCAACTGAAGGTTTGTCACCAGGTTCTGAGGTGTTTTCAGCTGCTGCAGAACTTGCCCTCCTCCAGTCTTGGCAGTTCTAAGCTCATGCCTCTTTGGAAAATAAGTAGGTCGGTTCCCCTAGTGAGAGATTAGAATGGAAGAGAAGCAGGCAAGGAGAGTCCCAAGCTGCTATGGAGCAGTAGGGGGAAGAACAGCCAAGCCTGTCAGCTTCACTCCCTAACATAGAATGGTTACAGCACAGGAGGAGGCCATTTGGCCTGTTGTGTCCATACCTGCTCACTGGAAGAGCTACTCAGTTAGTCCTCCTTCCCCTTCACCATAGCCCTGAAAATTATTTTCTCTTTCAATAATTAACCAATTCCCGTTTGAAAGCCATGATTGGATCTGTCTCCACCACACTCTCAGGCAGTGCATTCCAGATGCTAACCACTCGCTGCATAAAAAAGATTGCCCTTGTGTCATCTCTGATTCTTTTGCAATCACCTTAAATCTATGTCCTCTTGTTTTTGTCCCTTCCCCAAAAGGGAACAGTTTCTCTCTATCTACTCCGACAGACCCCTCAAGTTTTTGAGCACCTCTATCAAATCTCCTCCCAATCTTCTCTTCTCTAAAGAGAACAGCCCCAGCTTTGCCAATCTGTCCCCGTAACTGAAGTCTCTCATCCCCGGAACCATTCTCATGAATATTTTCTGCACCTCTCGAACCCTTTACATCATTCTTAAAGTATGGTGCACAGAATCGGACAGAATACTCCAGCTGAGGTTGAACCAGTGTTTGATAAAGGTTCAACATAACTTTTTTTTGTACGCCCAGGATCCCGTAAACTGTGCCCTGTACACCCAGGTCTAGGTCATTAATATAGAAAAGCAGAGGTTCTAGTACTGACTCCTGGGAGCCCCACTATATATACTTTTCTCCAGTCCGAAAAACCATTCACCACTACTCTGTTATCTGTCCTTCAGCCAACTTCATATCTATGCTATCACTGTCCCTTTTATTCTATGAGCTTTAACTTTGCTGACAAGTCTGTTATGTGGCACTTTATTAAATGCCTTTTGGAAGTCCATATATACCACAGTACCCACTCTGTTACTTCATTGAAAAACTCAAATCAAATTTAACACCATTTTCCCTTAATAAATCTGTGCTGGCTTTCCTTAATTCATTCACATTTGTCCAAGTGACTGTTAGGAACATAGGAGCAGGAGTAGGCCATTCAGCCCATTGAGCCTGCCCCGCCATTCAATATGATCATGGCTGATCATTCACTTCAATGCCTTTTTCCCACACTATCCTCATATCCCCTTAGGCCATTTGTATTTAGAAATCTGTCAATCTCTGCTTTAAACATACTCAATGACTGAGCTTCCACAGCCCTCTGGGGTAGAGAATTCCTATGATTCACAACCCTCTGAGTAAAGAAATTTCTCATCTCTGTCCTGAGTGGCTTCCCCCTTATTTTGAAATTGTGTCCCCTGGTTCTAGACTCCCCAACTTAGCTGCATCTACCCTGTCTACCCCTTTAAGTATTCTGCAGATTTCACCTCTCATTCTTCAAAACTCTAGAGAATAAAGGCCCAGTTTCCCCAGTCTCTCTTCATGGGGCAGTCCCGCCACCCCGGGAACAAGTCTGGTGAACCTTCATTGCACTCCCTCTGTGGCAATAATATCCTTCCTAAGGTAAGGGGACCAAATCTGCACACTGTACTCCAGGTGCAGTCGAACCAAGATCCTATACAACTGAAACAAGACTTCAAATCCTCTTGTGATAAAGGCTAACATACCATTAGCCTTCTTAATTGCTTGCTGTACCTGCATGTTAGCTTTCAGTGACTTATTGACAAAGACACCCAGGCCCCTTTGTACATGTACACTTTCTAATCTCATCATTTAAGAAATACTCTGCACATCTATTCTGCCTACCAAAGTAGATAACTGTTACCACCTCCGAGGTGAGAGGAGTGCATGTCTTTTCTAGTTCCACTTCTCCACAGATCACAACATATATTTAAATGTTTACACAGTTACTAATGAGGTCAATCATATGCTCTATTCTTTATCCCAGAATAAACTATACCAACCAGGTTTCTTTAATAAACAACAAAATTATCAATTTATTATAAAACAAGACTTATTCAGTAAGAAAAGCATTAACACAGATTGAAATATGAAAGTTCCCTTTTAAAATCCCCCACACACAAACTGAAAAAAATACAGAAACTCTCTCTGCATAAGACACAATACTTTGGCCAAATACTTGTTAATGTTTGAAGGAAAAAAAAAGATAAGATATTGGTGTCAGTTTTCCCTTTTTGTCTGGCGTCTGGATATACCGTAATGGATCACTGGGATCTTTTCAGAAGCAGTTCATTTCAGGCAGCATTGAGAATTAATCTGGTAGGCTTTCCAGGAGAAATATGGCATCAGGGGTTTCTACGATCACAATCTGGTTTTGCAGGGTTTTTTCAAAGACAAGAGGAAAGCGGAGCTGACACACTGGATCTCAGGGTCTCTTAGAGGTGTGCCAGAAAGATGATCTGGGGTTTCTTTCTTAGCAGGCTGATCTTCAACTGTTTTTTTTAAACACAGTCCACACCCCAACTGAACCAAAACAACTTCTCAGAAGTGAAACCAAACAGCAAGTCACAACCTCCTGACGCTCATAAATCTTGACATGTCATTTCTTTGTAAACATCTTTCCCAGATCACCAAGGTTTCTGTTGTTTATTGAGCTTAAAGCACATAATTTCCAGTAAAGGTTGTTTTCAAACAACATCTCAAGTGTCCTTTCTGTGAACTTCGTTAAAAAAAACATCCATGGAATTTTTTCAGTTTTAAAACACAAATCCTCAAAACAATTTCACAAAAAATGGAATCACTTTCATAACACTGTTAATTTTGTCCGGAGCTATTGTTTCAAATGCTTTCCCACCATTGAGGTTAAACTGACTGGCCTGTAGTTACTGGGCCTATCCTTACATCCTTTTTTGAAAAATGTAACATTTGCAATTCTCCAGTCCTCTGGCACCACCCCTATATGAAGGAGGATTGGAAGATTATGGCTAGTGCCTCTGCAATTTCCACCCTTACTTCCCCAAGTATCCTTGGATGCATCTCAACTGGTCCTGGTGACTTATCAACTTTAAGTACAGACAGCCTTTCTAATACCGCCTCTTTATCAATTTTTAGCCCCCCAGGAGCGTAAAATTGAGTTGTGGGGGGCTGCTGGGCCCGTCGCCTACCCGCCCTTGCTGCTGGGGGAGGTGGCAAATGTTCCCCCCCCCCACCCCGCCCAAGGCCGATTGAGGCCCTTAAGTGACCAATTAATTGCCACTTAAGGGCTATCTCCTGCTGTCGCTGGTATATTATCAACGACGGGTAAACACCGGCACCTGAGGAGGCTGCCTGGTAATATCTGGCAGGTTGGGGGGGCAGTCCTCCTGATTGGACACCCTGTGACTCACAGAGGGCTCCCCCAGCTGCACAGGCCACTCCCCCTAAAACTACCGCCCCCGCCCTACATTCTGACCTCCACCCCGTTGCCCAGCCGAATGTCCTCGGCAAGGCCCAACCTCCACTCACCTATCCTGGTGGTGCTGCTGGGACTGAGAAGCTGCCAGCCCTCTGATTGGCCGGCGGCTTCGAGGTGGGACTTCCTTCCTTAGAGGGGTGGAAGTCCCGACCAAGGCCAATAAAGGGCCTGGGCCACTTAAAATTACAGCATGGCTTCCCGGCCCAGCGGAGGCGGGCTCACCCTTGATAATTTTTGCCAGTGGGCGGGGCCACTGCCACAAGGAAAGATTCTGGCCTTGATCCACTTGTTCCACCTTATTTTGTAGAACTAAACCTAGATCCAGCAAAGCCTCCTTCCTCATTGGACCAGAAAATTCTGTGAACATACTTCATGTTCAACCCCTCTCTGCACTTTACACCATTGTCCCAGTCTGTATTAGGATAATTAAGGTCCCCTATTATAACCTCTCTTTAATTTATGCATCACTAATTTCTTTGCAAATTTATTCCTCTTTATCTTTCCCACTAGTTGGTGGCCTATGAAATACTCCCGGTATTGTTTCTTGTCTCTAACCACAAGGATTCTGTCCTCAACTCTCCCGGGCAACTCCAGCATTGCAATATCATCCTTAATCAATACTGCCACTCCTCCTCCTTTCTTTCCTGAGCATCCTGTATCCAGGAATATTTAGTACCCAGGCCTGCCTTTTTTTGAGCCAGGTCTCTTATCACCACATCATCATACTCCCATGTGGCCACCTGCACTTGCAGCTCATCAACCTTATTTACCACACTCTGTGCATTTACAAACAAGCATGAGAAACCTAATTTACACCTTATTATATTTCCTCTTACTCTGGCTGCACCTAATGTTTCACTATTTCTACAATGCTATCTGACTTCGCTGAATTCTTTGTGCACCTCATTTTTCCACCTGGTTTCCATCCCCTATCAAGTTAGTTGCAACCTCTCTCCCTTCTACACTTTTGCCCAGAGCCAACACCTGGCAATCTTTTGGCAGATTGCAGTAGGAACGAGCACAGTGTGGTATCACCAAGCACCTGCCGTCAGGAGAGATGGGGAGAGGCTTGAATGATGGGGAGACTGCTACTCATGTTTGGAGAAGCATCAATCCTTGACTAAAGAGCCCGTGGACCCTTATCTCACTTCTACAGAGGATGCCAGCCAAACATTCAGCCTCCCATCACGTGCAGCTTAAGAGTCCACAGCCAATGTGAGCAAGTGATCCAGAGAAATGAAGCTTGGCCTACTGCATTTGGAAGAAAGAGAGACTTGTGTTTATATACTGCCTTTCATTACCTCAGCACTGAAGTACTTTTGAGGTGAAAGGCACTATATAATGCAAGCTTTTTCTTTAACAGGAGGCTGTTTTCATTAGAACTGAGGAAATTACAGAGTAAATGCATAAATTATGAAGGGATCGGACAGAGTGGATATAAATATCCAGTGATGGAGAAACTTGAATGTGGGGAAATAGATACAAGATTGAAGAGATTTAGGAGAGAGCAGGAGTTTATTTTATATACAGACGGTTGTGAGGCTGTGGAATGCATTACTGGAGTTAGTGATTGAAGCAGAGGCCATGTCAACATAATAGATGAGGGATGGGTTCATAAAAGGGAGGAGTTCAATAAAGAATTTAATGTGATACAGAACTGATTTATATCCCAAGGGCAAGAGCTCTATTTGCCAAAAAAGAGAGTCATGGACAACTAAACAGGTAAGAGACAACACAGAACTAAATGAAAGAGCATATAAAATTGCAAAGAAAAGAATGGATCCTGGTAAATGGGAAATATACAAACAGCAAAAAGTGTCAAAAATAGTAAGAGCTACAGAAATGGAGTATGAGAAGAAACTTGCAAAGGATGTCAAAATCAAACACTTTTTACAATTATATTAGGAAAAATAGTGCGGTAAGTTGCAACGTAGGGCCCTTGAGAACTGATAAAGGTGATGTAGGCAATGAAAATAAGGAAATGGTGAACTTACTGAATAATCACTTTGCATCAGTATTTACAGTAGAGAAGAGGTCAGCATACCACATCGCAAGGAAACTATTATTGAGTCAGAGACAGGTGCTCACCAAAATTAATGTAAGCACAGCAACAGTATTGAAGAAAATAACTGCACTGAAGAATAACAATTATCAATGGCCAGAGATTTCCATCCCAGGGTTTAAAGGAAGTAGGTTAGAACGTTGTTGATGCCCTAACTATTGTCAGCCTCACATGAAGGGTAATGATGAAAATACAGAATCTAAACTGAAGAGTTCTAAAAATTGAATTTTCCTTTAAAACAAGGGGACAATGTGCTGCAGAATGGCTGTTAAAGGTGAAGTGACCTGGCCCTGTATATTCAAACTGTCTTACTGTCTGTTAAAGACAAAACGATACATTCTACACTAAGCGGTGTCAATTACACCTACCCTGAATCCATCAAGAGATATTTTTGATTTGAATGGGTTCTTGTGAAACAAAGGTGTGAAGTAGCCACATCCTGGTCCATTGTTGGTCACCACAGGGAGGGGGCCATATGTCTCCTAAAAGAGGCAGCATGCAAGAGATTTTTGACCTTAAAAAGTTGTTCTCTGGAGAGAGAGGGAGTGATCAGAACAAACCTCACAAAAGTCTGTCTAACCGAGAGCTGTAAGATCCAGCAAAAGCCAAAGAAGGAGCCCTGCTGTGAATTCTACACATCAACTTCTTGCAGCAGAGAAGTGAAAGTGATCACTGCCTCCCGACTAAAGTCCCAACCACCAGAAAAATCTGAAAACACAGGTCTGCAACTTTAAGAGTTGTCCTCAGAGAAGATTCAACAGCTTTACCGTGAACCCTGAACACCTACCTCACTTCAAACCACTTACCTTTTTCCTCTCTATTCTTGTGTGTGGGTGGGATTGCGACCATTTCAGGAATTAATATTGCTCAATAAACAGTCAATCTGATGTTTTAAACCTGTAAGAAAACCTGCTTATTTGACAAATAAAACACAAGGGGGAGGGGGGGGGTAAAACCCTAGTAACAAAAACACTGTTGTGATCAGTTAGGAGATGAACAGTGGGAACCACCCACACCCCTTACCACCTGGCTGGAACACTGTAACCTTCCAAAGTTCTCTTCATCAGGGAACCATACCTTTAAGATTGGAAAATTGCACGTCATTCCATTATTTAAGAAAGGAGAAAGGAAACCAGGAAACATTGTTGTCAAGAACTTGCTGATCAGAGAGCGCCAGCAGAGACATGTAAAGGATAGGCCATGCCTGAGGAGCCTGACTGAAATTTTTGAAGAGGTGTCTAAGGGAATGGACAGGGGAAATGTCTACGGATGGAATTCCAGAAGGCATTTTGTAAAGTCCCTCATAAGAGACTGTTTAACTAAAGCTGAAGCTCATGGAATTGAAGGAAAATTATTGACCTAGTTCGGAAATTGGCTGAGCAGCAGGAGACAGAGAGTAGGGATAATGGGCAGGTACTCTAATTGGCAGGATGTGACCAGTGGTGTCCTGCAAAGATCTGTGCTGGCACCTCAACCATTCATCGCATTTATAATGACTTAGATGATGGAATAAAGAGCCACACATCCAAATTTGCTGATAACACAAAGGTAGGTGGCATTGTAAGCAGTATAGATCACAGAAACATTCACAGTCATTACAGTACAGAAGGAGGCCATTTGGCCCATCGTGTCTGCACCAGCTCTCCGGAAGAGCAAGTCACGCAGTTCCATTTCCCCGCCTTCTCCCCGTAACCCTGCACATTCTTCCTTCACATATAACAGTTTAACTCCCTTAAGAATGCTTCAATTGAACCTGCCTCCACCACACTCTTAGGCAGCGCATTCCAGACCTTACCCACTCACTGTGTGAAAAAGCTTTTCCTCATGTCACTTTTGCTTCTCTTAACAAATACTTTAAATCTGTGCCCTCTCGTTCTCGATCCTGTCACGAGTGGGAACAGTTTCTCTCTATCTATTCTGTCCAGACCCCTCATGATTTTGAATACCTCTAATAAATTGCCTCTCAGCCTTCTCTTCCCGAAGGAAAACAGTCCTAATTTCTCCAATCTAACTTCATAACTGAAGTTCCTCAACCCTAGAACCATTCTTGTGAATCTTCTCTGCACTCTCTCCAATGCTTTCACCTCTTTCCTAAAGTGCGGTGCCCAGAACTGGACGCAATACTCCAGCTGAGGCCGAACTAGTGTCTTATACAAGTTCAACATAACTTCCTTGCATTTGTACTCTATACCCCTATTAATAAAGCCCAGGATACTGTATGCTTTATTAACTGCTCTGTCAACCTGTCTGCCACCTTCAATGACTTATGCACATATACAGTCAGGTGCCTCTGCTCCTGCATCCCTTTTAAAATTGTACCCTTTATTCTATATTGTCTCCCCATGTTCTACGTACCAAAATGAATCACTTCACATTTCTCTGCATTGAACTTCATCTGCCACCTGTCTGCCCATTTCACCAACTTGTCTATACCCTTTTGGAATTCTCCACTATCCTCCTCACAGTTCACTATCCTTCCAAGTTTCACATCATCCACAAACTTTGAAACTGTGCCCTGTACACCAAGTTCTAGATCATTAATATATATCAGAAAAAGCAAGGAGCTCAACACTGGTCCCTGGGGAACTCCACTATAAATCTTTCTCCAGCCCAAAAAACATCCATTAACCACTACTCTTTTTGTTTCCTGTCACTCAGCCAATTCCATATCCATGTTGCTACTGTCCCTTTTATTCCATGAGCTATAACCTTGCTCATACGTCTGTTGTGTGACACGATATCAAACGCCTTTTGAAAGTCCATGTACATCACACCATTGCCCTCATCAACCCTCTGTTACCTCCTCAAAAAACTTCAGAAAGTTAGTTAAACATGATTTTCCCTTAAAAATTCCATGCAGGCTTTCTTTACTTAACCCACGTGTCCATGTGACTACTAATTTTGCCCCAAATTATTCTTTCTAGAAGTTTCCCCACCACCGCAGTTAAACTGACTGGCCTGTAGTTGTTGGGCTTATCTTTACCCTTCTTCTCCCCTTTCACTTGCTCAGACTGTTACATATCTAACTTCTACCAGTTCTGACGAAGGGTCATAGACCTGAAACATTAACTCTGTTTCTCTCTACACAGATGCTGCCAGACCTGCTGAGTATTTCCCGCACTTCCTGTTCTCATTTCAGAATTCCATCATCCACAGTATTTTGCTCTTACACAAACTAGGGTTGTATTCCCTGGAATTTAGAATGTTAAGGGGTTACTTGATCCAAGTTTTCAAGATATTAAGGGGAACAGATAGGGTACATTGAGAGAGACTAGTTCTGCTGGTTGGGGAGTCTAGGTCTAGGGGGCAGAATCTAAAAATTAGAGCCAGACCTTTCAGAAGTAAAATTAAGAAACACATCTACACACAAGGGTGATAGAAGTTTGGAACACTCTTCTGCAAATGGCAATTGATGAGAGATCAATTAGTAATTTTAAATATGAGATTGATAGATTTTAGTTGACCAAAGATATTAAGGGATATGGGTTAGGTCGCAGATCAGCCACAATATCTCTGAATGGCAGAACAGGCTCAAGGCGCTTAATGGCATACTCCTGTTTGTATGCTCCAAGGTAGGTGGTTGAAGGAAAAAGGAATAAAGCCATACAGGAACGATCAGGCATATGGGATTAGGATTACTGCTTAATGGAGGATAAACACCAACATGAACTGATTGGCTTTTGTCAGCTTAATAACTTGGAGATGAATCACTCTACACTGCCAGATGTCTTCAGTGGAAAGGCTTTGTAAGATGTTATTCAATGCTGGGAGGAAGGTAATGGCTATAGATTATTAGGAATTAGAACGTTATAAGCTTGCCGCAGATATTTTGGACAACAGAAGAGATGCTGTCATTTACCTCTTGTAACCTTTCGGAGAGGCTCCTTTCCTCCTTCCTGTCCTTGTTGCTTCTCAGGTTGCTGCAGTGGGATTCCCTCAAACCAGGACGAAATTATGCAGCATGCAGCGGACCACAACTGCTCAGATCAGTGCAGGAGCAGACTGCAGGGCACCCCCGAAACATCACAGCACTGGATGCAGAACTTCAGCATGTTGAATGATAAGGTGCGAGCAACACCTCAAGTTATCAGACGGCTACTTGCCTGGGCTCCGAAGAAACTGTGTCAGAACCATGGCTGAACAGAGTAGAATCACAGAACAATACAGCGCAGAGACGAAGGCCATTCAACCTGTCGTGCCTGTGTCAGCTCCTTGAAATAGCTATCCAATTAGTCCAACTCCCCTACTCTTTCTCAACAGCCCTGTTTATATCTAATTTCTGAGTATCTTTGCTCTTTAAACAGCCAGCCTTTCACTCCAGTCTATTCCTGCAAGGTGGCAATTAAGCACGACTACTCCAACACAAATGAGTTATGGCAGTTCCCTGCCTATCAGTGTTGTCCATTGGTGAACTTACACAAGCTGAACTGAGGCAATATAACCCATTGTGGAATGAAGATGAATCAACAGAGGGCCTCGATCTGCCTCCAGAACCCTGGGAAACCCGTACAGCCTGACAGTTGTCTTCTACTGCAAGTTACATCCAAAAGGAGTTTGACAGGACCACCAGAATCAATATAGCTTTTAAAAGGGAAGTGGGCAAATATCTGAAAAATAAAAATGTAAGAAAGGTACATGGAAGAGCAAGTGAATAGAACTAGCTGAACAGATCTTCAAGAGTTAGCACGTGAGATGGGCCAAATGACCTTCTGCTCTGTAAAATTTTAATATTCAATAATACCAAATCTAGAGGCCCCTTTCTCAGAAGCAGAGTCAAACTCAAGAGTTTCACTTAGTCACAGTTGAACACATTTTAAGAGACCATTGCTTTCCAGATATTCTATCAACAAAGACTAGTTGGGAATCACTGTTCCCTTCCATGCTTATTTGTACATTCATTAATGCATGTACATTGTACACACATGTACATTGCACTACATGTGGAAACTTTGAGGGAGCCACCTTGACTGGAGAAACTTTCCTCGAAAAAAGTTTGCTGGAATGTTAGTTGCAGCACAGGATATCCGTTGCATTAAAGACATTTTATAGAAAAAATCACATTTCTCAGATACCAGAACAAACATTTCATGATTTCTCATAATACCAGATACATCCGTACTGATAGAATAACACAAACTGCTTTTGAACAAAGGCAGGCAGGAGAATTGGGGCAGGAACTGTTTGTTTGCTCTTAAGCTAGCAGTGAATTTCCACCCTGCCAAATCTAGCCCCGTTAACAAACAGCAATGACTCACCTAGGTAACTATAGTACCGTCATGCAGCATCTTGATCTCAATCTCAATATTTTACAGCCTCCTCCTGAAGTCACCAGCATCACAGATGCGGTCTTCAGCTAAGTTGATTCACTCCACACAATATCAAGAAATGGCTGAAGTCACGGGATACTGCAAAGGCGACGGGCCCTGACAACATTCTGGCAATAGTACTCAAGATTTGTGCTCCAGAACTGGCCGCACCCCTAGCCAAGCTGTTCCAGTACAGCTACAACACTGGCACCTAGCTGACAACGTGGAAAATTGCCCAGGTATGTCCTATCCACAAAAAGCAGAACAAATCCAACCCGGCCAATTACCGCCCCATCAGTCTATTCTCAATCAGCAGCAAAGTGATGGAAGGTGTCACCAACAGTGCTATCAAGTGGCACTTACTCAGCTGCCTGACTTACTTACCTGCTCACTGATGCTCAGTTTGGGTTCCACCTGGGCCACTCAGCTCCTGACCTCATTACAGCTTTGGTCCAAACAGGGACAAAAGAGCTGAACTCCAAAGGTGAGTGGAGAGTGACTGCCCTTGACATCAAGGCATCATTTTACCGAGTGTGGCATCAAGGAGTCTTGGCAAAACTGGAGTCAATTCAAATCGGGAGAAAACTCTCCACTGGTTGGAGTCATACCTAGCGCAAAGGAAGGTGGTTGTGGCTGTTACATGTCAATCATCTCATTCCCAGGACATCACTTCAGGAGTTCCTCAGGGTAGTGTCTTAGGCCCAACCATCTTCAGCTGCTTCATCAATGACCATCCCTCCATCATGAGGTCAGAAGTTGGAATGTTCGCTAATAATTGTATAATGTTCAGCATCATTCGTGACTCCTCAGATACTGAAGCAGTCCATGTCCATATGCAGCAAGACCTGGACAACATTCAGGCTTCAGCTGTAAAGTGGCAAGTTACATTCGTGTAACACAAGTGCCAGCAATGACCATCTCCAACAAGAGAGAATGGAACCATCTCCCCTTGTCATTCAATGGCATTACCACCGCTGAATTCCCCATTATCAACATCCTGGGGGGTTACCATTGACCAAAAACTGAACTGGAGTAGCCATATAAATACTGTGGCTACAAGAGCAGGTCAGAGGCTGGGAATTCTGCAGCGAGTAACTCACCTCCTGACTCCCCAAAGCCTGTCCACCAACTATAAGTCACAAGTCAGGAGTGTGATTGAAATACATTTGCTTGGGGGAGTGTGGCTCCAACAACACTCAAGAAACTCGACACCATCCAGGACAAAGCAGCCGGCTTGATTGGCACCCCATCTACAAACATTCACTCCCTCCACCACTGATGCACAGTGGCAGCAGTGTGTACCATCTATAAGATGCACTGCAGCAACTCACTAAGGCTCCTTCAACAGCATCTACCAAACCCACGACCTCTACCACCTAGAAGAACAAGCGCAGCAGATGCACGGGAACACCATCTGCAATTTCCCCTGCAAGCCACACACCATCCGGACTTGGAACTATTTCGCCGTTCCTTCACTGTCGCTACGTCAAAATCCTGGAACTCCCTTCCTAACAGCACTGTGGGTATACCCGCACCAGATGGAATGCAGTGGTTCAGGAAGGTGGCTCACCACCACCTTCTCAAGGGCAATTAGGGATGGGCAATAAATGCTGGCCTAACCAGTGACACCCACATTCTGTGAAAGAATAAAATAAATAGTTGGACATTTCACAGAGCAGCAAACAGCATGACCCAAATTTATGGTTTGACATGTTTATTCTTACAACTTATTAAAAATGCACAGTTTGTCAGTAGCATTTGTATGTTAGAATTATCACTGAAATACACTTGTCTTGAACACATCATATAATACCAAACATTTTGATGTTTAAACTGAGAGGTGGTTCTTGTCTGCCTACAGTCTGCAAATAAAATCTCAAAACCTTTGCCGCGTTTTCACTGTTTCTTTGTTCCATCGTCCTCAGATGGCTTTACTTCACAGTGTTCTGAATGCTCACGTCACCCTTTGCTTTTAAGTTCGGGAAACTGCTTCCACCCGAAGGCAGAAACAAGGCTAAAATGTGGAAATTTAAAAATTGGGAAGTCTACTGTTAAATAGGGCTAGTTTAAAAAAAATCCCACAGCGACGGAACCTCATACAGAGAAAGGCAGTGGTGGACTGAATGAGCAATGTTGTTTAGTGGTTTGTCTTCAGATCTGAATGGTTCCATTTGCGATACACACATCTCATACAGGAATTTAAGTTACAAAAAAGTATGAAAAATTAATACAGTGATTATAAACGCAAAAGGAAGAAATCATGTGTACTCGCAAGGCAAGGACTCCATTCACAGCCGGTCTCTTGAGGTGCAAGCAGACAGTTCTGAAATATACAGTACACCTGGCATGAAAGACCTCAACAGCTATAGCCATCACTCCAACAGCACTGGATTCAATAATGTCACCTGTGGACGGGAACCCAAACCACAGTTGCAGACGAAGTGAAGAAATGCAGTAGCCGTTATAACATCTTTCGAGCGACATAGTTCAAAATGCCTCCTTGCCTGTAATAGGTGACTTCCATTTCATTGTCAAACTTAGCTACAGCTCTGAATGTCTTTCCTGTATTTGTCTGCAAGACAGAATATTTAACAGATTATATCATGGGAAAAACAATAACTTACTTTTCACTCTTCTACTGATTAAGGTTTTAAACTTACTACGTTTGAAACACAGAAAATGCTGGAAAACACTCAGCATCTGGGTAGGGAGAAACGGAGTTAACGTTTCGGTTTCTCCCTCCTCAGATGCTGCCTGACCTGCTGAGTGTTTCCAGCATTTTGTGTTTATTTCAGATTTCCAGTATGCACAGTATTTTATCAACTGAATATAATCCATGTATTAAAAATAGGGGCACATGGAACAGAAATCACTGGGAGCGGATCAAAAATGGTCAGTCTCAGTCAGAACATTCTCAAGAACCTACAGACAGTCTGAAGTCACCCAGAGTCCTGTCTCGTGTTGGCACCCCTCCTACCCCAACTTCCAAAGCTACAACTGGCAGAGCCAAGAGACAAACTGTAGGTTTTATTTATTTATTTATTTAGAGATACAGCACTGAAACAGGCCCTTCGGCCCACCGAGTCTGTGCCGACCAACAATCACCCATTTATACTAACCCTATAGTAATCCCATATTCCCTACCATCTACCAACACTAGGGGCAATTTACAATGGCCAATTTACCTATCAACCCGCAAGTCTTTGACTGTGGGAGGAAACCGGAGCACCCGGCGAAAACCCACGCGGTCACAGGGAGAACTTGCAAACTCCGCACAGGCAGTACCCAGAATTGAACCCGGGTCGCTGGAGCTGTGAGGCTGCGGTGCTAACCACTGCGCCACTGTGCCGCCCGTATAACTGGAGTGCTGATGTATTGGAGATGTTCCTGTCAGAAAAATCTCATCCCTCCAGCACATTGTCGTCACAGGGAAGTTTCATCACTCTGAGCTCACTGAAAGCATCATAACCCAAGATTAAAGTTGAAAATGCTGGTACCTTAAGAGCTAGAATAACCAGCGTACAATTATACTGTAGCTTTAACACAGTAAAAGAACCCCTAGAGAAGAACAGCAATAGGAAAACAGGGGATCAAAGGCATCATCAAAGGATGGAATCTCAAGGCACTCTTGAGGCGACAGTGTTGGCGATGCAGAGGTCAGAGTGGAATCAGGAGGAACTGGTATGAATACTTCCTGCCTTTACAAATTGGTGCAATTATTTAATAATAATGTGACTTTGAGACTAAAATTAGAGACAAAACAGTTCCTTTAAATTTAGATTTCACCATTTGTTGCTCAGACTCACCAAACTGTAGACCTGCCTGGTTCAGAGTTTCGCACAGAATATACACAAAACTAGGAATGGTCATGAGCCCATTTCACTAACCACATGCGATCGGCACTGTGATGGGCATTCCCCAAATTATTCAAATTTCCTGTCAATTCCCCAGGTAAAGCTTCAGCAAAGTACTGTCTCCCTTAATCCCTTTTCATTTAAAATATGCGTGCACTTACGTAGATACAGTGATGTGGTGGTTATGTTATTGGGTGAGTAATACAGAGAATGGAAATTCAAATTCCAACACGGCATTTTGAAAAACTCTAATTTAGTTTTTTAAAAAAGTCTTGAAACAAAAAGCTTTCAGTGAAAGTGACTATGAAGATTGTTGTAAAAAGCCAATTGCTTTCACTAACGCTCTTTAGGGAAGGAAGCCTGCCATTCTTACCTGACTTGGGCCTACATGTGACTCTAGTCCCACATCAATGTGGTTCCCTCTTAACTGCCCACGGAAGTAGCCCAGCAAGCTACTCAATTTTGAGTAGGCAACTTGGGATGGTCAACAAATGCTGGCTTTGCCAGCATCGCACATATGCCGAGAATGAAGAAAGGAAGGAAAAAATAAAGACATGTTGTGGACCTTATCAGCTGTCTCAGAATGCTTTCATTGTACATGTGCAGGTGGCAGGGGAGAAAGAAAGGAGGCATGAATATACTGGAAAACAAATCTATGCACTGCAGTTTGCTGCCTCGATTCAGACCCAGTCAGGGTCAGTGTAAGGAGAAAAGAAGAAACAGTGCTGAATCCTTGGTGAGCAACTTGCCTCCCTCTCCCAATTGAGAAAGTGCTGGGTCTCGGTTCTCAGTGCTGGACATGATCAAGATTGAAAATAAATCTGACAGATTAAGTACAGGGTTAGGTGTCATCGAGCTTGTGATTTACAGACTGGAGGAGTAAGGGAGATAGAGCTCCATACAGGACAAGCATTTTTCCGAATGTGGTATAACTCATTGAAAGGGAACATGTTCCCTTATAAACAAGAGGACAAGACATCTCATGTTTCAGTTGTAGCACAGAAAGTGTAAGAATTACGAGTGGTCGCCTTTCAAACCAAGAGTTATGGTCACTTATGGCACAGGAGGCCGCCATTCGGCCCATCGAGTCCATGCCAGCTCTCCGCGGAGCAATCCAGTCAGCCCCACACTCCAGCTCCTTCCCCATAGCCCTGCAAGGTTATTTCCTTCAAGTGCTCATTCAATTTCCTTTTGAAATCATTGATTGTCTCCACTTTGTGGGCAGCAAGTTCCAGGTCACAGCCATTTAGTCATTTATGGCACAGGAGGTCGTCATTCGGTCATTACCACTCGCTGCATAAATAAGTTCATCCTTACATTCCCCACAGGATCTCTTGTCCAAAACCTTCAATCTGTGTCCCCTAGTTCTTGTACCATCAGTTAATGGGAACAGTTTTTCCTTGTCTAACTTATCTAAGTCTGGCACAATCTTGTACACCTCTATCAAACCTCCCCTCAATATTCTTTGCTCAGAGAGAACAACCCCAGCTTTTCCAACCTAACCTGGTAACTAAAATCCCACACCCCTGGAACCATTCTGGTAAATCTCCTCTCCATCCTCTCAAGGACCCTCACATCCTTCCTAAAGTGTGGCGACCACAACTGGACACAATACTCTAGCTCGGGCCTAATCAGAGCTTTATAAAGGTTCAGCATAACTTCCCTGCTTTTGTACTCAATGCCTCTATTTATGAAGCCCAAGATCCCATATGCTTTGCTAACCACTCTCTCAATATATTGTGCCACCTTCAAAGATCGATCACATGTACCCCCCACCCCCGGTCCCTCTATTCGCGCACATGTCCCCTTATGTACTCTTTAGAACTGCACCATTAAGTCTATATTGGCTCACCTATCTGCCAAAATGCATCACCTCATATTGCCTGTATTAAATTCCATCTGCCACTTGTCTGCCCATTCTGCTAGCCTATCTATGTCCTGTTGCAGGCACTTCATATCATCCCCACTGTTGGCCACTGCTCCAAGTTTGGCATCATTGGCAAATTTGAAATTCTACTCTGTATTCCAAGATCCAAGCCATTTATATATAGCAAAAAAAGCAGTGGTCTGAGCACTGACCCTTGGGGAACACCACTGTCTACCATCCTCTAGTCCGAAAACCAACCATTTACCACAACTTGCTGTTTTCTGTCCTTAAGCCAATTTTTTTTTATCCAATTGGACACTGGCCCTCCTATTCCATGTGCCTCAATTTTGTTAACCAGCCATTTATGCGGTACTTTATCAAATACTTTAAAATCCATATAGATAACATCCACCGCATTCCCTTCATCAAAAAATTCAATTAGATTATCAAGCCTTTTACAAATCGGTGTTAGCTATCCTTAATTAACTCAAACCGCTCCAAGTGCCTGTTGATATCTTTCCCCGATTATTGTTTCCAAAACCTTACCCACTACTGATAAACTAACTGGCCTGTAGTTACTAGGACTGTCCTTACACACTTTCTTGAATAAGAGTGTCATATTTGCCATTCTCCAATCCTCTGGCACCTCCCCCGTATCTAGGGAAGATTGGAAAATTTTGGCAAGCCTGACCGCTATCTCCACTCCCACTTCTACTTCCTTTAGCAGCCTGGGACGCAAGTCATCCGGACCAGGTGACTTATCTACCCGAAGCATAGCCAGCCTTTCCAGTACCTCCTCCCTAGCCATTGCCCATTCTTTCTTCACTTCTATTGATATTTTGTCAGATTCCTCTTCCTTAGTAAACACCAATACAAAGTACTCATTAAGTATGCTAGCCTTTCCCTGTGCCTCTAAGCATATGACCCTCTTTGTCCCTAATAAGTCACACTCCATCTCTCACTACTTACATGTCAGTAGATGATTCTTGGGTTCCCTTTTATGTTAACTGTCTTTCTGCTCACATATTCTCTCTTTGCCGGTCTTATTTTTCTCTTCACCTCACTCTCAACGTATTGCATAGGGCCTGGTTCTGACTTGAAGAACTCACCTGACATGCATCATACACCCTCTTTTTCTGTTTCATCTTAATCTCTTGTCTCGTCATCCAAGGAGCCCGGTTTTTGGCACCCCTGCCTTTCACCCTTGTTGGAATGTACCCAGCCTGTACCTGAAGCAGCTCTTCCTTAAAGATAGCCCATTGTCCCATTACAGTTTTTCCTGTCAGCCTTTGGTTCCATTTGATCCTGGCTCGATCCCTTCTCATTGCACTGAAATTAGTCCTCTTCCAATCTAGCCATTCTAGCTTATATCGTTCCTTGCTTTTCTGCATTCCAAGTCTAAACCTTATGATACGATGATCACTTTTACTCAAGTGCTCCCCGGCAGACACTTAGTCCACTTGGCCTACTTTATTTCCCAGCACCAGATCCAACAATGCCTCCTTTCTGGTTGGGTCAAGAACATACTGATCAAAGAAGTTCTCCTGAACACAATCCAGAAATCCTTCCCCCTCCTTTCCCTTTACTTTCAAATTATCTCTATTGATATTTGGGTAATTAAAGTCTCCCAATATCACCACTCTGTAGTTCTTGCACATCTCTGAATTCCCTGCAGATTTGCTCCGCTATCTCTCACTATTTGGAGGCCTATAGAATACCTCCAGTAGCGTGATCATACCTTTTTTGTTTCTCAACTCGAACCAAATGGATTCTGCCCTTATCCCCTGAAAGTTATCCTCTCTTTCCAACACTACAATGTTTCTTCCCTAATCGGTACTGGCACCTCACCTTTCTTTTTTCCTTCTCTATCTTTTCTGAACACTTTATATCCTTGTATATTAAGTGCCCAGTCCTCATCATTTTTAAGTCACGTTTCCGTTATTGTCACTACATCATAATCCCATACTGCTAATTGTGCTTGTAGCTCACCAACCTTATTCACCAAACTGTGTGCATTTACAAATATATGTTTTAATCCTGTCTTTGCATTTTTCACGAGTCCGGGTGAAAGACCTTCTTACTAAACTGTGCCACTTTTCCCCTGCTAGTTGGTACTTTCCACAGCATTCTGTCGCTTCCAGCTATAAATGGTGATTGAAAGGGAAAAGTCTGGACACAGTTTGCAGCTGTTAGCAAATCACTAAAATAAATTCCCTTAACTTTTGGACAGCAACAGGTGAATCTCACCTGATCCTCAGTTGTTTAAGGCAATGAAAATTGGGTCACTTACATCCCGAAAGACATCAGATGCGAGCCCTAGTCTGTGCTGATTTAGCTGATATTAACTGTCCAGCAGCCCGCCTTGGGTCAGAAGGAAGTAAACTAAATGAGATAGAATTCCTGCTCCAGAGGCCCTGGGGAAAGTGCATGTGGGCTTTGAGGATGGGATTGGGATCATGCTTGGCTGTGATGCTCTGAGTGTACTGAAACTATCTGCCCAGGCTCACACACAAAGGAATTGCTCCTTCAGGAAAGAAAGCAGTTAAGAGAATGGAAAATAGAAGAGATAGTTCCCGTCTCTCAAAAGCTCCCTCGAACTTGAACAATTGATGAAAAGGAGCCAACCAATATGTGGTCACAGAAAAATCATATATCAGTCTTGGGGGGTGGTAGGGACAGGGAGAAGGAGAAATATCTGTTGGGCGGCACAGTGGTTAGCACGGCAGCCTCACAGCTCCAGCGACCCGGGTTCGATTCTGGGTACTGCCTGTGCGGAGTTTGCAAGTTCTCCCTGTGACCACGTGGGTTTTCGCCGGGAGCTCCGGTTTCCTCCCACAGCCAAAGACTTGCAGGTTGATAGGTAAATTGGCCATTATAAATTGCCCCTAGTATAAGTAGGTGGTAGGGGAATGGAGGGAAGGTGGGGATGTGGTAGGGAATATGGGATTAATGTAGAATTAGTATAAAATGGGTGGTTGATGGTCGGCACAGACTCGGTGGGCTGAAGGGCCTGTTTCAGTGCTGTATCTCTAAAAAAAAACCTTCTCTCACCACGACTCTTGATGTGAGAGCAAGGCAGAACAAAACTGTAATAAATTATATCAGCACCCCCTACAAGTATAAGTTAATCTACAGAAGATTTTATATCCATACCGATACATCGACTGTCGTTCCAGGGCACAGCTCTTTAGGAATTATTATTGTGTACCGCTCCTTTCCGGTGAGTCCAAGCTTGTCTACATTTTCTTCTGGAAGGAACTGAAGGGGAATGACGCCCATACCAATCAAGTGGTTCTTGTGCATCTTCTCGTAACTCTCAGCTAGAATGGCTTTGACGCCCTGCAATGCAGTGGCACAATAACAGGATTACATCGGCAATTTAAGTCAGAAATCAACTCACAGCAGTTCTTACAAGAGGTACAGAATTGAGCTTTACCAATAAATAAGGTCCCTTGGCTGCCCAGTCTCTCGAGCTACCCAAGCCGTATCTTTTCCCAGCTAAAATAATCAATGGAAAGCCTTCCCTCTGGTACCGCTCAGCTGCATCAAACACATCAAACTGTAAAAATAAAAGGTACACAGGTTCATCAAAAAAGCCGCTTTTTTTAAAAAGAAAAATATTAAACTTTTAATGCATTAATCACTCCGAATACTTACTGTTTGCCCAGATGGGATGTGTATTGTTTTCGGTGCTGTTTTGCCAATAAACTTGTTCAGGAGCCTGATGTTGGCGAAGGTCCCTCGGGTCATCACAGCATCATTACCCCGTCGTGCTCCATATGAGTTAAACTCACGGGGCGTGAGACTAAGTTTACAAAAAGAATTCATACACAATTAATATATCTTTAATTCCGTCAATTGTTGAATTTCTTGTTTCAATTAGAGTTATTGGTTTGAATGAATTGATACTGTGAAGGAGCTGATTAGTAGAGGTGCAGACATTAACCCAACAATGCTCTGGCATGAAGTGCAGAGGAATAATTCAGCGATTTGTGCTCCCCATTGGGAGTGGCACTCAGAGACCGCATGGGGGAATCACAGATGTGCAGCCTGTGACTTTTCACCCAGCAAATTCCATTTAAAGACATGCTCTCCAAGTGCAGAATACCCTATTATGCATGTTAATTGAGCTTCTACATGTTGTCTGGCTTAGTAACCCTCCAAGTGTTAAGAAAAACAGACAGAAAAACATTAAAGGTCATCGCAAATCTGATTTCCAAGATTGCACCCAGCACTCATCATGCTCCGAGGTATCTGCCTTGATAAAGAGAATAAGATAGCTTTGAACTGGGCTTGTGAATGATGTTGGTTTTCATTGCAGTCAGTCCCTGTACTAGCATTGCCAGTAACTGTGTGGTTATAGAAAGGGTTTTTTCCCCAAAGTGCAGTAGAAATCTAGCAAATTCTCCCCCAAAAAGCTGTAGATGCTGGGCCAATGGAGATTTCAAGATGGAGATAAGGTGATAGTATCAGGGGTATGGAGCTAAGGCAGGTAGATGGAGTTAAGATGCAGATCAGCCATGACCTAAATGAATGGGTTTGAGGGGCTGTATGTTCTCCTATGTTCCATGAAAGAAAATCCAATTCTACTATGTGTACATAGCTAACAACTAAACACTGATGGAATGAATTTAGTATCTTGCCATTTAGTGTTTTTTTAAATGACCGTAAATATTGAATTAGATTGGCTTGTCTCTATTTGTCAGAGAATTTCACATGTTTTTGATCAGGAAGTTGAGAAAAGGTAATGGATCCCAGTAAGTATTTTTATTTAAAAACAAGCACCAAGCTTGAAAGCCAATAAATGGAGAGTAATCGAAAATTCCACTTACCCTTTACAGGTCAGGTATCTGGCAGCAGCACTGTTACGGGCTATACTGCCTGCAGGGGAGATGTGGTCAGTGGTAACAGAATCTCCCAGATGTAGCAGGACGTGGGCATTTTCAATGGACTGAGGACAGCTGGGTTCTTTGGTCTAAAGGAAAAAGAAAGGAAGATAAGTTAAATTCACACGTGAAGCAAGCACTGAAACTGAATGGCGTGGGCATGATCATGATTTGGAGGAGTGAAGCTTGATTGGTGATGCAGGAGTGTTACATTTTATTCCATACAAATCATGCATCTGTTATTAGATGGATAGAAATGGTCATTCCCAATATCCTGCATGTTCCTAGATAGAAGAGATAATGAACGACCAGGTCACCACATAATCTCCTCTGGCTTTCCAAACTAGTTACAAGCAGGCAGCCGTTCTACTCTCAACTGGCTCTTGGGCAAGAAATAGTAAGTGGTACAGTTTGGACCAAAAATAGAGAAGAAATAATGAGGAACAAATAAAAAGGGCAGTGATTTTTGCAACCTGCAAATGTGACTCCTGTTCTGTTACTGAAGCCATCTGGGTCTTAGTTCTAGCAATGGAATGCACTAATACTCCACCACAAGTCTAAAAACACTAAAATCAACTTCAAATTGTAAACTACATTTTAAGTTAAAAATTTGGATTCAAATTATATACAAGAATACATGACACATTCTTCCAGAACAAAAGAATTAAACTAGATACCTTGGCATGGAATCTGTAAACATTTTTTAAAAAAAGCTTAGTTTAAAATACAATACGGTTTTAAAAACAGTACACATTTAGTTTAAGTTCTGCAAGATCTTTCATACAGCAATTTTTAAAAATGTAATCCTTGAGTAAGAATTTGTAACTGGACGAAATTCAACATTACAAAAGCAGAATGGGTACTGCCTGGCTCACATTTAGATAATTTCTGGTGAAAACTCTTAAATAGGGAACCCCATTTGTCTTCCGAGATAATCATGAGGGACATTTACTTTTAATTAATTCACAGGATGTGAGCATTGCTGGCAAGGCCAGCATTTATTACCCACCCCTAATTGCCCTTTAGGTGGTGAACTGGCTTCTTGAACCACTGTGGTAAAGGTACTCCCAGAGTGCTGCTAGGGAGGCAATTCCAGGCATTTGGCACAGCAACAATGAAGGAATGGTGATATATTTCCAAGTCAGGATGGTGTGTGGCTCAGAGGCTAATTTGCAGATGGTGGTGTTCCCATGCATCTGCTGCCCTGGTCCTTCTAGGTGGTAGAGGTTGTGGGTTTGGAAGATGCTGTCGAAGGAGACGTGGCAAGTTGCTGCAGTGCATCCTGAAGATGTACACACTACTGCTACTGTGCGCCAGTGGCGCAGTGCGAGTGCTTAAGGTAGTGGATGGGGTGCCAATCAAGTGGGCTATTTTGGCATGGATGATGCTGAGTTTCTTGAGTGTTGTTGGAGCTGCACCCATCCAGGCAAGTGGAGAGTATTCCATCACACTCCTGACTTGTGCCTGTAGATGGTGGACAGGCTTTGGGGAGTCGGGAGGTGAGTTATTCACTGCAGAATTCCCAGCCTCTGACCTGCTCTTGTAGCCACAGTATTTATGTGGCTGATCCAGTTCAGTTTCTGGTCAATGGTGACCCCTTGGATGTTGATAGTGGGAGCTAGAAGCTTCTGTACAGCTTCTCACCAGGAGAGTGCTTTTCAGCTTTTCGATGGATGAAGCTCATGATGCTGGCACTGAATGAATGTTTTCAACTTTTAGATTCATTTCTTTATAAAAGCCTCCTGCCATCACCTATACAATCAGCTCGCTCCTCTGCCAAGATACACTCAATGCGGTCCTTGTGCATTTTTGTGAAAGGTTGCTCTCTGGTCAATCTCCCAGGATATTGTCTTTTTCACGAGGAGGGAGCTTTGCAGCAATCGCAAACACATTTAAAGATTGGGGTCCAGAAGAGAGAACCGGGGGGTGGGGAGAGGCAAGCGAGGGGGGGGGAAGAAAGTATACAAAGCCAAGATAAAAATACTGACATAATAGCAAAATAAAGGAACAGCACTGATTATAAAATTGATATTACTTACAAATTTATCAAAAAATGAAGGACATCTGATATAGGTTGATTTTGAATCCCAGGGAAACAGAAGCGACTCTGGAGCTTCCAAGGCATTCCAGCGATTATTTCCTTTCTAGGAAAAAAATGAATGGAATTTCTGCTTGATATTTTCAGTTTTTTTAAAAAATACCAATTGCTTACTTGTGATTTTTTTTAGTCCAAAAATAAATCTATGTCACAATATGAGCAAAGGTTTCTCATCCAGCCACACTTTTTTCTAACAATGAAACAACACAAAACTCCAAGAATTTTGTCTATGATTAGTAAATTTGCTGGAGCCATTGCCCAGTTAGTTGGCGAACCAAATCTTTTAATATACAAGCTGGTCATAAGAGTTGAGGGAAAGAGACAGTTTAGAAACTCAATCCTCAGAGCCACCTAGTGACCAGAGCCTGAAATTATATTGTGGCAGTTGACCACTGCAAAATTGATGGGAAACATTGACAGAAATATACAATGGAAATAGTTTTTACAGAGAAGTGGGACAAACAAATCATGATAACAGGAAGCAAGGTTCATGCTCAAGAAACACATCCTATACAACAATTTTAAGTTGAATACTTTCCTGTAGGGTTCAAATTGATTATTGCTAGCTGTTTATCCACAGGTTGTAGCAAATACACACCCCATATTTATTGATACATGGGGGCTAATTGTTTCCATTGTCCTTGGATGCGGACCTTTCTAAAAGGTCACTCCAGTGTTTGGAACTGATCAATGGGTCAAGCCAATTCCATTCAATTACAAGCCGCGATGGGGCTGATTACAGTAAATGTTTACTTGGCAGCTGTATGCTTAGAGAGAAAGAAAAAAAGTCACTTTTTTAAAAATCCTGTGCAGTTAAGAGAACTAGTTTACAATTTTGTTTTGTTCTGGGTTATCGCCAAAAGACTTTTGGAGCTACACCTTGCACAGTAGTGCACAAAAGAAAGCAGCCAATCTGCAGCCATGAGGGGTATGTGGTACATCAGACAACCCTGCGGTACATCAGACAATCCTGTGGTACCAGATAACCAGGGGCATAAATAACCGAGGTTTTAAGCACAAGATTAACATTGAAGATTTTGCAGGAGAAACTTTTATTGTTTTGACAGTGAGGAGATTTATAAATCTTGTTATTTACTGCAAGTATACCACTTGCACTGGGTATGATTAATTTACTTAATTAATATTCAAAATGTGTCTGCTGGTTTATTATCTGAATCAGTCCAATAAGAGTGCAACTTCTTCTGTTGAAAATCAGTTCTGATGGAAGGTCATTGACCTGAAACATTAACTCTGTTTCTTTCTCTACAGATGCTGCCTGACCTGCTAAGTATTTCTAGCGTTTTCTGTTTTAATTTCAGATTTCCAGCAGCTGCAGTATTTTGTTTTTGTGTAAGACTGCATATTCTTCTACCCATCAAAGGTGTGGCAGCATGGGGTATATTTTAGTAAGCTGGAGTACAAGTTTTTTTTATTCATTCATTGGATGAGTGCTGCTGGCAAGGCCAGCATTTATTGCCCATCCCTAATTGGCTTTGAGAAGTTGGTGGTGAGCCACTTTCTTCAACTACTGCAGTCTGCATGGTGTAGGTACTCCCAAAGTGCTATTGCATAGGGTATTCCAGGATTTTAACCCAGCCACAATGAAGGAACGATGATATATTTCCAAGTCAGGATGATGTACGACTTGTAGAGGAACTTGGAGGTGATGCTTTTCCCATGCATCTGCTGTGCTTGTCCTTCTAGGTGTTTGAGGTCACGGGTTTGGGAGGTGTTGTTGAAGAACCCTTGGTGAGTTGCTGCAGTGTATCTTGTAGATGGTACACACTACTGCCACGGTGTGCCGCTGGTGGAGGGAGTGAACATTTAAAGCAGTAGATGGGGTGCCAATCAAGTAGCCTACTTTTCCCTGGATGGTGTCAAGCTTCATGAGTATTGTTGGAGTTACACTCATCCAGGCAAGTGGAGAGTATTACATCACACTCCTGACTTGTGCTTTTTAGATAGTGGAAAGGCTCTGGGGAGTTAGAATTCCCATCCTGCTCTTACAGCCACTGCATTTATGTGGCTGGTCCAGTTAAGTTTCTAGTAAATGGCGTGCCCAGGATATTGATGGTGTGGGATTCAGCGATAGTACTGCCATTGAATGTCACAGGGAGATGGTAAGGCTCTCTATTACTGGAGATGGTCACTGCCTGGCACTTTTGTGGCGTGAATGTTACTTGCCACTTATCAGCCCAAGCCTGAATGCTGTCCAGGTCCTGCTGCATGTGAGCAGAGACTGCTACATTATCTGAGAAATTGCGTATGGATGACAGTGGTTCTCTATTCAACCCCTGAATCTCATTACATTTAGCTGGGGATTGGGTTGTACAGGCACACTCTGGCTCATTGGGGGGCAGGCAATGGTCAATGACATTGAACCCAAGCAGAATATCTGGCATTAAGCAAAAAATCATAATATGCAATAAGGGCCTCTTGAACGTTGTCCCCTGACCCGAGTAGTTCAGCTGTGTAACTACCAACCTCTACTTTTTCTCTCAGTTCTTTAAACATGGACGGGATCACTTGCTGTTCCTCTACCTGCTGGATATCTTCCCTGCTAGGCCAAATATCATGCAGGTAGATTTCTTTTCCATTGGAGTTTACACCTAGAAAATAATGGCAAAATATTAATTCCATTTTTTCAAATTAACCAAATGAGAAACACTCAATGGACACAGATCTACCAACAAACCAATTACATACCTAAAGGTTCCTTTTCAAAGTCTATGTTAACTGTGCCAGCAATGGCATATGCTACCACTAATGGAGGAGAGGCGAGGTAGTTGGCACGAACACAGTCACAGAGGCGGCCCTCAAAGTTTTTATTTCCAGATAGAACTCCACACGCAACGAGGTTTCCCTGTACGAGAGAAGGAGAGAGACAGAGTGTGTGGGTTGGGGGGGGAAAGAGAGAGAGAGAGAGAGAGTGAGTCAGTCAGTAACCATTCAGACTTACAATCTTCTTCACTAAAAGCAAAGGGTTGCAGCAAAGAACAATAGGATGGAACCCGATTTAAAATTTTACAAGTGAACATCTTTTCACAAAGTTACAGATTGTAAGGTGGCATGCAATGGTGTGTCTGCAATGATGATAATGTAACTTGCATGATGTAACTGTACCTTAAATGAGGCACACAATGTCACTACAGAGTGATGAAATCTGAAAAATGCTGAGAATTACTTGGGATGATTCCCCCATCCCCGGTCCATAAACATTTTCAAATGTTTTCTACTGTAACGTTGTACATTTTGTCTACATAGGATGAAAGCATTAAATGGCTTTTAAGTGACATTTTGAGAAGTGTTTTGCCAGGCATGTACATCCACTGTCATAAAGAACACTCCTCTTGGTGCAAAGACATTTACAAAGCAAACATCCGATTTTACCTGTTTGATACCAGCAACAACAGACTCCGGCAAAGGGGCTGTATTCCCAACACAGGTCGCACAGCCGTAGCCAATAACTTCAAACCTGTTTCAAAAAGATAGACAAGTGCTGCTTACCCATTTAACACACACATTAGATTTACCATTGTAGAAGAATCAGTGATCATTTCTTCCATTTACAGCTTTTTTGCTAGACCAGTGGGTAGCTTATACTTGTATGCTGCCAGTATTATTGCCCAATACCAGTTCATTCAATAAGGGACTGTAAGTGATACGTGCATCACATTTCCACCTATGTGTTACCTTAATTTTAACCAATGTACAAACTGAAGAGGAGAATGGGGTTTGCTGCAATGAGTCTACTATTGAAACCTGCACGAAACTCACATCCATACAGTGATCGACCTGACAGCAGCTTTTCTCAGTTTAGCAGCTGTTCAATCACCAAGCTCTCCATGCACAAGCTACAAATAGCTTTCAGCACTTGTATGATATGGTGAACTCGCTATCATGTCTCACTCATTACAATTAAAAGCATATTTTAAATAAGAAAGTGAGGAGTATCCTGCTGGATAGTGAAGGAGGAAGCTTCTGTTACCCGAGACAATTTGCTGCCCCCAAATAAGCAATTTGAATCAACTCCAGAATGTTCCATGAAAACATTAAAAGTTTTCTTTCTCCTCTCACTTTCACAGACAAAATTTAATTGGCAGTCACTTTAACTTCATTACTGAATAAGACCACTGAATTGAGCATTTGAAAGCACCTACCCGAGCCTGTGCAGATAAGGCAGTACACCACTGGCATTCAAGTAATACGTCACCATCCCACTTCCAGGGGACAAGCTGGTTTTAATGTAAGGTTTAACAGACAAACCTGCTTCAATGGCCTTTTTAGCCAGCAAACCTGGTGGAAATATTTAAACTTTGAATCAGTACGCATTATAGAAAAAGGGGAATTAACCTGTATGAATAGCTGATGTGATCAGAGTGAAGAATGTCAATTCTAAGTAAAAAAAAAGAAAAAGAGCTGCATTTTATACAGCACCATTTACATGACATCTCAAAGTGCTTTAAAGCCAATCAAGTAATTTGAAAGTGTAGTCACTGTTGTAAAATAGGAAGTGTGGCAGCCAATTTGTACACAGCAAGCTCCCACAAATAGCAACATGAAAATGACCGGATAATCGGCTATATTGATGTTGGTTGAGGAATAAATATTGAGCAGGACACCAGGGAGAACTCCCCTGCTCTTCGTCAAATAGTGTTATGGCATATTTTATGTCCACCCAAGATGGCAGATGTTTAACATCTCACCAAAAGACTGCACCGTTGACACTGCAGCTGTATTTCAGTACTGCACTGGAGCATCAGTCTGGATTTTATGAATCCACAACCTTTTGACTGAGAGACGAGAGTGCTACCCACTGAGCCACGGCTGACACAAGAAGAATTTCTTTCAGGATCCAGCACTCTCAGGTAGGTACCGACAAGATTCTGACTGATTCTATACCAACTAGCTGTCTTAACTCCAACTTCAAAATAACATGCTAGTACACAGTGAACAGCTGTGCTGCTGCCTCCAGTTATTGAACAGCCTGTTGATTTTTTTTTTATCATCAAGCTCACTCAAGTAAGTAATGGGCACTAAAATAAAAGCAAAATACTGCGGACGCTGGAAATCTGAAATGAAAACAAGAAATGCTGGAACAACTCAGCAGGTCTGGCAGCATCTGTGGAAAGAGAAGCAGAGTTAACGTTTCAGGTCAGTGACCCTTCGGGCCGAAGAAGTGTCACTGACCCGAAACGTTAACTCTGCTTCTCTTTCCACAGATGCTGCCAGACCTGCTGAGTTGTTCCAGCATTTCTTGTTTTTATTTAAGTAATGGGCAGGTTGCCAGAGGGTGCCTAGTGCCCATGGAACCAATATCTTAGCAATATTTGTAAGGGGATGGGGAGGAGGAAGAGGGGAGAAACAGGGCAATTGGTCTCAATCATGGGTCTTAATCTAAACCTTGGAGAAATACTCTTGTCATTGCACCAATGGTTACTCTCACTCCCCCACATTCCCAGTTTCTCCCCACAGCAAACATTCTTAAACCACCTCAAAATGTAATTTCTGCTAGCTCAGTGAGCTCTGAGTTGCTGCCTTTCATCTCCAAGGAAATGGGTTCAGATTGCCCAAACTCATTCCGTGTAACATTTTACAGCTAGGAGAACGACTACATTTCCACTCTGATTAGTCTTGAGCTGGATTCAAACCAAGGTCCCAAAGGCGAACTTAGAACAC
The DNA here is from genome assembly GCF_036365525.1 of Heterodontus francisci. NCBI lineage: Eukaryota > Metazoa > Chordata > Chondrichthyes > Heterodontiformes > Heterodontidae > Heterodontus > Heterodontus francisci. The sequence continues at coordinate 34,302,444 of NC_090405.1, read as the reverse complement.
ATTAACCTTTTGCAATACCTCCCTGACAGAGTGAAATTAGAGGTAGGTGACAAATGTGATTTTATGGTAAACTAGTTTGATCACAAATAGATACTTTACCTGCCCCCAGCATGACGGATGGATTACAATTATTCGTACAGCTTATTACAGCGGCAATGACAACAGAACCATGGGCGAGCTTATAATCTTTCCCTTCAAACTCAATGGCAACGATCTTCTTCTGCTTTTCTGGGAGAATCTGAAATCCTTTAAAGCCAACCTGCACCAAAAGCAAATTAGAATGCAGTTAAGCACTACTTGAGACAAACAGTACAGAACATTTTGGATGGGATACAGAAAAGTATCTTAATCGGCTTAAGGTCTAATACAGTCTACCAATAAAACTATAATCGAGATACTGATTCTTGAGCCATTCCTGCTCCAATTATCCCTTGACTCCGCTGACCCCTTGCTGGGTGCAATGTCAAAAGTTCCTCAGTCGCCCAACTGGGTATCATCATATGTGGGCCTCAACACCAAGTGCTACTGAAATGCAGGTAGGAGGGGGAACAGGGCGGGGTGAGGCAGAATGGTGGGAAGCGAAGAGAGAAAGAGTTCATGGCCAAGTCCAATCTGTTCTCACCTGATCTACACATGGGGTCACTAGATACGTTGTTGAACCGGAGATGCTGAGGTTAAGTTTAGTACTCCACCTGTCATTCCAGTATCGATCAGTTAATCATTGTGAGTAACTGAGAAACCTATGACTGCACCGCTTAGCAGCACTACCACGCTGAGATTGGCACCCAGGATGGATCGAAGGCACAGTCAATTAACCAGCCGAAAGATGCACACAGAGTTCACAAAAAGAGTGGCTACAATTATGGAACTGTACCACAGGAAAGTTACTGCCTTCAGGTGAGCAGCGGAGGAACTGTTTGAAGAAAAATGTTTCATTAAAAAAGAGATCTTAATCAGCAAATATCTGTCGTAGAGTATTTCAGTCACAGGAGTTTGGTGGAAGTTCACAGTTAAGGTGGCATCCAAACATCTATAATGAATAACTGATTTCTAATTCACTACCAGTCATTTACACAATGGAGATATAGGAAGGGTTTAAACTAAATTGGCAGGGGGTTGGGCACCAGCATATAGAACAAGAGAAATAAGGTGTTTAATGTTAGACAGTACTAGACAGGAGCAGACTAACGGGTTAAAAGGAATGCAAAAACAGGATTACAATGCATATAAAGGCACAAAGTGTGGTGAATAGAGTTGGTGAGCTACAAGTACAAATAGCAGTCTGGGAATATGTTGTAGTGGCAATAACGGAGACACGGCTTAAAAATTCTGAGGACTGGGTGCTTAATATACAAGGACATAAAGTGTTCAGAAAAGGTAGAGAAGGAAAGAAAAGGGAGGTGGGTGCCAGTACTGATTGGGGAAGGCATTGTAGTGTTGGAAAGAGGGAATGTCCTTGAGGAGGCAAGGACAGAATCCATTTACTTAGAGTTGAGAAGCAAAAAGGGTAGGATAACGCCAATAAGGGTATTCTATAGGTCTCCAAATAGTGAGAAAGACACAGAGGAGCAAATCTAGAGGGAAATCACAGAGATGTGCAAGAACTATAGGGTGGTGATACTGGGGAACTTTATATTCCCAAATATCGATTGGGATAATGTCAGAGTAAAGTGAAAGGAGGGGGAGGAATTTCTGAAATGTGCTCAGGAGAACTTCTTTGATCAGTATGTCCCCGGATCGACTAGAAAAGAGGCATTTATGGATCTGGTGCTGGGAAATGAGGTGGTCCAAGTGAACCAAGTGCCTGTGAGGGAATACTTGGGTAAGAGGTAAGAGTGATCTTGTATCATAAGGTTTAGACGTAACGCAGAAAAGCAAGGAACAATATAAGGTAGAATTACGAGATTGGAAGAGGGCTAATTTCAATGCAACGAGAAGGGATCTAGCGAGGGTAGAATTGAACCAAAGACTGACAAGAGAAACTGTAATGGAACAATGGGTTATCTTTAAGAAAGAGCTGCTTCAGGTACAGGCTAGGTATATTCCAACAAGGGTGAAATGTAAGGGAAACAAAAACAGGGCTCCTTGGATGACGAGGGAGATAAAGATTATGATAAAACAGAAAAAACAAGGGTACATGATGCATGTCAGGTGAACTCAACTGAGGACCAGGACAAATGCAATAAGTTGAGAGGGGAGGTGAACAGGAAAATAAGACTGGCAAAGAGAGAATATGAGAATGACAGTCAACCTAAAAGGGAACCCAAAAATCTTCTACCAGCGTGTAAATTGTGAGTGGGTAATAAGAGGTGGAGTGTGGCCTATTAGGGAGAAATAGGGTAATATATACTGAGAGGCACAGGGTAAGGTTAGAATACTTAATGAGCACTTTGTATTGGTGATTACCAAGGAAGAGGAATCTGACAAAATATCAGCAGAAGCAGAGAGAGTAGAGACAATGGATAGGGTAAAAATTGAGTGCGAGGAAGTACTGGAAAGGCTGGCTATGCTTAGGGTAGATAGGTTACCTGATCTGGATGACTTGCATCCCAGGTTGCTAAAGGAAGCGAAGGAGAAAATACTGGAAGGGCCTGCCATAATCTTCCAATCTTCCCCAGATAGAGAGGAGGTGCCAGATGATTAGAGTGGCAAATGTGACACCCTTATTCAAGAAAAGGTGTAAGGACAACCCTAGCAACTACAGGCCAGTTAGTTTATCAGTAGTGGGTAAGGTTTTGGAAACAATAATCAGGGAAAATTTCAAATTCAGTCTGAGGGCGAGAAACTGGAGTCTCACACTAGCGTTCTGGAGTTAAACAAAGGTAATTGCATAGGCGTGAGGACAGATCTGGCCCCAGTGGACTGGGCAGGAAGACTAAAAGATAGGACAGTTGATGAACAGTGGCAGATGTTTAAGGAGATATTCAATTCCTCCCAACTAAAATATATTCCAGAGAGGAAGATTGGAAGAGGGGAAAAAAATCCATGGCTAAGCAAGGAAGTCAAGGGTAACATAAAGACAAAAACTAAGGCATACCATATTGCAAAGGCCAGAAGATTGGGAAACTTTTAAAGATCAACAAAGGGTTACTAAAAAAGTAATAAAAAGAGAAAAGGTAAATTAAGAAAATGAGCGCAAAATATAAAAACAGCTAGCAAAAGCTTCTATAAGTATATAAAAGGGAAGAGAGTAGCCAAAGTGAACATTGGTCCCTTGGAGGATGAGACTGGGGAGTTAATGGTGGGGAACACAGAAATAGCAGAGACACTAAATCAGTATTTTGCCTTAGTTTTCACGGTGGAGGACACTAGTACCATCCCAATAGTAACAAATAATGCAGAGGTTATAGGAAGGGAGGAACTTAGAACAATCATCACCACTAGGGAAAAAGTACTGAGCAAACTATTGGGATTGAAGGCAGACAAGTCCCCAGGGCCAGTTTGCCTACATCCTAGGGTCTTAAAGGAAGTGGCAGTGGAGATAGTGGGTCCACTGGTTATAATATTCCAAAATTGCCCGGATGCGGGAAAGGTTCCAGTGGATTGGAAAAATGCGAATAATGCCCTTATTCAAAAAAGAAGGGAGGCAGAAAGTAGGAAACTATAGACCAGTTAGTTTAACATCAGTCATTGGGAAATTGTTAGAATCCATTATTAAGGAGGTAATAACAGGACATTTAGAAAGTCAAAACGCAATCCATCAGAGTCAGCATGGTTTTATGAAGGGTAAATCGTGTTTGACTAATTTCCTAGAGTTCTTCGAAGATGTAACAAGTAAAGTGGATAATGGGGATCCTGTAGATGTAGTATATCTGGACTTCCAGAAAGCATTTGATAAGGTGCCACACAAAATGTTAATACACAAGGTAAGATCACATGGGATTAGGGGCAATTTATTAGCTTGGATAGAGGATTGGCTAACCAACAGAAAACAGAATCGGGATAAATGGGTCCTTTTCTGGTTGGCAAGATGGAATTAGTGGGGTGCCACAGGGTTCGGTCCTCGGGCCCCAACTATTTACAATCTATATTAATGACTTGGATGCAGGGATAGAAGGTACTATAGCCAAATTTGCAGATGACATTAAAATAGGTGGGATAGTAAGTTGCAATAAAGAAATAAGAAATTTACAAATGGATATGGATAGGTTAGGTGAATGGGCTAACATCTGGCAGATGGAGTTTAACGTGGACAAGTGTGAAGTTATCCATTTTGGTCAGAAGAATAGAAAGGCAAATTATCTAAATGGAGAGAAACTTCAGAGTGGTTCGGTGCAGAGGAATCTGGGTGCCCTCATGCATGAATCACAGAAAACTAGTATGCAGGTGCAGCAGGTAACAAAGGAAGGCAAATGGAATTTTGGCATTTGTTGTTAAAGGAATAGAGCATAAAAGTAGGGAAGTGTTACTGCAACTGTACAACACATTAGTGAGACTGCACCTGGAGTACTGTGTACAGTTTTGGTCCCATTACTTGAGGAGGGATGTAGTTGCATTGGAGGCAGTTCAGAGGAGGTTCACTAGATTAATTCCAGAGATGAGGTGTTTGTCTTATGAAGAGAGATTGAGCAGTTTAGGCCTTTACTCTCTAGAGTTTAGAAGAATGAGAGGAGATTTAATTGAGGTATACAAGATGATTAAGGGGATTGACAAAGTAGATGTAGAGAGGGTGTTTCCTCTGGTGGGACAATCTAGAACAAGAGGTCATAGTTTTAGGATAAGGGGTAGCAGAGACGATGAGAAATTACTTCTCTCAAAGGGTTGCGAGTCTGTGGAATTCACTGCCCCAGTGTGCGGTGGATGCTGGGTTATGGAGTAAATTTGAGGAGATAGACAGATTTTTAATTAATAAAGGTTTGAAGGGTTATGGAGAATGGGCAAGAAAGTGGAGTTGAGGCCGAGATGAGATCAGCCATGATCGTACTGAATGGCGGAACAGGCTCGAGGGGCTGAATTGCCTACTCCTGCTCCTAGTTCTTATGTTCTAAAAAAAAACAACAGGTACTTGGAGCGGTTTGAGTTAATTAAGGGTAGTTAGCACCGATTTGTAAAAGGCAGATCGTGCTTTACTAATATACTTGAATATTTTGATGAAGTTACAGAGAAGGTTAAGAAGGGAATGCGGCAGATGTTGTCTATATGGATTTTAAGAAAACGTTTGATAAAGTACCACATAAAAGACTGGTTAACAAAATTGAGACTCATGGAATAGAAGGGCTATTGTCAAATTGGTTAAAAAATTGGCTTAAGGACAGAAAACAGCGAGTCGTGGTAAGCAGTTGGTTTTCAGACTGCAGTATGGCAGACAGTGCTGTTCCCTAAAGGTCAGTGCTAGGGCCACTGCTTTTCTTGCTATATATGAATGACTTGGATCTTGCAATAGAGTAGAATTTCAAAATTTGCCGATGATCCCAAACTTGGAGCAGTGGCAAACAGTGAGGATAATATGAGCCACCTGCAACAGGACAGAGATAGGCTAGCAGAATGGGCAGACAAGTGGGAGGTGGAATTTAAACAGACAAGTGTGAAGTGATGCATTTTGGCAGAAGGGATGGGACGAGGCAATATAGACTTAATGGTGCAGTTCTAAAGAGAGTGCAGGAACAGGGAGACCAGGAGTGTATGTGCATCGATCTTTGAAGGTGGCACGGCATATTGAGAGAGTGGTTAGCAAGGCATATGGGATCTTGGGCTTCATAACTAGGGATACCAGTCTTGTAAATCTTCTCAGAACTGCTTCTAACGCATTTATATCCTTCCTTAAATTAGGACCAATACTGTACACAGTATTCCAGATGTGGACTCACCAATGCCTTGTCTAACTGAAGCATAACCTCCCTACTTCTGCATTCAATTCCCGTCGCAATAAATGATAACATTCTATTAGCTTTCCTAATTACTTGCTGTACCTGCATATTACCCTTTTGCGATTCATGCACTAAGACACCCAGATCCCTCTGCATCTCAGAGCTCCGCAATCTCTCACCATTTGGACAATATGCTTCTTTTTTGTTTTTCCTGCCAAAATGGACAATTTCACATTTTCCCACATTATACTCCATTGCCAGGTCTTTGCCCACTCACCTAACCTATCTATATCCCTTTGTAGCCTTTTGGGCAAGAGATGCAGGTGGAATGTGAGAAAGAACTTTTTTTATGCAGCGGGTGGTAATGACCTGGAACTCGCTGCTCACAAGAGTGGTGGAAATGAAGACAATGAATGATTTCAAAAGGAAATTGGATGGGCACTTGAAGGAAATGAACTTTCAGGGCTACGGGGATTGAGCGAGAGTGGGAGTGGACCTGACTGGATTACTCCTTGGAGAGCCACCATGGACTCGATGGGCTGAATGGCCGCCTTCTATGCTATAAATGACTATGAACACAATTGCTACCCTTTCATCTTCAGCTGAGTTTATTTTGCACTTCATTCATTTCCTCTTTAAAGAAATCTCTTCCACCATTACACCCTTCCTCCATTTCTCCCTCACTGAATCTTGCAAGGTCCTCCAGATGGTCCTGCTGCAGGCTGGAGGTGTAGATGCATACGATTTAAATTCTCTATTCTGTCCTCGGCCTCCTACACTGTTCCAATGAAGTGCAACTCAAGCTCGAGGAACAGCACCTCAACTTTTGATTAGGCACTTTACAACCTTCTGGCCTCAACACTGAGTTCAACAACTTCATACCATAGCCGCTGTTCCCATTTTCTCGGATAGCAGGTGCTGATCCTGAAGAAAGGTCATCGGCCTAAAACGTTAACTCTGTTACTGTCTCCACAGATCCTGTCTGATCTGCTGAGCGTTTCCAGCATTTTCTGTTCTTATTTCTGATTTCCAGCATCTGCTATATTTTGCTTTTGTTGAACAAATAGCTCAGCTTGAACCTGAATTTATCAGTACCCGACAAAACGACTGCTCCCCAAGGTCCTAGTGCCCCAAAGGTTCTGAAACACAGTGAAATATTAACATCCAGTGCTTAATATGCTGCTCCTAATCCCTTTCCTGTTGTTTTAATGGAGCTGTGTACAAGTGGGTTAATACTTTTTAAAACAGCAGACAAAGGAATTTCACAGTTATCACATTGTGCAATTTCACTCTTGAAAAAGATCTACTCACCAGCACATCTTTGGCACTTAAAAAGTGCAAGTTCCAAAAGCCAGTCAGCAGTCAAAAGGGTTAATCAACATTTTCAATTTGTTTGTTAGATTAGAGCTTACTCTGGCAGGTTCCATGGCTGGAACACCAAGTCCCAGAAGCTGCAAATTATATCCGCTGCTGACAGGAGTTAATCTGTATTGTCCTTTCAATGAAATGACCTTTAAACAGATCAGTGATATTCTGAAACCTAGGTCTAGTGACGCAATGAATGTGGAGCATAACCCCCACTGCCACCTTTCTCTATGTCATACGAATTTTGCATTGGTTCTGTAAAGATTTGCTGCGTAAAAATAAATTATTTTCTGAACCTTTTCACCAGATTCCACATCCAGAATTAATGAACAATGCAGTTTGCAGATCTTCAATAATTCTAGCTACACTCACCTTTTCATTCAGGCTGTTCTGAAAATCTTTCTTCATGTTGGATACGACGACTCTGTCTTGTGGCCGTTTTGGACCACTCACATATGGGACAATGGCCGAAAGATTTAGCTCTATAACCTGAGGAATAGATAGAGAAGATGCCAGTCTACACTGCTCAACCTTTAAACAAATGTCAACATAGCAAAAATAAAATGCAAGTATGTGGACTTTTCTTCTGTTGAATTGCTTCATGCTCCCAAAATGTCAAATGAAGAGATCTGTACACAGACTGTTCTTGACAATTGCCTCTTGTTTGTGTTTTATGCTCTAGAACGCTGGTCAAAATTGGGAGATATACCCTTTGCATAAAAGACTTGTTTCTGTGCTTTCACAGTCCTCAATGCCAATGATATAAGAAGTGGATCCCCACAGCTCACAATCCCCATTATAGTCAGAGGGCGCTCCTACACAAAACATCTGGTTCCAAGCTGCCTCTAACCAGGAACATAAAAGCACAAATGGTAGGGGTGAGTAAACAGAGGTTTAGTAGATTTAATACAAGAGACACACTCATCACTGCAATTCCCCCCCTCCCCCCCAAAAACATTGTCATAACCAACCAAAAGCTTCTTTGTTTCTCTCTTTGTAACTAGGTTTTTACGGTTTTGACCACTTTTGCAGAAATTTGTATTACATAGACAAGATTCGATAATTGCTTTTATGGAATTATAACACCAGGAAAATGCTACAACACAGTAAAGAACTTGCATTTATATCGCACCTCAGGACGTCCCAAAGCGCTTTACAGCCAATTAAGTACTTTTGACTGTTAGTCACTGTTGTATTGTCGGAAATGTGACAGTCTAATTTGCAAACAGTAATCTGTTTTGATGATGTTGATTGAGAGAGGAATATTAATCAGGACAAAGGGATAGCTGCCCTGCTCTTCTTTGAAATAGTGCCATGGGATCTTTTACATTAACCCGGAAGAGCATACAGGACCTTGGTTTAATGACTCAACTGCAAGATGCTACCTCCGATACTGCAGCACTCCCTCAGTATTGTACTGGAGTGTGAGCCTAGATTTTTGTGCTCAAAACTCTGGACTACACTATATAACTTGCTGCTACTACCTAGAGTGATACTGCACAGAAGGAGGCGGCCAGATGGCCACCATGCATGCGTTGGTTTTTTGAAAGATCAAATTATTCCCATTTCCCTGCTATTTCTCCATAGTCTTACAAAATGTTCCCCTTCAGGTATTTATCCATTTCCCTTTTGCAAGTTACTACTGAATCTGCTTCCACCACCCTTTTGGGCAGTGGATTCCAGATCATAACACACTGTATAAATTTTTTTCCCTCATGTTGCCTCTGGTTCTTTTGCCAATTACCTTAAATCTGGTTACCAACCCTAGTCAGTGAAAACAGTTTCTCCTTACTTACTCTTCATGATTTTGAACACCTCCATCAAACCGACCCTTAACCTTCTGTGCTCTTACAACAACTTGCACTTATATGGCATTTTATGTGCATTAAAAGTCCCAAGGAGCTTTACAGGAGCGTTAACAAAGAAATTCTGACCCAAAGCCACATAAGGAGATATTAGTACAGGTTTGGCCAAAGTAGTAGGTTTTAAGAAGCATTTTGAAGGAAGAGATAGAGCTAGAGGCACAGAGAGGGAATTCCACAGTTGAAAGCATGGCCACCAATGGTGCAGCGATTAAAATTGGGGATGCTTATGAGGCCAGAACTGGAGAAGCACATATTTCAGTGTTGTACGGCTGGAGGAGGTTGCAGAGTTAGAGCGGGGTAAGGACACAGAGGGATTTGAAAACAAGGATGAAAATTTTTAAAAATCAAGGCGTTACTGGACCAGGGACCAACATAAATCAGCACGCACAGGGGTGATGGATGAACAGGATTTGGTCTGAGTTAGGATATGGGCAGCAGAGTTTTAAACAAGTTCAAGTTTATGGAGGGTGGTAAGTGGGAGGACAGCCAGGAGAGCACGGGAGTAGTCAAGTCTGGCGATAACAAAGGCATGACTGAGGATTTCAGGCAGCCCATGAGTTGAAGCATGGGTGCAGACCATTGATTTTACGGAGGTGGAAGTAGACATCTTGGTAATGGAAAAGATATTTTGTCTGAGGGTCAAATAGATTGCAGATGGTTTGGTGCAGCCTCAGGCAGTGACAGGGAGATGAATGGAGTCAATAGCTTAGGAAACAGAGTTTGTGGTGGGACTGAAGACAATGACTTCAGTCTTCTCAACATTTAGTTGGAAGAAATTTTTACTCATCCAGTACTTGGATGTCAGACAAGCAGTTTGACAATTAAGAGACGCTGAAGAGGTCAAGAGAGGTGGTGGTCATCAGTGTACATGTGGAACCTGATGTTGTGTTCTTGTGTAACAATGCCGAGGGGCAGCACGTAGTTGAGAAACATGGGGGGGCCCCCAAGGGTAGATCCTTGGGGGACACCAGAGTGAACAGTCTGGGAAGACAAACCTGCAGGTGATTCTCTGGCTACAATTAGATAGATAAGAATAGAACCAAGGGAAGGAAGTCCCATGCAGCTGGATAACAGAGGAGAGATGTTGGAAAAAGGTAGTGTGGTTAACCAAGCCAAAGGCTTTGACAGGTCGAGAAGGATGAGATAGGATAACTTGCTATGGTCAGTCACATAAGGTGTGATTTGTGACTTTTATAAAGGGCATTTCAGGGGTTGAAAAATGGAGTTATAGGAAAGGTGGGCGTGAATTTGGGAAGCAACAACACGTTCAAGGATTTTGGAGGGGAAAAGGAAGTTGGAGATGGAGCAGCAGTTTGCAAGGATAGAAGTAACAAGAGTGAGTTTTTTGAGGAGAACAAGTGAACAACTCCCTCTCCTCCAGTCTCTACCCACCAGTTTACATATGTTTCTATAGCAGAGAGATCAATAACCAGGGGGCATAAATTTAAAGTAATTGGTGGAAGGATTACAGGGAAGTTGAGCAGTAATTCTTTTCACCCAGAGGGTGGTGGGGGTCTGGATCTCACTGCCTGAAAGGATGGTACAGGCAGAAACCCTTATCGCTTTTAAAAAACATTGATATGCTTTTGAGGTGTCCTGTAACCTACAGGGCTATGGACCAAGAGTTCGAAGGTAGGATTAGAGTGGATAGCTCTTTTCGGCCGCAGAGACACGATGGGCCAAATGGCCTCCTTCTATGCCATAAATCTTTTTATGTTCCTAACTGAAATTCCCCCATCCTTGGTATGATTCTAGTGAAAATCCTATGCACTCTCTCCAAGGTCTTAACATTCTTCCTAAAGCATGGTGCCCAGAACTGGCCACAATACTCCAGGTGGGGCTAACCAGTAGTTTATAAAAGGTTTAACATAACTTCCTTGCTTTGTACTCGAGCCTCTATTAATAAAGCCAAAAATCCTATATGCCTTTTTAAAAAAGGTTTCTCAAATTTTCCTGCCACCTTCAAAGACTTGATTATCTACATCTCCAGGTCATTCTGCTCCTGCACCCCTTTTCAAAACTGTGTCGTTTAGTTTATATTGCCTCTCCTCATTCTTCCTAGCAAAATGAATCACCTGCGAATACTCCGGGTCTTCTGATGGATTCTGATAGTTTCTGAACAGTTTCACAGCTTTTAAATAGGTTTCCACAGCTTCAAGCTTTGTTTCACCATAACCTGTTATTAAAAACAAAAGTCTTAAAAAGTTGAGGGGGAAAAAAAATGTGAAATTTGAGAAATTCTATAAATTCTCCAGTTCCCCTCACCTGTCTGTTTTAAGTGCCTTAAAGTAACATCGTCAACTGGGAAAAAGCTCACAGTAGCACCATATTCAGGACACATGTTTGCTATTGTTGTTCTGTCTGCCACAGATAGCTGGGACACTCCTGGACCAAAGAATTCGACAAATTTGCCAGAAACACCCACTTGTCGAAGATGCTGGGGGGGGGCAGGGAAACAGAAATAAAGAATGAATCCTCTCCTCTCTTTGCTTGTAATTTGGTTAACATTATAGCTTGAAGTGAGCAAAAAAAAAAATTCCAAAAACCTTGCATACCTTTGTTACACTTAAAACAACATCGATTGAAGTGGCCAAAGGGTTTGTGATCCCAACCAGTTTACATCCAACTACCTCGGGTAAAGTCAGTGTGACTGGCTGGCCCAGCATAACTGCTTCACTTTCGATCCCACCAACCCCTGGAAAGTAAATAAACACTCACTTATTCACGTTTGTGGGATAAAGACAAGAACATTTACAGCAATCAAGCAAGCGCTTTGCAAAACTTTTTCGAATATAACTGCACAGCATGTGCAAACAACGTAGCCCAGATTTAATAAAGTGTGGTCAAGAGTTAATTTTCCACCCAGCAATTAGATATCATGTTGCATCATATTATAAATATCAGAAAATATATTTATTAATCATACAATTCTGGAACCAAGCATGCAGCAACATCAGAGGTGGTTTGCTTCGACTAACTCTAAATTGCATTTAAGTCTAAAAACAATTGCGTATCCAATGCTTTGAAAGAAGTATCTTCGAATGAATGGTATGCTACAATTTGTTTTAAACTTCCTTTGTTGGTCAAGAGCACTGGACCTAATCATAAGCTAGTCCAAAACATTTATTTCATGCATCCCAGAGCTGGAAAGAAAACATTAACCCCTGCTGTTAATATAAATGAAAATATAACCACTGGTACAACACTGACATTCTATCAACAGATGTCCCTAGCTTATTTAATAAGAATGTGAAATCAAACTAAAGATAGACTGCCTTTGCATCATTGTCCCCCATGCCAATATTTTGGAATTCTGTATCTAACACCGCCATGGAAGCTACACTGCTTGGATGAGAAGGTTTAGCACCATCTTCTAAGGGCAATTAGGGATGGGTAGTAAATACAGCTATTCTGGCATCACCCAAAACCCGGAGAACAGAGAAAAAGAGGATTCCTAATGCAGTACCGGACTTCTGAGCATTTAAACTGGCTCCAAAATCTATTGCTGTCGAGAGCTACATAACCACCATCTTTCCTCAGTAGCGAGTTTTAAAGGACCTTTTAATTTTGGGGTTTTGGGCAATAAGAAGGAAAGAGATTTCACAGGCAAATCTTTTTAAACATCCTTTCATTCTCATAAAAGACAAAAAAGGGTGCTTTCTTTAAAGTGCATATTGGGATGACGTAACTATCACGGATTGCCCAACCAACATCTGCTAAAATTTCAGAGGTAATATGTACAAATCTACAAGCTCCAGTGCGTGTAAAGCATTTGAATCAGCTACTACAATTGTTCTCAAACTTTTTCAAATGGATTAGCAATCACAGACCCTCCCCCCCATCTGAGTTATATTAGAAATTCATTGTGTATTTACATCTCTGAACGTAAAGTTCATCAGGTTTCCTTTTGTTTTTGTTAAAGGAACTTGCATGAAATTTTGCCAGGCGATCCGATATATCAAACATTGATGTGTCTGGCTATGTGAAACTTTTATCTTCCCTTTAGTTGGAAGGCAACCTTACAGGTTCTTCAACATGCCTGTAGAATACTTAATTGCACACCACCTCCCTGCTCTTGCTGGAGTAGAATTAGACTCGGTGCCTCCTGTTGGGCGTTTTCAGGTGTGCCTCTCCACCGCCCACTCACTCACTCTATAGTTGCTGAGTGTTTCCGGTTTCTGCCCTTCTCCTCTGCTATTTACCAGCCTGTCTGCTTCCTGGTGTGCAGCATTTCTGCAACTGGGAGACTGCCAGTAACTGGAATGGACAACAGAATGCATCTGGCCCACCCTGTCGCAGCAGCGGGTCGCATTCAGGTTCTTTCGTGGACCCCCATCAAGTCCCCCAGGTTGTAAACCACTGGCCAACTGAAAAGATTTCATTTTAAAAAGGTAGCTAGTGCTCTACTGCATGAAGCCAGATGGTGAAGAATAGAACTGGAGCCTAATCTTTACACATTTTTATTTACAGAGATACCCATTACAAACAGGCAGCTCCTAACCCAACCACCACAGTTTCAGTCTGTTCCTATTTACAGGAGCACAAGTGAATCCCCAGTTAATGCCCATCACCCACATATAATTAAACACAATTAACAGCAAAAGCCTTTCACTTTATTGTGGTTTTGTTTCTCTAAACATCAACATTATAGAAGCGAGACAGAAGAGGCAAGGCTCACAGTACAAGCAGTAAATTAACACATGAAGATGGCACTGCAGATGATCATGGTCAGTTTAACTCCTCGACATTCAGCCTCGAAACCCTTCAAACCTGGTCTCAGGTGAGGTCATGAGGTGCTTTGACAAAAACATTCAGAAAATACAGTTAAAAGGTCAACTTCTAATTCATTCCAACAATTTGGGACCAATATTGAGATAATCCCTCTTTAAAACAAACTACACACATTAAACCAATAGTTTTAAACCAACAAACTTAAAAGACTGCAAATGATGAAACAAAGTCAAGTGTAGTCAATTTTTTTTTTTACAGCTGCTTTAAGATGCTTGCTTCTCGTCCTATGATTTAAGTGGTTAAAAAACAATCAGTAAGTGGAATCAGCTGGTCCCACACTTACCCCATCCTAGAATTCCGAGACCATTCACCATTGTCGTATGAGAATCAGTGCCCACCACAGTGTCGGGGAAGAAAACGTCTCTTAGATCAAACACTACGCGGGACAGGTATTCTAGGTTTACTTGGTGCACTATGCCACTTCCCGGGGGCACCACGGTCACATTCTGAAATACTTTAGAAGCCCACTGCACAAAAAAAAAATGGGGAGTGGGAGAAAATGTGAAAAAAAAATTTAAAATTAAACTATGGAACAGTTTTGCCAATATTAACATACATTTTTATGTTCTGTGCTATGATTTGCCTTATATTAGAATGTATTTCTGTCTTTAAGCAGTTTTTATCTCACTTCAGACAGCCCTCTAAAATGGTGCACTTATTTGGCCACAGTTGTTATGAACTGTATTAGGCAGGTGTAAATGCAGCTCTGTACTTTGTGAACAACTTCTTGCTTTTACAGAACTGACACTAAGAAATCTTAAAACAGAAAGCGAATGCTGAAAACAATTAACTCAGACAGCACCTGTGGATAAAACACAGATGTTGACATCCCAGTGAGACCCTTTGCTTTATGCTAGGAAGCATTATTACACATTATACAGGTATAGTAGATGGAACTATTGTAAAAAGACTTAGATTTATATGCACCTTTCATGACCTCAGGATATTCCAAAGCACTTTACAACTAATTAAGTACATTTGAAGTGCCGTCACTATTTTAATGTAGGTAACAAGGCAGCCTATTTGCACACAGCAAACTCCCACAAACAGCAATGTGATAACCAACAGATCGTTATTTTTGAAACTGATGTTGGTTGAAGGATATATATTGGTCAAGACACGGGGGAATCCCACCTCACCCCTGGCCGTTTGTCTTCGAAATCATGGCATGGCATCTTTTACATCCACTTGAGGGGGCAGATGGGGCCTCAGTTTAATATTTCCTCTGAAAGATGGCACCTCCCTCAGTACTGCACTGGACTGTCAGCCTAGAGCTTCATGCTAAAGACTCTGGAGTGGGACTTGAACCCACAACGTTCTGACTCAGAGGCAAGAGTGCTACACACTGAGCCGTGGCTGAGTGGAGTCATTGTAGATCTAAATGTACCATGGTGTAATGTACAAATGGCTTGTCTTGAAAAGACTTGCTTTATAAGGTTGGAATATATTTCAAAACAGAATGAAAAAATAATCTCCATTGAGTGAAGCCATCTTAAATAACTAACAGTGCTACGTTGTCAGAGGTGCCAACTTTCAGATCCTAGGGCAGTATCCAAAAAACAGCTGAGAGTTCTCCCAATGTCCTGTGCAACATTCAACCCCCAACCAACACCAGCAAAACAAACTACAAGTTACTTATCGCATTGCTGCTTGTGGGACCTTGTTGTGCACAAATTAACTGCCATGTTTGCTTGCATAACAGCAACTGCACGTCAAAGCACTGTGGGATAGATAAATGAAAATTCTCTCTTTCAGAATGAGCTGATTTTAAAAAGGAATTTAATCTTAAAAAGATATCTTTAAAGTTTTGTTGCAACCATTATATTAGGACTGAACTTCCTTGATTATTGCTGTGTATGGTCATAGTCAGTCAAAGTATACTATGGTATCTTTGCTGGCCTTTTGTCTTTGCTTCCTTATTTCACCCAAAATAAGCACTCTGTTCTGTTTTATTGTGCATTGCTGCCCAAAGCTTATATTCTACCTTGCACTGTGCTGTCTTTCAGCCCAAGTATTGACTGCATTATTCTGAGGGAGAGTGTTTAGACAACATTAAGATCACAATGAAATTCACGATCACAATGAAATTCACGATGTTACATTTTTCCACTTTCTTATTTTGCTTTCAAATCATCTCCTTTGTTTTTTCCCCACATCAGTACTTAAAGTGGCTCTGTTGTCAGCTTTCAGTCTGCACCACACATATACTGATTATGCCAAACTGCATCAGTAGCCTTCAGTTATGCAAGATTTGTAGTTCTGTGCTACACTGCACGCAGAGGGATGAATTTTATCAGCCCTCTCGGGACAGGCAGGGAGGCTCACTAAACAGCAGGGGAAGGGAGGGGATCCCGTGCCCGACACCATTCAATTTTGTCAGGAGTGGGGGAAGGCCGAGCCCAATTGAGGCTCTTAAGTGGCTAACACCACCACCTCACCCCACCCCCCCACCACAAATGACCCTCACCCTCATACTGCCCTCAACAACCGCCACAGACCCCCCACAAACCCCTTTCCAGGGCTTGCCTGACTGGTCCCGCCCACTTACCTGCACTCTGGACCTCCATGATTGCTTCTGTTCCCAAGCCTACTGGTGGCACTGCTGGGACCGCTGAGCTGCTGGCCCTCTAACTGGCCCGGCGTTGGAACCCCTGTAGCTTACATAAAATTCAGCCCAGAGAATCATGGCTGAATGTAACCGTTAGGTTAGATGCCAGGGGATAGTTAAACTATAGCACACGGACATAATTCGGTCCCCATTTCTCTGACTTATTTTTGGATTCCCATTATAAATATGAAAATAGGGATTTATAATGGAAACTCTCTATGTAAATTATTAGGCTGGATTTTGTGCTAGAGGCGAGGCCCCCAGCACCAGGCCAAAAAGACAAAGGGGAACCTTGTCACCGCCTTTTCGTGCCCCCCTCACCCACCCCCGGAGCCATCCTCTGGTCTTCCTGAGTCAAAGTTTTAGGAGGTGGGATCCCTGCCCCTTTAAAGATTTTAAAGGAATGGGAACCCTGCCTCCAAGAGCTGCTGGCCAATCAGAGGGCTGGCTGCTCAGCAGTATTGACAGCGCCACCGGGATTGAAGAGGCCTCGGACCCAGGCTCAGTGGTAAAACTCCGGAACAGAGGTAGGTGAGGCTGAGTCGCCAGGGTCAGTCCAGAAAGCCCTGGTTAGGTGGTGTTGGGGGGTGGTCCTAGGGGTAGGTAAAGTTGTTCTGGTGGGGTCTTCCATGGGCCACAAATTGCCCGCAAAGGAGGGACCACCCCTCCCCCCCACCTCAAGCGCACAGGAGGGCGCCTTGCTTTACAATGCGTGCTCCCCGTGCGGTGGAGGCCCCTCCCACCGCTGGTAAGTTCCCAGCGGCGGTGGGAAGAGGCCTCTGGGTGGGAAGGCTGTCGTCAGCCTTTCCCGCCCCCGGGAAGATTGCTGGGCAGTGAGCTCACCGCACCCCGCCCCCAACCACCTCCCTCTGCCTCAAGGGGGGCCCATAAAATCTCGGCCATTGTGACAAATTTACCTAGAGTTTCCATTATAAATATAGACTAATGAATTTATAACAGAAAAAAATTCACAGGAAATGCAAGATTTTTCATATGTTGATAGACAAACCTTAAAAAACTGTAGCCGTTCCTTATTTCTGTTGAATTCGATTTCTTGGTTCTTTAATAAGGTTTCTGGCCTAGAAAATTTAAAAAAAGCTTACAATAAATAACAACACAGCTGTCAAATTCTATTGTATTTTAAATGCTTAACCATGGTCAAACTGCAAGAATGATGCACAAAGCCATTTGCATTTAGTTAAGACAGAGAGGCAAGGAACATTTCCAACTATGTTCTAAATCTATCTCTGTCTTTGCTTTCCCTCAACCAAGACAGACAGAACACATCATTGAAAATGTAACCTAGGCTACAGAACTATCTTCCATAAAAACATATTAAGCAGCAGACATTAGGAAGAAGAAAAGGTCAGTCTTACTCGGCCACAGGTTGCAGGTGGAAAGGACAAAGCAATGGTGTGTTCTCTATCTCTGTGCTGCGTTTTCCTGAGGACGTGGCGCCTGCTTCACTGTGGCATACACTCAAACAGCCCCTGGAGCTTCGACACGGAGAGGATTTCAATGGCAGCTTGGCACTGGAAGTTCTAGGTGCTGCTCCAGAACCATCACCTCCACCAGGATTTGGAGCATTTTGAATGGCACTGCCCGAAAAAAACAAAAAAAAAGAGGTACAATTACGGACCTCACTGATAAACGGCACATTCGCAAAAAAAATTGCAATAGCTAAATTTGCAAATTATTATGCAGGTTAACAGATTCAAAGTTTGTCTACAGCACAGTGGTTTTTGCACTCTTCTGTATGGGAGCGTTTTGGATAACCACAATACTGTACATGAACAGTAAATATTTGCAGGGCTACAAGGAAAGAGTGGGACTAAGTACATAGGTCTTACAAAGAGCCAGCACAGGCACGATGGCTGTGCTGTATATTATGGATTTAATGAGGACCCGGTGTTCTACTTTCTGATAAACACATTAGGTACAATGTTAAAACAGTGCCATCATTGCAGAACCTAATGTTTTTTCTGTACATGGCGATAGGAATAGTATGCCAGTGAGTCTGAACCAAAAAAGGTCTGAAATTGGATGACCACGTTGGATTTCCTCATGCCTCTCAGTCTAGGAAGCTCATTTTGAAAACCTATGCTGCAATAGAATAGAATCGTAAAATTTTACAGCGCAGATGGAGGCCATTCGGCCCATCATGCCTGTTTTGGCTGTCCAATTAGTCCCTTTCCTCACAGCTCTCCAAATTTTGCCCCTTCAAGTATTTATCCAATTCTCTTTTGAAAGTTATTGGATCTGCTTCCACCACCCTTTAAAACAATGCATTCTAGATCATAACAACGTACTCAGTCAAAAAAATTCTCATCTCCCCTCTGGCTCTTTTGCCAGTAACTTAAATTAACTGTATAAGCCACCTGAAAAGGAGATGTGAATGATAAAATCTCTGACAAGTACTTGCACAATTCAATTCGGTTACAGTTAAATGAATCACCTCTTTTCACTTTCAAAATGCCAACTATGTAGTCTTTTGTCATCTGCGACATTTCTGCAGCTATCAATCTGCTCAACCACATCCTCACCACCACCTTTAATGCCCCAGTCCCCATTAAACTCTCTCACCCTGTCTGCTCCCCTGGTACAGCCCACATCTCCACTCCTGTGAGTCCAAGAAATGCAGACTTGAACAGATATGGTGATTTAGCCATTCACCACCAGATCTGGTTGGACCACATAAAGCATTCTTGGATCCTGCTCTCATCTGCCGAAACTGCTCACTATTCTGGGATCATCCTGGAATGCAAAGGTAACCTCCCAGCTTCTTTTTTCGACTGTAAACCGTCTGTCCTGTCTCCTTCATCCTCACCGCCAGCAAGTGCAAGGAGGTCATGAATTTCTTTGTTATTGAGACTAAAACCATCTGATCAGCTGCCCCTACCACTTCTTTGCCTTCCTCTAGCCCACCAGGTCAAACTTCCTCTGAGGCTCACCCCTGCCCTTGCCCTGAACTCAGATCTTTCTTTCTTTCTCCCTATTTCCCCTTATCCCCTCTCTGAGCTCATTTTGTCCATGATACACACCTCCTGCTCCTTCAACCCTACTCCCTCTAAACTGATCTCTCAACTTCCGTTCTTGGTTCCTGTGTTAGCTGATATTGTTAACAGTTCTCTCTCTCCTCGTGTACTATTCCCCTCTCCTTTAAATATGTAGCCATCGCTCCTCTCTTCAAAACACAACACTTGACCCACCTATCCTTGCAAACTACTGCCATCTTCAACCTCCCTTTCCTCTCCAAAGTCCTTGAATGTGCTTTGCCTTCCAATTTAGTGTCCATCTTCCCCTGAACTTAATGTTTGTGTTCCTCCAATCAGGTTTCCGCCCTTGCCACAGTACCAAAATGGCTATTAAAGTCACAAATGACATCCTATGTGACTGTGACAAAGGTAAACTATCTGTCTTCATCCTTCGTGACCTGTCTACAGCCTTTGACACAGTTGATCACACCATTCTCCTGCAATGCCTTTCCACTGCCATTCAGCTGGGTGGGACTGCACTCGCCTAGTTCCATTCTTATTTATCCAGTTGTAGCTGGACAATCACTTGCAATGGGTGCTCGTCCCACTCCTGCGTTACCTCTGGTGTCCCCCAAAAATCTTTCCTTGGCCCTCTCCTATTTCGCATTTACATGCTGCCCCTTGGTAACATCATCTGAAAACACACCGTCAGTTTCCACATGTACGCTGAGACCACCCAGCTCTACCTCACCCCCTTCACGGTTTTAAATTGTTAAGACTGCTTGTATGACATCTAGTACTGGATGAGCAGAAATTTCCTCCAATGAAATATTGGGAAGACCAAAGCCATTGTCTTCAGACCCTGCCACAAACACCATTTTCTAGTCACAGACTCCATCCCTGTCTCTGACAAATGTCTAAGGATGGACCAGACTAGGTTTCATATTTGAGAATTTGAGCCAGAGATGAGCTTGCAACCAGATATCTGTGCCATCATTAAGACTGCCTATCTCAATCTCCACAATATCGTCTAACTCCATCCTTGGTTTCAGCTCATCTGCTGCTTAAACCCTCATTTATGCCTTTGTTACCTCCAGACTTGACTATTCCAGCACAGTCCTGGATGGCCTTCCACATTCTACCATCTGTAAACTTGAGGTCATCCAAAACTCTGCTGCCCATGTCTGAACTCGCACTAAGACCTGTTCACACATCACCCTTGTGCTTGCTGGCCTTCGATGGCTCCCGGTTAAGCAACACTTCGATTTTAAAATTCTTATCCTTGTTTACAAATCCCTCCATGACCATGCCCCTTCAAATCTCTGCAATTCCCTCTAGCCCTACAACCCTCCAAGATATCTGCGCGCCTCCAGTTCTAGCCTCTCGAGCATCCTTGATTTTAATCGTTCCACAATTGGCAGCTGTGCCTTCAGCTGCCAAGTCCTAAACTCTGGGATTCCTCCCTCCCTCCTTTAAGCTACTCCTTAAAACCTACCTCTTTGACCAAGCTTTTGGTCATCTGCCCTAATATCTCATGTGGCTCAGTGTCAAATTTTGTTTCAGTGATTATGCTCCTGTGAAGCATCTTGGGAAGTTTTACAATATTAAAAGCGCTATAGAAATGCAGGCTGTTGTTGTTCAAAGTAAATACACAGGCAAATTGTCTATGCAAAAACTAGTACAGCAATTAAAATTCCAGCTGCTGCAAGCAAAGCTTACTCATGTTTAGTTTCCTTGCCTTTTACTGTAATCAATCTGTACTGAATGGTCAACAATCAGATCAGTTGGACAGACTGGATTGACTTTGGTAGGGTCTCCTCCAAGTTTCTTCACAGCTTCCCTCATGGCTGCAAAATCCACCACTGCAGGAATCCCACTGAAAGAAATTAAACACACAGTCAGAAACAACAACTAGCTTCCTGTCTTTTAAGGAAGCAATCATATATCGACCATTATTCTTCCTCATGTCATGGCCAATATTTAATCCTCAACCAACACCTGAAGCAGATTATCTGGTCACTAGCAAACTGCTGTCGTGGGAGCTTGCTGTGCATAAATTGGCTGCCAGTTTCCTACATTACAACAGTGACTACACTTCAAAGTACTTAGGCTGTAAATTTAAGTTTCCTGTTTAGTATACAGTATAGTGGGTTGAAGGATAAAGAGCTATATTTTGGTAGCATGG